>NC_092261.1:2201998-2541998 GCF_036320965.1 Panulirus ornatus
TACGGGGAGAAGGTCTAGCAAGGCAATGAAACATCTAATGAAGATATCAACAGAACACTGAACGGTCATGACCCATGTGAGGTTCATGTGGTCCTGATTTATTTTCTTTGTGGGTCCTCAGGTTGTACACAAAGATGCACTTGAAATGCTCTTGAGGATGTCACTCGAAGAAAAGCATAGTGGCCAGGGGGTGGAGGAGAGCAGACGAGGTACCTTTATGAAAGACAGGAGAGCGGGAGGTTCTCCTCCACCACCATCCTCCTCCACCACTCATCTTCTGCCCTACACCTCACGCCTTCAACGTTAATATCCATCTGTAATTTACGCAAATTCACCAAACTCTATTTTTTTCTCCCATCCTTCTCGCCAACATTAATCTGCCGTCCTGCTGTTAATACCCTGCTAATCTACATAATTTGTGCGCTTCAAGGCTGATATTCCTTTCCTTTCCCAGGCGCTCGACGTCCTTATTCTCTAGAGCACTGTATTATTTCGCCGCGGACTTCACATTAATCCACATCAGTCTCCTTCTCTACACCGCTGCTGAAGTCGTGTTAATCCACATCAATCCTCTTACATCATCAATGACGTCATGTTAATTCCATGAATGCAGACGTCATGTTAATCCCGCCAGTCCTGCCTTATCACTGCTGACGTGATGATAATCCCCAACAATCCTGCCCCATCCCAGGCTCATGATAATCCCCATCACCGCAGACGTCGTGTTAATCCCCATCAGCGTTACTCCGTCAGTCCCGTGGAGGGAGGCCATGGTAGCAGTGGCACAAAACACCATGGCTTCCCGCTGCTGGTGGTGGTGCTGGTGTGCTGGTGGTGGTGGTGGTGCTGGTGTGCTGGTGGTGGTGGTGGTGGTGTGCTGGTGGTGGTGGTGGTGGTGTGCTGGTGGTGGTGGTGGTGGTGTGCTGGTGGTGGTGGTGCTGGTGTGGTGGTGGTGGTGGTGGTGGTGGTGGTGCTGGTGGTGGTGGTGGTGGTGGTGCTGGTGTGCTGGTGGTGGTGGTGGTGGTGGTGGTGTGGTGGTGGTGGTGGTGTGGTGGTGGTGGTGGTGCTGGTGTGCTGGTGGTGGTGGTGGTGCTGGTGTGCTGGTGGTGGTGGTGGTGGTGTGGTGGTGGTGGTGGTGCTGGTGTGCTGGTGGTGGTGGTGGTGTGGTGGTGTGGTGGTGGTGGTGGTGGTGGTGGTGGTGGTGTGGTGGTGGTGGTGGTGGTGGTGGTGTGGTGGTGGTGGGTGTGCTGGTGGTGGTGGTGGTGTGGTGGTGGTGGTGGTGCTGGTGTGCTGGTGGTGGTGGTGGTGGTGGTGGTGGTGGTGGTGGTGCTGGTGTGCTGGTGGGGTGGTGGTGGTGTGGTGGTGTGGTGGTGGTGGTGGTGGTGGTGTGGTGTGGTGGTGGTGGTGGCTGGTGTGCTGGTGGTGGTGGTGGTGCTGGTGTGCTGGTGGTGGTGGTGGTGGTGTGGTGGTGGTGGTGGTGCTGGTGTGCTGGTGGTGGTGGTGGTGTGGTGGTGTGGTGGTGGTGTGGTGGTGGTGGTGGTAACATTCTTCAAGAAGCTACAGCCAGGTTATGTAACTGCCGCTACACCAAGTGGCACTTATCAACTACTGACTTATTACAGTCCTGATGCTGATATATTCATAGGCACGAGAGAGATTTCCATATGGCTATTGGTGAGAGAGAGAGAGAGAGAGAGAGAGAGAGAGAGAGAGAGAGAGAGAGAGAGAGAGAGAGAGAGAGAGAGAGAGAGAGAGAGTTCCTCTCTCTACAGAGACCATGACCCCAATCCAATATCTGTGGACACAGTAATGATGCAATACTTCCGTCATGAGATGCGTTCATTACCTGCTGTACAATATCCTCGTGATCCAATATCATGAATATTTCATATCACCAATTATGAAGTAAATAATAAGAAAACAACGTTGGTATGTAATTAGGTCAGGAGAACAGTGTATGACTGAAACTATTTATTGAATAGGATCCCGCACAAAGCGTTTGTTGGGGAATCCATTTACATGGCATTATGGCGCAGCCGGATGAATAACCTGGCCCCGGTAATGAGATATTCAATAACTTCTGTTATAGTAAATGATGAATAACCTGGTGTGAATCAGGATGCGGCCGGCGGTGACTGACACCTTGCTGAAGATGGTGAGCTGGTGCGTCAGCAGGACGAGGTGTGGGGAGGGAGCACGGAGCGACGCGTCGGGCTGACGTGGGGAGGATACGATAGTGTTGTATGGGAGGCAGCCAACCAGTGGTGGGCTCCAGGGATCACGACTCGAGGGATGAGTCGAGCGAGAGCCAGGTACACCAACACAAACTAATACCTCACTTACTGGTCGTTCATGGGTGTCCTGCACCTTACTGGCTACGCTCCCTCCACACGGGAGTAGGGTCAGTTGTCTTTGTTTGATTATATATATATATATATATATACAGAACAATGTGGTACTCTATATATCATTACCATCATATATATTCTCTCAGAGTACATATTAATAAATGATTAATTTCCTCAATTTTTAAACTGATACATTGTTTGATAATTAATTACTACTACCTAATGAAGGTAGCGAGTTAATTACTGGTACATCCTTTGGTGCTGTCTGTGTTGTGGAGGGATAACAGGAAGGTTATCAGTGGTGATCTGCAGGCCGGCCAGGGAACACATCCACCGCTCAATACCTCCACCATTCTAAATTGAATTACCTTTCCATCTGTTATTTTTGGCCGATACATCAATACCTGGCGAGCGTGTTGGCAGTGCTTCATGCCACCCTTGCCCTCACGGATTAACTATATTAATGGGTGTATATATATATATATATATATATATATATATATATATATATATATATATATATATATATATATATATATATATATATATTGTGTGTGTGTGTGTGTGTGTGTGTGTGTGTGTGTGTGTGTGTGTGTGTGTGTGTTCATATTGAGTCAAACCCACCACAGAGTCAGATCTGATTCAGAATAATATCTTGCTATCATATGGCCCAAGTTCCCACATCACATCAAATGTGGTCATGACAATTCCCTCTCTATTCACTAACGGATCAGTGATCATGTAAATAATTACAGTAATAATACAGAGTAGTGATAACACTGATAATAATAATCATGAAATCACACGACTCATTTTCCATCGTTTTTTTTTTATATATATATATTTTGTGACAATATTCGTGTCCTTCATGTCATCACCGCCTACTACACAAACACACATCACAAATTCAGTTGCGATTATTTTCAGTACAAGTGAGTGCTTCATCCTGATAAAGGAACGAATTTATTCCCAGTTGGACCATTACCAATGTGGTACACACGGTGGCTCAGGCAGTCTATACTGGGATATGAAGAAGTTGGAGCGGCATTTGCTTCGTTCCTGGTGGCCGCCAGCTGACGTCTGGGTACAGAGTGGACACATCTGGCGGTGCAGGAGACTTGGTGGTGGACACGTCTGCTTGCTGGAGGACCCGGCTACCTACACCGGTAACGTTGCAGTGGTAGAACTGCGTCAGGTCGGCATAATCGCCCGTATCGAGTCCTCTTGCCTCTTGGGGTGGCATCTGTGTTCACTTGTGGACGTGGACATGTGTGTGGCGGGACACACCTCCCGTACAAAGTGACGTTCACTGCCTTAGTTCCCTGTAAACTATAACATTTACTTCAACTCGATGCCTTTTCCCCTGTCACAACCGTTGTCTTATTTGCTGTGCATGATGCGCGTGCATCACCCAGGGGCTCCACATCTCTGCCTCAGCATCGCATCAGACCAGTGATATTCTCTGCAGTGTGTCTTCATTCCGGTCATCCAGACCAGCGGCAGCCTGCAGCGGTGTGTCAGTAGTGTGAGTGGCCACTCTCTGGACGCCACATGGAATAATGGATGTCGCTCTCCCGCGGGTCCTTGGTTCTCTCTGTAGCAGACGTCACATGCCGTCCCTTCCATCACACGTGACGCAGAGGCCTACCGTCACGGCGGCTGCTGATCACACACCCTGGCCAGCTTGGCAACGGCAGCCATCCACGGCCTCTATAGCACAACGTTTACATCGATCGACTTTGTATAAAACTCCAGTAAATCTTTAAAATGTTCCATCCTTTCCCTTGACAGCAGCTGAGCCCCACTGACATCCACCAGGCCGCGTCTGTGTGCTAACACTCAGATGGACTGGTGTGGTTGCACTTGTATGCTTAACGTGTAGTTCAAAGTGCCTTCGTCAAAGGCTCTCGAAGCATGATGGTTCTCGAACATATTAAGCCCGGATAGTCTGACGCTTAATGAGAGATAATCGGTGTTGTGAGCCACATTTCCAACAGGTGCTTGTGCTTGCAGGCAGACGACCTCTGAGCCACTACCCTGGGAACATCATCAACAGACACCACAACATAACCTCTCAGCTCGACTCCAGTCTTACAAATCTATAGACCTAAATTTAGGAGTGGCAGGACATTCTCATTACCCAGGTTATGGAAGAACTTGTCATCAACTGATGGAGTGTCCTCCTCCTCTCCCTCCACAGATATCACCTGAATGTTCCTTTCACATCCGTAATGGACTTAGCAACACCGATGATGCCTAGTGTGGAGAGGAAACAGGTGTTGGGGCAGAAGGCCATTACGGAGGCCTGTCTTGTCCTTCCACACTGATCCTGGAACCTGTGGACTGTCCTCTGGTCTGACCTGCTGGGGTACTAGCAACCACCACGCCCTCCCGTGCCTTGGACTGATGAACCAGGTTCGTTCGATCCCCTTCCCCCACTTCTCGTCCTCAGCTGCCATACACGAGGCACTGAATAAGAACGTGTGGTGCAGGTGGGTGGGTGAGTTCGAAGACAAACTTGGAACTGCCGCAGCTCACCTGCTTCCCAAGAGACAACAGTCCACCAGCGGCAGGGTTCCCAAGCAGCAGCAGCAGGACGGCTCCTGCAGCTTCCCTCCGGTGATTCTGACCGGGCGGGCCGGCACCACACACCGGTCTCCCTCTTGGCCTTGCCTCTTGCTGGGTACCTGCCTCCCTCACCGGCCATACGTCAACCTCAAAATCAGTGAAATAATCCGGATATGTTTCCGTGTCATAACTGTGTTATTACTGTGGTAGTAGGAGGTGGGTCCCGTCTGCAGGCTCATGATCTCACTACACTCAAACCTTGCAACATTCCTGCCAACATTACACAAAAATATTCCTGTGCTGTGTGTTGGCTGCAAGAAGAAATTGGTTGACCTTGACTGACCTGATGTGGTCAAGTGCTTGGTTCCCCCCACACCACGATCTACCTCATTATGTGGTCCTGCTCTGCGTGACTTGCCCTACCCCGTGGTCCTACTCCTAACCACATGACCTCCCTCCACTGCCCCGTATTTCCATGCTCGTGATCACTACCGTTGATGTGATGGCCACCAGTGTTCCCCCGGTAGGTCTAACAGCCTCTACAGTTTGCCCTCCTCAACCACCCGACGTAAACATTCACGATCAAGGGCGACCCGTTCCGCCAATGTTTAGGTTCGTACACCTCCCACGTCATGTTTAGTGTGGTGAACCACGGGGTACATAACATTACTTCTGTAGATCTACATGGCGCAGGTCGCCGTCACCTGCCATGTTCTGTGAGGTCCTCAATGTTTATAGTCGTACTACCACAACTGATGCTGACACTTCCTCATGAAGGCCAACGGTGTTGTTGACAATGTTCTCCGGAACCTCCGACGTTTACACTCAACATTTCTAGTACATGAGACATCATAGTGATGTGGTTAGCGTTAAGATCCACCAATCTAACGGGTCCGGGTTCGAGTCACAGGCAGGGCAGCAAGCCGGCTCACAAGCTAACCCAACTGTTCATCCTTCCCTCTGGGTACGGCCGATGAATGAGTACCCAAAGTAAGCTAGTGTGTGTGTGAATATATAAAGGTTAAGACATTGTACATTTATATACGATTACAAGAGTGGGCAACACGTGTGTAAAACTCTCCTCGGAGTCACAAACAATAATTGCGTGTTTTCACCGACTGTTATTAGCTTTTGGGTGCAAGCACTCACTCATACGAGCAACATAAACATTCATATTCACTCAGTAAAACATGAAACATGAACTCTGCTCTAATACGCAGATTCCTTATATATATATATATATATATATATATATATATATATATATATGTGTGTGTGTGTGTGTGTGTGTGTGTGTGTGTGTATGTGTGTGTGTGTGTGTGTGTGTGTGTGTGTGTGTGTGTGTGTGTGTGTGTAAGCTTTAGGTTAGAGCTAAATAATTAGGTTTGACTTAGGTAACCAGGGGAAGAACTACATAAACTGTTGTACTAACACACTTAGAAAAATGAATACACACAAGTATGATACATAGCAACGAAAAAAAGTCTTTAAACATCAGCCAATAATTTAACACCCACAGGATGTCATCAACACTACAATGAGGAAGACAAAATTCCTTTCAAAAAGGAATAAACAGAAGTGAATATCCACACAGGACGTGCACCGTGCGGAGTGTGTAGGTACACACAGAGATTGCGGCACAGTCCACTTGGCTTTATGACTGTTAGCTTGGCTCTACTCACCCTGGGCTCTAGTGACAGTGAGGTGCCACACAGGTTCAGCCATGAACCCCACTGAACACAGACGACTGTACACACAATACAGACGTTAACGGAGGTATATTAACCTTATCTAATTATCCCTTTAATCGTACAAATCCCATAATCCATAAGGAGAACGGCGATATGACCCTTAGGTATGATTGCCTGACCTTTGCCCTTCACCTTAAGGGTCAGGTCAAAAGTCAGGCTATCGTGCTTAAGGGTTGTAACCTCGTAATCTTGTAACGATGATTCCTATGCACAGTTTCTGTATGGAGACCAGCCACACCAGGATAGACCGTCATGATGCCTCCTTCTTCCCTCGAAAAGCACAGGTCGACAAACACCTACGGAATCATGTTTAATTTCTACGTTTTTTTTTCTTTTGCCTTATATTCCTTTCACCCAAGACGTGCTGCCAGTGGACTGAACCGGGGCATGTCAAGCGTTCGGGTACACAGTACAGCTAACAATAGCGGAGATATCATCAACACTAGGGAAGGTAACACTGTATAGGTAATAATGAACAGCTAACACTAGCACAACTAACACTGTATAACACAACACTAGCATACATAACCTTATAGCTAACACAGCAGATTTAATATTAACTACCACTTCATGGGAAATACTGCCTTACGATTACTGTGTAGCAAACACTATAGTTGCCACTGTATAGGTAATACTGCAGATAACATTAGCGGTCGGGTAGCGTGCCATACTGCTCTATGAGCTTGAAGAGCATTATTATCTTCTCTGGAGGAGGAGGGTAATATCCTATCCCGCCCTGAGCGTTTAAAGTGCAATGTCATCTTCTTACATGAGGCCTTCCTGGGCAACGTTATACTGGACTAGTTTAATGGCCAATGTTGTGGTGTCAGAGTGTTATGGTGGCAACATTATAATGCTGAAAATGTCTAGTGAGCATTATGGTATGATGCTCTGAGTAGCCCCCCCCACACACACATACACAATATCCTGTTATGATGGTTTATTTGGGCACCATCAACCAGCGATTTGGACGGTTTACATCATATTATCTGGTGCCGGTTTATCTGGGGGTGGTTTACCTAGGGGAGTGGGTTATCTAGTGCTGGTTTACCTGGGGGTAGGGATAAGAGGTGTGCTGGTTTTTCCCGGGGTTGGTTGGTTTATCTGAGGGTGGAGCATGCTAGATCTGGAGGCCATCTTCACGCTCCCTGACTCCTGATGAAGACCCTCCCACCCACCGCCTCCAGAAAATCTAATTCCTGGACTGTGTAGCCCCGGGCCCGGGGGAGGCTGCCGGCAAGTGGATGTAGATGTGATTTCAGCAGAGCAGATGTTGGGGAAGGGAAGACAGGAGCATAAATACCGGGGGGCAAGTGGTGGCAGGGGAGGTAGATACCAGGGGGGCAAGTGATGGCAGGGGAGGTAGATACCAGGGGGCAAGTGGTGGCAGGGGAGGTAGATACCACGGGGCAAGTGGTGGCAGGGGAGGTAGATACCAGGGGGGCAAGTGGTGGCAGGGGAGGTAGATACCACGGGGCAAGTGGTGGCAGGGGAGGTAGATACCAGGGGGCAAGTGGTGGCAGGGGAGGTAGATACCAGGGGGGCAAGTGGTGGCAGGGGAGTTAGATACCAGGGGGGCAAGTGGTGGCAGGGGAGGTAGATACTAGGGGGCAAGTGATGGCAGGGGAGGTAGATACCAGGGGGCAAGTGGTGGCAGGGGAGGTAGATGCCAGGGGGCAGGTGGTGGCAGGGGAGGTAGATGCCAGGGGGCAGGTGGTGGCAAGGGTGGTAGACACCGGGGCTGGGGTTGTCTGGGAAGGGGGAAAGCATCAGGTCTTTTCTTGGTCGTAATGGCACAGCAGGGGAGGCAGGGGGTCATTCTGCCCCGGTCGTCATGGTACAGCGGGGGTAAGACATCATCTCGATCTGGTCGTAATGGTAGAGCGGTGGGGGGTGAGGGCAGGGGTCGTCTTGCCTTAGTCAAAATGGCATGGCTAAGTGGAGGAGGTCGTCTTAGACTGGTCGTAAAGGCCGGGAGGGTGGGTGGGGGGTCGTCTCGTCCTGGTCCTTATTAATGACCACACTCTCTCAACCCTGGCCAATTAAAGCTAAGGATGTAGCAACACATATCAAAGTGTCGTGCCCACTATGTTCACAATGAATAAGTGAATGGAATAACGTCTTGAAACGAGAGAGAGAGAGAGAGAGAGAGAGAGAGAGAGAGAGAGAGAGAGAGAGAGAGAGAGAGAGAGAGAGAGAGAGAGAGAGAGAGAGAGAGAGAGAGCGCAATACACAGGAAACCCAGATAACAGAGAGCCTGCTCTTCTGATTAGCTGGATATTTAACTGTAAATTACGGCTGCTCTCAAGTCTAGGTGTTTCACATAATGGCAACACACACCACCTATCTACGACGAAATTTTGCCATAAAGAAGACGAGGCGCGTAGCGCTCAACGCAAGTGTGCCGCCAGGATCATCACTTGATCATCGATCCTGCGTTTCTTATTCCGTCACTTTCCTTGCTGGCCGTCACACGGTGGCAATAGTTCCATTGATGATTTGCTCAAATTTATTTTGTTCCATTAGGTTGACTTGTACCCATGTGCTGACCGTATCTAAGTTGTTTTTCGTCTCTTTTTCATCAGCTTCTGATCCTCTCCTTCTACTTACTCTGGTATCATCAGCAAAGCACCTGACTAATATTTTCGTTGACCTCTACCTTGATGTATGTCATCACTATCATACTCTCACAATGTGGAAGGTGTCCATCTACTTTCCTTGCAGTAAACGTTCATACACGTCAGTGTCGTGGGATAACAACTTGGTATGTGTACTTTTACCTGGTGGAAGTCCATGTTGGCTTTCAATGAAGTAGTTGTTTTTGACCAGATGTTCCATTATGTGTCCTTGTGTCCCCTTCAACTGTACTACGTGTGGAGTCAAGGTAAGGGGCTTTACTGCTCAGGTATCAACTCGCATCATCCCTTATGTATCGGCGTTACAGATGCCCCAGGTTAGGAACCTCTGCCATTTTGCTTTCATCTAGACTTTGCCTCATTCAGAGAGTCCACAGAACTAAACGTCTGTTTGACAGACATCGTCGTCTCCAGATATAAATCATATAAATCTCTCATTCCCAGGAAGGGGGACCACGGTTGAGGCATGATACCTCGCAAACCCAGCCCTACCATGCGGAGTGAGGGCGGGATGAGAACAAAGAGTGAGGGCAGGGAGTGAGAGCGAGGGGCGAGAGCCGGGAATGAGAACGAAGAGTGGGACCAGGGAGTAAGGGTGATGAGGACGAGGAATGAGAGCATGGATTGAAAGAAGGGAGTGAGAGCTGGGAGTGAGAGGGATACAATGGTTCTCAGGCAAGCGGGCCATCAATACCTGAGGCACCAGCACTCACTCCACAGTCCCCCACTCCCCCCAGCTTCCCATCCTCTTTAAGAGAATTACACCAAATGTAACAGTAAGTTCGCCTTTAAGGACACAAGGAAAAAAGTCTTACCCAGTTTAATACCAGAGATGTTCTTGCTGATACCTGTGGTACCAGGTATGTTCCTACTGATACCTGTGGTACCAGGTATGTTCCTACTGATGACTGTGGTACCAGGTATGTTCCTACTGATGACTGTGGTACCAGGTATGTTCCTACTGATGACTGTGGTACCAGGTATGTTCCTACTGATGACTGTGGTACCAGGTATGTTCCTACTGATGACTGTGGTACCAGGTATGTTCCTACTGATGACTGTGGTACCAGGTATGTTCCTACTGATGACTGTGGTACCAGGTATGTTCCTACTGATGACTGTGGTACCAGGTATGTTCCTACTGATGACTGTGGTACCAGGTATGTTCCTACTGATGACTGTGGTACCAGGTATGTTCCTACTGATGACTGTGGTACCAGGTATGTTCCTACTGATGACTGTGGTACCAGGTATGTTCCTACTGATGACTGTGGTACCAGGTATGTTCCTACTGATGACTGTGGTACCAGGTATGTTCCTACTGATGACTGTGGTACCAGGTATGTTCCTACTGATGACTGTGGTACCAGGTATGTTCCTACTGATGACTGTGGTACCAGGGATGTTCCTACTGATGACTGTGGTACCAGGGATGTTCCTACTGATGACTGTGGGTGTCCATGAACTCCTGCACCTCCAAGGCTGCGCTATAGTAGCCCAGCGCTACTCTCTCTCTCTCTCTCTCTCTCTCTCTCTCTCTCTCTCTCTCTCTCTCTCTCTATATATATATATATATATATATATATATATATATATATATATATATAATTGATAATGAGTCATTAAAGGGAAACAGTATTATGAAGAAACGTATTGTACTTGGACGTAATCCTTCAGTATGGTTACATGTTTAAAGATCTTTTTTATTTGATTCCTGACAATGAGCCATACCTTAATTCTCGTGTTTTTGCCCTGGCCTGACACGTGGTGTGGTAGGCGGCTACGTCAACTCCACCAGTACCTCTGGCAAGGAATCATAAATTACTTTATTTGCGGATCAATATTTATCTTGGAATCATTATGATGTATATATTATTTATCCGAGATTTTGTATATATTATTCAATCCCTCTCTTCATCTGCTTACAGTTTTGATATGTAAGGATTTTATAACTACTCTTCGTATTCAATTATTACGATTCATTATCATCATTACTGTTTCTTTTATTGTTATGACTACTATCAATGTTATATAACAACGACCAATGATGCTAATCGTATTGCGAGTATGGTGTGTGTGTGTGTGTGTGTGTGTGTGTGTGTGTGTGTGTATGGGGTTACCTATTTGTACTGTATGGGAGGGAAGTTCCACCCTCATGAGGCCATCTCTTGAATCCTCTTCTCATTTCACCCCCCAGCCCTGCCCTCACCTGCCCAGCCCTACCCACCCCAGCGGGGCAGCCCTGCTCACCCCGTCCTGCTTGTAACTTCATCAGTAACACCGTGTCCGGTGTTCACACGACTCATAACATGCTCGTGAACCTGCTCACGGGTCACAACTCTGACCATCGTTGGGCAGTAAGAAATGTGTACTGGTTGACCTGCTTCATGTTGGGCTGTAGTGCTGCTGGAGGTCACATGGGTGGTAGGTCAGGGCAACGTGTGGTGGCAGACGGTAGGGTAAGGTAGGGATGTGTGTGACATCTTTAGCGTGTGTACTGCCACAGCCAGGATCACACTGTCCTCCTAAACCACAGGCAGCCACCAACAGGCACGCGTCGCCCCGAACTGTCGTTCTGTATGGACGACGTGTTGTCGCTGTTGGGAAGTCCTCTCTCTTGAGACGACTAAAGCACGACCCACTGCGGGAAGAGTGAGCCTCCGTCTACTGGCCCTCTGGCCGGGTCATGGATCACCCACCCCCACGACTCTGCTGCTCCACATCAATGACACGACCTCATTGTTTCCCTGCTGGAGGCTCGTGCCTCACGCTGCCGCGCCGCTAGTAAGGACCTTAACTCTCGCTAGACCTTCAGTACGTCACGCTCACACTCCACTCGCTTCCATACTCCAGCCTCCCGCACCTCGGCCTCAAACCCTCAGTTCCCATCCTCAGCCAGAAACCTTCAGTTGTGATGTGTAGTCTCCAAACTACCAGTCTCCAACTGTAGCTTTTAAACCTGTCTCAAACCTTCATCTTCAACCCTCTTCCCAAGTCCTTGGGTTTCGAAGCCTTGTTCTCAACCTTCAGTCCACAGTAATTAGGCCCCATCATCAAGCCATCCTCCTTGACTTCCACCTTCTGACTCAAAGCCGGTCTCCACCCGTGGTCTTGCGAGTCTCCGGCCCTCCACCTCAGCTGTGGCACCCTAGCTACTGCTGAACCCTCATGACGACTGTTTTTCAGGCCTTCATCCTAGAAGACATGAGTCTCAACATGAGGGGCCCCAGCCACTCACCCATGAACCCGTCATGAACTCTCGCCCTTTAAACGTCAGTTGTGAACCGGTCCAGCCTGGCTGCTCTCCACACAATCCAGCTTTTTTTTGTCCTGTTCTCTCTGGTTCTCCTCCTTACTTACTCACCCTCTCTGTCTCCCTGATCCTCTGCTATCGTCTTTGTTTCCATCTCAGTTATCTTCATTTACGCTCCAGTTCACTCGTGATTCATCATAGTTATTCCTCACAGGACTAATTTGCTTCATTGTTTCATTTCTTTTCATCCCTTGCATCCCTCTTATCTCCCTCCCTCCCTGCCTCTACTTACCAGGTTCTTCATCGCTCCTTTTGTTTCTCGTCTCCTGCCTGCCCTCCCGTCGCCGCTCCCCACCTGTACAGAGGACGGCCATGATCTACCTTCCCCACATACTCTGTCCCCCTTGCCATCCAATGACTTCCACCGCTCCTCCTCTTCCTCCTCCTCCTCCACCGTCTTCCACCTGTGACTTGATCCACCTTCCCACTGGCTTGGCTGTGCTGTCTCACACTGTTATAGGCCTGACATCACAGTGTCCTTGTCCTCACATCAAATTGTCCTTGTTTTGACATCACAGTGTCCTTGTTTTAATACCGTGCAGACTTTTACGGTTCCTAGTGGTCTCATTTCTCAATAGAATACAATATATATATATATATATATATATATATATATATATATATATATATATATATATATATATATATATATATATAGATAGATATATGTATAGATAAACAGACAGACAGATAGACAGAGTGATGAGTTATCCTAACAAACGAGTCAACGTTCCCACCAAACATACTGGGGTAGGCCAGACGTTAGTAACTCCTCCCACGAGTTACATCCAGACGTCAAAACTTAATTTTTGCAACAGATTATCTTCCACTGCAGCTATAAATTTCCCGAGTACCTTCAATGTAACGTGAAACGCAACTAAGGTATTACTGCCATTTAGGAATAATGGGGAACAGTAATTTCCGGTGTAACTATATATATATATCAGGTTTGCGAGAGTGATACGAATCAGGGAAGTCTGGAAATCCTTAATAACCGTCTCATACAAAGAGTGGGACCCCTGCAGACTCTTCCTCTGTGAGGTAAAGCTCCTGTAGACTTTTCCTCCCTCGCGGTGCAATGAAGTCATTGTTGAATGCTTTCCTGTGGGTCGAGGCTGGTCCGGGATCATGGTCTGTAAGACAAAGGTTCCCGTATTGTGAAACGCAGACCACTACTCTTCTGATGGAATCCGTCAAGAATTGTGTGAGACACGCCTCTTGTCCCGCTCCTCTCACAGTCACCCACAGTCCGTCTCTCAGTCTAAGAATTTCTTTGATTCAAAGCCCAGATTCTCTCTAACTGCCAGCCCAGGTCCAGGTCCTCTCCACCCGGGAGCTCAGGTCCTCTCCAAGTGAAAGTCCAGGTCCTCTGTAAAGTTAAGACCACTGTACATTCTCCTTGGAGTGCTTCGTGCCGGGGGGAATAAAGTGTCACCCTCATTACCCCGCAGAGGCGAGAACAGCTGCCCGACTCTGTGAGGGTGTGGCTCTTGCTGCGCTGGGGACACACACACGCACACACACATACATACACACAGACACAAAGAGACACACACACACACACACAACACACAGACACAGACACACACACAGACACACAGACACACACACACACAGACACACACACACACACACACATCAGATCACCCCACAAAAAAATTTCTAGCCTTCCCTGATGATACAAGAATAAGACGGGTGTTGGTGGTAACTACCAGGCGTAAGTGTTGATGAAATACAGCCACAGTGGTCCACGCCAAGGCAACCGTACCCTAACAACAGTGACAAACACAATCCAGGACCGACGAACGTAAAGCAATACAAACCAACATTACCCAGACACGAACTGGGAGACCGCTTTTAAAGGTGTAATAAGAGGAGCATGTTGGGGTTAATGATCGGGTGAGCACAGGAGACACGTCCTTCCAAAAGCAAACAAGTTGTGGAAACACAAAAATAGAAATCGTCACACAGCACAGGCAATCCTGGCCCTCTGTAACACCTAGTTGGGGAGAGAGAGAGAGAGAGAGAGAGAGAGAGAGAGACACGTCGTGAGACTGCCCTGCAGGCCTGGTCTCCAAACCATGACCAAAGTTAGGCTTGTAAGAGTGTAATGAAGAGCCATAACGTTAGTACTGAGACGAGCAACACAACTGTATGATTATCACGAGCCTCCCACCAGGTCTGACCGACAGAAACCAAGGGGCTTTGTTCCGACTTCATTAAGAGCTTTTAAGACATCATACTGTTGATGCATTGATATAAATACACTCATTGAAGTACACACAAGCATTATGGAACAAGAAACAATGGCCCATAACCTTACAATTGAATGGATATACAGAGAGAGAGAGAGAGAGAGAGAGAGAGAGAGAGAGAGAGAGAGAGAGAGAGAGAGAGAGAGAGAGAGAGAGAGACCTCTTTACACCCAGGACGGGTAGGTGGAGAACACGTCATCAACCACAACAAGAGGTGATCACATGATCACTTCCACTCGCCCGCCCAGCTTACCATCAACACGACACAAATGACAGAACAAAGTAAAATCCTCACTTCTAACAGGAGGTAACCTCATTAAAAGTAAATAGGTATTCTGTTACCTGAATTCCCCCTTCCCCCCTCTTTTCTAACGGTGACTGTGGGAGCGGCTCTGCCTCAGCCGAGTATCTTACTGTGGGTAAAGCGCTCCCTCTCTCTCTCTCTCTCTCTCTCTCTCTCTCTCTCTCTCTCTCTCTCTCTCTCTCTCTCTGCCTCTCACCATAACAAGGTCCGTAGCCTCTCCTAGCCAGCACCCTCGTGAGTGAGTGGTGAGAGTACATCTTGACTCACTTTGTTGTAGACAATATTTAACATCGTGGTAATAAGGCGGAGGAGGTGGAGCAGGGGGTGAAGGAGAGGAAGGTAGGCAGATGGTAAATGACTGGGGACAGGAACACAGAGGCAGGATAACACACACACACACACAAACTACTTATGACGGTGACGTTTTCGCATGATTCTGGGACAGCGTGTAGCGCTCACCGCAGGAGACACATACATGGTCAGGTAAATATATATATAAAGAGAGAGAGAGAGAGAGAGAGAGAGAGAGAGAGAGAGAGAGAGAGAGAGAGAGAGAGAGAGAGAGAGAGAGAGAGAGAGAGAGAGAGAGAGAGAGAGAGAGAGAGAGAGAGGGGGGGGGGGGGCACTGAGGGCTAGCGTGTCAGGATAAAGTAATAAATTCAAGTAAGTGTGTGAGGGGGAGGCGGGAAGGTGAGATGAGAGTTAAAAGGGCATGTGGGGGCCCTAGGTGAAGTAGGTGGTGGTGGTGGAGGAGGAGGGGAGCTCAGCTGAGGTGGGAGGGAGGCAAGACGGGGGAAGAAAGGGACAAGAAGGGGGTAGGGGGATGGGGAGGAGCAGGGGTCTTGAGCAGGCAAGGAGAGAGATGAGAGAGGGTCACACCGCCTACTGTACGGCCACCCTTGGCTGGCTGGGCTCATTACAAGGACCCAGGAGGAGACGCGGCTGGAAGATATGGCGGCTACATGGTGTGGGTCAGGTGACGGCCTGGGGAGGATGATGCATGCTCTACACCGGTACAGGTAAAGATGAGGAAGGAAGAACACACGGGAGGTTATCGATGAGAGAGAGAGAGAGAGAGAGAGAGAGAGAGAGAGAGAGAGAGAGAGAGAGAGAGAGAGAGAGAGAGAGAGAGAGAGAGAGAGAGAGAGAGAGAGAGAGAGAGAGAGCAATACACAGGAAACCGGTGAAGGAGGCAGGAGGTAGTGTGAAGGTATGAATGTCTTGGGCTAGCAAGATCATAATCGTCATGCAGACGTACACACACACACACACACACACACACACACACACACACACACACACACACACACGGGTCTTCGTGATGTATAGGGTAGCGATCATGACCATGAGCCAGAACGACCCGGCATGGGTTCAAATCCTGGGCGCGGAAGTTGGCCTACACCCAACCCAGGTGCACATCCTGGTACCTAGCTTTAGAAGGGGGTGTGTTAAGACATGGTACGTATATACGGGGCAAGACAAGCGTAAAAAACTATCCTCGTAACAGAAATAACACACACACACACACACACACACACACACACACACACACACACAACCCAAGATAAACAATAAAAATTGAAGAAATCCACAAAGTCGGTATTCACATCTATCCGGGAGCGAGAGCTGAGCCTAGCTCATCCTGGGGTTCCAAAAGACGGTCGTGAGGGAGATAACAAAGGAAGACAATACGGTACAAACCATGCACCCTAGTCACTGAAATACCGACCCTAAGTACCCCTCCCTACTGCACGTTTGATATCTGCTGCTGAAGGTTGGCCATTATCTTAATTATCCAAGATGAAGACGACAGAATATAATGACTTAAAACTGATTAACAACCGCTAACCTTTTTCTTTTATTTATTTATGGGAAGATTTGTTTAACATTTACAATCATATATTAGAAATCATGAATAGCAAGTACATAAATCACAGACACTGAATACAGATACGATTATACACATCTAGAGCTTCACTAGGATTAATCTTACTGGCCATGTGAGGATGCCTCTTAATGCCCACTCCTGGATAATGTTATAATAAGACCCAGCAGTTACGAGCTGATCTGTACGATGACGGTCGTTCACGGCCGTGATGGGGGCTGCCATATGTACGATACTACATAGACCAATGTTGCCTGGTTGTTTGTGGGGCCGATATGTGTCTGTTGCCAGGCCTATTATAGAAGCTAGATAAACAAACTTGTTAGATATAACTGTGTTGCCAGAGGTATCAAAGTAACTATTTGCACAAGGTTGCCAGATTCATCAGGCAAGCCTATGTACAGAGTTGCCAGACGTACGTGTTGGCAGATGTATCAGAGACTTAATCTGTAGTGAATTACCTGACATAACAAGATACACCACCGGAGCGTTGCTATATGTATCCGAGGTGCTTCCATAAATGTTACTACATCTATCAGGAGCGCGAGAACGTTATGTTCCTCTAACTAAATCTACGAGCTGCTTGATGTGTCGTAAGAGTTACGATTCAAACCTATACGGGGTCGACCCCTCGCGGCCCACGTACGCATTATGGTCAGGAACCTAACCGCTGAACCACCAAGTGCCTTCATATGATGCATCAGGTTTACAGTCCGTGCCAACTCCCTGCCTCGACTGGTCCATCTAACTTGTGTGAACTATGAGGTCTTTATGTCGGCCTTCAACATCATCCCCTCACCAGTGACTTTAAAAAACCCGTGTTGCAAGACTGCAACCCGCATACAGAGGAATATTTTACTCAAACCATTCATGACATGTCCAAAAATCAAGATGGCTTGCTGACACGTCTTCCTGATGGATGATGCAGTGGTTAGGGAGGAATCATGAGCAAGAGTCGGGCTCTCCCACACAGGAAAGTAATCACATTACTGCACCTTGCATATTACCATCCTTACTGAAGTTTCTTAATGTCTGGCGCATTTCTGAATCGTCCTCTCACAGGCAGTATTTTCAAAGACTCTAGTAGAGTTAACAACGAACATTTCTTTCATCACAACTCTCGGCTGAGTACGTGCATTCAAGATGTAATTACAACCATTTCCCAAATCAGTCTTCAACAGATCCTGCTACTATTTGTCTGAGCCCTCCTTGTTATCGTGTGGTCGTTTCACTTTTCTTCCTCACTTCAAAATCAATAAAATATTTTGCGTCGTTGAAGTTTCTGTGATTAATTCTGGAAGTGTTTCTCAAACATTACGTGCCATCATCATCGTTACGCTACAAGCGAACAATAAGCAAGGTACATGCCATTACCATCAGTGACATAATCATGTTCTGCCTCCTTCAGTATTCTGTGGTCAGTACACCGTGTCTCCTACGGCCATACACGACGGCATAAAGCACTGCTCCAACACGCAGCAGTCACTCAGCCGACAGACTTATCATAAACAACAAACAACAAGTTTAAAGATTACGGAACATATGTAATTTTTGAAATTCTATTGTCTTACCAACCCATACTTCACTAACAAGATACCTACAACATTACTAACGCACGTACATTTCACGCAAACACTATCTTCACCACGAACGTGGTAAAAGTCTCGGGACTTACCCACCCACGTTACACTACCAAACACAAAGTAGCTACGTCCCTAAATTATACCAGGTCACCACACTGTTATGGTAACTTTTGTGAGGGACTGTTAGAATGGTCTGTGTCCACCGTGGTGGTCTGTGACGATTGTTAGGGTTGCTAGTGTATGAGGATGGTCTGTCTGTTAGGGTTGCCAGAGATTGTCAGACTGGTCTATGGAGGGTGGCTCGTCAGGTGAAGAATACGGAGTGTGGTGCCATCAGGTCGGAGTCAAGAGGGAACACTGAGAGCCTTCGTAGCTGCGGCTCACATAATGAAGAGGTCTCGTGCGCCCTTGTGATGGGGAAAGTACATCCTAACTCTCTCAAGTGATGGCAAGAGTAGGTTGTCACTGGGGGTGGCAGGGAGAGCTGACGTGATGTTAATGATGATTACAGGAGGTTGACGTCACTCGTGGTTGAAGGCGTGTTGGTTAGGGCCGTTGCAAGGAGGATCTTCAAGTTACTGTGAACAGGAACTGTATAAGTTGTCAGTGGTGGTGGTGATACGTGGTTTGTATTAGTGTTGGCAGAGGTGGTAACAGAAATGGTGGCATGGAAATGCTGTCTCTGGAATTGGGAGAGTTTGCTGGTGTTAATGATCACTGAATCTGAGGAGTTATGGTGTTCTTAATGGTAATGACAGTAGAAGATTGCCGGTAGCTGTGGAGGAGGATGAAGTCTTATGTCATGGAACGGTGATGCTGCTGGTATTGTCAGAAGACTGGCACTGTCACTAGTGATGGCGGTGGCTAGCGTCTTAAATGTCTTCCAGATGACACCAGAAGTGGTATGGGATCTCCTCCTGGTAACAGAAGATAACTGGGACTAGCAAGCCTCTGACAACAGTATGATGACAGGCAATCCCTTTGCTAGGAGCGTCAGATAACAGAAGAGAAGAAAGAGAACTAATTCATCACAAGACGTGAGAGATGCGTCCAAGATCTTGGCCGTAACGTCGGAAAACACAACAAAGGAAATATTAAATTGCGACCGAGATACATTGGACAATTGAGGCCTTTTAAACACCCGGGAAGCACGTCCAGTGGTTTCGATTTCTTTTAAAGGTTTTAAAAGTCGATAGTGGTGGCGGGCGACGCTGTGTTCAGCGGTGTCTGCGCGAGTTAGGATAATTTCTGTTCCATAAAACGGAGGGGATCAGGAGCTGTGTACAGCAACCACAGTCTACCGTCTCGGTCCATTGCCTGACACAAAAACATCTCAAAATGATATATATATATATATATATATATATATATATATACTTAAAACAGCGTTATACATTTACAAAATCACACGACATAGCACAGGTGTCTGGAGTGTGGAGACCATAGCTACCTTCCTCGCCTCAGGCAACTGTAACAGTGTTTTTAAGACATCCAAATTCAAAGGATCTTAAAAAAGTGGAAAAATAAACAAACAACTATTGATACATGAATCCTGAGTCAATTTAACTTTCATCCTTTTATATCATGGCTTTTACATACTACGTTATCAGCCGCGTCAGCGAGAATGAGTAGAATATAATGGAAAACATTAAGCATTAATGAAAATGTATCAGAACGTTGACACAGCCTCCCTGCCTGACTGCCTGGAGCAACGGCAGACATCCATAGCAGGACCGCTGGCGCCATGTAGGTCGGCCTTCTCTCCCTCCCTGCCCGCCTGCCTCACTCCATGATTTTCGTTACTAATTTCGAGAACATTTTCACGGACGTGCGGGCGTACCTACGAACCCAGGAAGGTCTTGAAGCCGACTACAAGTGGACGTGGCCAGTTTCCCGAGCGCTGCCTTGTCACTGCGAGGTCGTGGGTCGTTAAGATATCACGGGAAGCACATTATACTATCGAGAAGTCGAGAAGTGAGTGAGTGAGTGAGACAATGCTGTGAACAAGTACATAAAGCTGGCCAATCACATCAGCCGAACCTAAATTTAATCATTTGGTTTAAATAAAACCATAATGAGCTAAAACGTAGAAGATGGAGATGCTGCCAATGCTAATGACATGGTGAACCTCGTTAGGGAAATATAATGTAATTAACCCTGACGAAAGCAGAAAAAAAGACACTATACCATTTTCTTTAACTGGATGAAATTATTGACACATCTGCACGAGTTTTGAGGGCGACACTGTCGTGCATATGCTAGCTGGAGACAACCCCTTGAACACGGTATAGGGATCTTGGGTTCGATGCTGCTATGACCCTTGAAGAACGACGGAACGACCCCTGAGCACGACGTGACAGTTACTGAGTATATTGACCTGACCACTGGTTTGAAGCTTAAAGGCTGTGTCAGAGGTCAGACCATATGCCCAACTGGACGTACCGCCGTGCTCAAGAGCCGTTCATATGGGATAAAAATGATGAAGATAATGAAACGTGTTATACAGTGTCCGTAGACTTTATACCGTGTGATCCTGCATCCAAGACCACCACATCACTCCCCCTCGAAGACGGTACATAATGGGCAACAGTGAGATGCTGGGCTGAGGAGAGACAGTGAAGGTTTAAGTCATGGTTGGAGGGTATCCTGCAGCACCGTGTACACCAAGCCTGAGTGAGGTTGGAGTCACCATAACAGCCAAGTCTTCCCCGTGCGACCCCCAACTTGTAAAGTTAACTTTGTTTATCTCCGCGTTGGCTGGGTTCCTCCTTCAGCAGTGAGGAATTCCAGCTTATAAATATAGTGTCATATAAACTGATGCTATTACTTGGTCGACCATTTTGAGTGCAAAGGATTATTCGACCAATAACATGAGACGCTGAATGCGTCTCCGATTCTGCCTGGTTCGATCAATAAGCCAATAAGCTGCTTGGGTTTACACCTGTCATCATGTATGTATTTTGGGGATTCGAACACACTCAGAGCCAATGAGACCATGGTGCCAATACCGTCATGATGGTGCGGGTATGTCCTACGCGGGCTGGTGTTCCAGTATGTATATATGGGCAATTATAATAATAATAAGCATTTTGTTTGGCTATCCACAGAAGTAAAAAGAACTAGTGTCAAACTAATCGTGATGGACTACGATGCCGGGCACCGCCAAGCTAAGTGTAGTAACATATGTACACCGTGAGAAAAGATCACATCCTAACGCTTCCACGTGAAGGGTGGGAAACAGCGCCACCCCGGCGACTACACCGTTCTTCCAATCCCCCGCTACACACCGCCTGCCCGCCCGCCCAACCGAAAATCGGGACGTAAATTACGATGGAGGAAATGACCCAGGTCACTATCTTGGTCTTATTCACGACCTTAGACTTCCTGGATCGTCCGCCTTGGTCGTTATGTGTGTGTGTGTGTGTGTGTGTGTGTGTGTGTGTGTGTGTGTGTGTGTGTGATTCCTATGTGTGTTACAAGGAAAGTTTAACGCTGGTGTTGTCCCGTTTCTTAATACTGTACATGTACCAAGTCTAACCCTTGTGTAAACATGCAACGTTAATCATTCCAATAGGGAGGCTCATGTACCAGTGATGTGTGAGACTTATAAATCTAGGTAGACAGAAAAAACAGTCAGATAAGATTCGCAAAAACATTGACGAATTCCTTCCACAGCATCAGGAGCATCACTCTTCTAGGCTGAGGCAGCCACGACACTGTCATCACAAATCTCAAATATCTAGGTCGATGGAGTTGTTAAGGCCATCACGTAGAGCGTTGCCACAACATACCCATCCACTCAACAGGACACAAACCAAAACTCTTACCCAACAAGAACGCCACCGTCACAAACATTCAGTCAGCTAGGACACGACAATCCCAGCCACTGGGACATTACTGGACTCCGATGTTAGGACAGGCGAGGTATCGACAATGAACGTGTTTTTCCGAATCGGATTACTGGGAAGGTCGGCTGAGGGAACCCTACTTACTACATCGGTCATTTTAATGGAGTTCTCAACTTCATTATCTGCTTCAAATTCATTCTTTTTTTGTCAGGAAGGAAGTATTGTACGAGGGTGCACTAACCAATCTCTGACAATAACTGCCATACAATATGAGCAAATACAAATGGTAAGGAAACAAGATATGACAGTAACCAAGCCAATCAGCACTCGGAAACGTTCAGCACTGAGTCACTGCCAGTCAGATCACTGACCCAGTAAAGTAGTCAATGTAGGTCACTGCCTCACTACGCCTGGCTAGCCGAGGCTCACCCGTCACCACTGCCACCTACTCAGAACTCAGCCCTACTACATCGATTGTAAGACTGTCACATACTCACCTAACCGAGCTAGCCAGGACACTGTCACCCACAGCCAGCCAGGGAGAGCACAGTACACTCCGGCGGTTAAAGACCAGAGTCCTTATCGCACCCATCGACTTAACTAATCCCCTTGCAGCACTGCCGGCGCACGTGCAACGCGTGACAGCAACAGGTTTGCTCCATGATGGATCAGAGGGTAGCCAATGTGACGCGGATCATAAACATAAAGTCTGGACCCAACCAAGAGGCCGAAATGGCCACCAGCTTTTGTTTACATCCTGCGTTCGTCTCCCGGCTCTGACCTCGACTTTGCTGTCAATCATTCTTTCGTGTCTATCACTTCGATCACGTCTATTTCCTCTGATGTGTGTGTGTCGGACTTACGTATTTTTGAAAGAATACTCTCAATGTTGTATTATTCAAACGCAAACATTGCCATATCAACAGAGAAAGAAATTAGCAGGTGTATGAAACCTAGATTTACGTAATTAGAGCCTGATTTTGTGTATATATATATATATATATATATATATATATATATATATATATATATATATATATATATATATATGTATATATATATATATATATATATATATATATATATATATATATATATATATATATATATATATATATATATATATATATATATATATATATATACTGCACGTTAGTAAAGTTTACTAAGTGTATAACAAATCTAATAATACTGGTGTGTGTGTGTGTGTGTGTGTGTGTGTGTGTGTACACCTGGAAGCAACCCTCCTATTATCTACAAGTACATAAATGAATCAATGATCAGATTTCCTGATATAATCCTGAAGAACGAACCAGCCATCCCAATGAAGCGTGTGTGAGTCTCAGCTCAAGTATCATCACTGTAAAACTCATGAAAAAGACCCCTTAGTGCAGTCCTTGGAGGAAGACATGAAAATGACCCCTTAGTGCAGTCCTTGGAGGAAGACATGAAAATGCACCGTGAGTGGCCACCCTGAACAAACTCTTGAAATTACACTGTGAGTGGCCCACGCGGGTAAGCCCGTGAACATACAAATCATATCCGAAGGATAACTCGGGAGTTCCCACTTTATATCCTGCCACCGGTCCGAAAGCCTCCTGGTCCACCAACACGTAAGGGTGACCTGTAAGGACTGAGAGTGTCTTATACATGGACCGTCAGTAAGGAAAATTTCATGGCCTCTGAATGGTCCGCGTGGGCAGACTCAGGAAACTGTTGTGTGACCGGCCCGCGAGGAGGGGCCACATGTCCTGTAAGTGGCCCACGTTGGCCGCCTTGTGAGGTAGTGTGAGATGCGAACTTCCTGGCTGATACAGCATCATGTGTTGAGCAGGATACCAGGACCAGCGGAATGATGTCTGATGTGATACAAACTGCTCACAGTATCTCGTACAGATTATAAGAAGCTACAACTGTGACAGCAGAAGCCCATCACAAACCGTGAAACGTTGGCTGTGAATATCATCAATAATTAATCTTCAGTACGAGACCAGGTTCCCCGAGCGCGCAAGTCTACATGAATTGATCAGTCAGCGTGGCACACACGGGTACCTTGCTCTGCTCTCAGCTCCAGGGCCCGGCTGCAACCTTTGTGCTGACGAGTCGTATTACCCAGGGCCAGACATAGCCTCCTGCGCGACCTCAGCTGAGTCACTTTCGAGAGCCCCCTCCACTCCTTAAATCACGAGCTCTGGCGGGGAAGCCCCTGGAAAAATGTAAAAATTTACGTTGTTTGGGAGAACGTTTCTTGTTTCTGAAGGCTACCATATAACCGTTGGGACTATGGGTCCCCTTTAGCGGTCGGGGCTCAACGCTCAGAGCGTGCAGGAAGGGCCGGCCCTGGTATTGCCCTTTACCTATCCTGGTCAGTCTGAGTGGGTCATTGTTATGTAGATCGACAGGCTTCCCCTCTCTCACCCAGAAGGGCGATACACATTAGAACACTGGTGAATTATACACACATACTACAACGTATCTAACAAGCCAAAAGCAGAAAAACACGCCAATTGAAAAAATACAGTAATCCATATGATGGTATAACAAGATATTAACAAAACTGATAAGATCTGTACTGTTAATATTTTGGTACGGACTCATACAGGGAAACAAGGAGAACGCTCAACACTAACCCTCAGCGTCGACAGGGTGAGTCGTGTGGTAGGGTGGAGCGGTAGTTCCCTGGATGATCCCGTGTCTGTAGCGGGTGTAACCGTTGTGCAGGGCGACAGAAACCACGGGAGATTTTGCCGGGAACTTTTTCTCTTTTTTTGTTACGTCAGAGGACAATGGCACTCAGGCCTGGTGAGGCGGGCGGTGCAAGTGCTGGTTCTGAAGGGGTGAGGTATCGTTCTCAAGAGGTTATACGAACGTTACAGAAAAAGTCACACGCAAGGTTATCGTTGGCCTTACGTTCTATATCGCACCCTGAAACACTCTGTTCGTGAGGTTGTGATAAGTCTGGGATGAACTGATTGTTCTTGTGAGGTTAAATCACTATACTCTTAAGACTAGGCTAAGAGAATCAGGGGTTCAGTTCTCGTTCTCATAATGACTGTTATCGTGCTCATGGAGTCAAAAACTGTTGAGTCTCCAAGTCATCATACACAAGAGAGAAAGTTATCATGCAAGATATATCTATGGCACTCAATATTAGGTCTTCAGTTAGCAAAGGTAACGGGTATGTCACACCACACAAGTTATTGTTAATGTTCTCAAGAGGTTAACAGCTTCGTACGGAGTAATTTCACTATATACAGAGAGTTAAAGGTCTATAAAGGTAAAAATTATAGGGTTGAATCCCTTTTTCAACTGATGAATATCGCATTGAATGGGCCATGTACATAGTAAAAGCGTAAGTCGTCTTGAATTATCCTGAACAGCTGAGGATTAGTGGACGTAGGGAATTTGAAGTTGACCCTGGCAGCCTTAATGACCCTGGCAGCTGATAGGCCTTAAACCCAAACAAGCAAACAACCGTACACACATGATTAATAAGGAATTAATTCGTGGTACTTAAAGGGCTCATTAATTATAACAAAGGGGTTAATCTAGTGCAACGAAGAGGTTGAATTATAAAGAAAGTGTTCATTATCGTACTCAGCCAGCCATCATTGTACTTACAGGGGTTCCCTCATCGTATGCAAGGGGTTAATCTACAGTGTTCAAGGGGTCGTACTCAAGGGGCTAAACTATTGTGCTCATGAGACTCGGGAATGTACCCTCACACGCTCTGGTGAGTGAAGTTATCGTCCCCATGGGCGAGGCTACCGCACCAGCGGAGCCTGACTATCGTACTCAAGGAACAAAACTCAACGTACTCGGGGCTTTCAAAGCACTTATACTCAAGGGTTATTATAATCAAGGAGCTGAGTGCTCGCGCTCAAGCGTACTTAGGGAGTCAACTCTCATCCTGTTTGCTCTGGTGGACGATGGAAGTACTACTTTGTGTGTGTGTGTGTGTGTGTGTGTGTGTGTGTGTGTGTGTGTGTGTGTGTGTGTGTATTTGAAATCAACTTCTTCACAATCAACAGCTTTTACGATAACAATTTACACTTACCTTGCCGGTGATTACTTTTCTCCCATGACAGATGAAGTGATCGGTCAACCTTACCTGTATTCGTCCTGGGGAAGAAAGAAGATCCTCTTATAGTTGACAGATAGAGATTACTGATGTAAATCAATAACTAAAAAAACGATCAGAAAAATAAATGGCATTGATTTACTACAAATAAATCGTATGATAATACTCGTGTAAGTACTTGTCAGAGGAAATAGTGTAAACACTAGTGTTTACTAACGTAGACATAATATGAGCTGTAAGAACAACAGCGGTTGAGATATTAGTGTTTAGTAGATATGTAGTAGATATTAGACTTAAGTTCACGATGCTCGAGGAACTGGGAGCAGAGAGAGAGAGAGAGAGAGAGAGAGAGAGAGAGAGAGAGAGAGAGAGAGAGAGAGAGAGAGAGAGAGAGAGAGAGAGAGAGAGGAGAGGAGAGGAGAGGAGAGGAGAGGAGAGGAGAGGAGTGGAGAGGAGAGGAGAGGAGAGGAGAGGAGAGGAGAGGAAAGGAGAGGAGAGGAGAGGAGAAAGCAGAAAGGAGAGAGAAGAGGAGAGGAGAGGAGAGAGAGAGTGAGAGAAAGCGAGCAGAGGACGTTGGCAACGGTACGATAGTTGGAAAAGTCAGAGGAGCCATTCTTGCGTAAGACTGGCTGTACCGGTGCATGTATCCATGATGAACGGAAAGTTTCGCCTCTCACACTTAAGGTGCAGCAGAGGAGCAAGCATATGACTGTAAGCTTCGACGCAGACTCCTCTACAACACAAGACGGGACGTCATCTGGTGCAGGGACCTCGCTTATGTCCTGAGAGGGAAGCGCCTTTCGGACTAAACAAAAGGATGTTATCAGGAGGAGCGCAGGGCTAGCTAGCAACAGGACCATCAGGAGGTACGGGAAAGACAGAGGAAATAAGATAACAGAAAACGGTTGGTCTGGCTGTAGGAGAGGCAGCTGCAGACTCGTCATATAAATCAAGGAAACGTAGAACAACAAAAGTTGTTTGATATACCGTTGGCTAGAGACCTGCGAGTGCCAACAGTGGAAGGGCACGAGAGGCTGCCACACTTCCCCTGGCATGAAGGATGTGTCATCTCACGAATCATACATCTGCAATAATTTCCGCCAGATACGAGAGCCGAGAGCGGGTCGGACGAAGGAGAACTTTTCCAGGTCCGGTATGAAGAGTTTCCTGGCCCGGGTGACCTCAGAGCAGGGTCGGTTGAAACAAGGACTGGAAGCTGAGGTAGTCATACAGGAGGAGGGGACATACATGCCTACATTCCCGCAACAATAACCTCTGCTAGACGCACGCCAGAGATAGATGCATCACTCGGGGACAGGCAGTAAACTTCCAGGAGAAAATCAATGAAAAATCTTTGCACGTCTGTCCACTTAGCGCTGGTGAAGTTGGGAGGAGGTGGCCGTACGAGGAAGTATGGTGAAGGACGAGGTGTTTACTGGAGCTTCATCAAATGAGCCAACTGCTGGTGAAGTACTGTAGAGTGTGAGGGGAGACTGGTGAACAGCAGGTCCGATGCTACCATAGTAGTGGGGATGGTCTGAGGTAAGAGGAAAGTGGATGATAACTGGCTCAAGACTGTTATTGTCTACCATAATGTTACTGTCTCCAACACATCGCATCTAACAATTCTAATACTGATTGTCTCCCACACTCTTACTGTCTCATGATGTACTGTTTCGAACACTGCACTATTGTCTTCTGCACAACTAGTGTCCCACAGCCGTATTGTCTTCAACAGCTTTTCTGTCCATCAAACTCTTATTTCTTTCCTAAACCTAATGTTACATCACAACACAGCTGAACAATGATCTGTTCAGCTATCAAGAAAGAAAATCTAGGAGGAAAATGGGAATAAGTATTGGAGGAATTTCCTGCTATACAACCAGTGGAAGAGGATCAGGAGTGATGGTTTGGATCCTCCTTCAGCAGCGACAGTGGCATCTATCCCTCTTGCCACACTTAGCATCAAACTGTCTCTTTCTAATTGGCAATACATCAGATCTTTATTTGCACAACACTCCCAGAGGAGGTAAGTCTTAAGAACAACTCCAGACTTCTCCAAGAACCATGTCGACTTACTTTGGGGTCTTTTGTGTGTGTGTGTGTGTGTGTGTGTGTGTGTGTGTGTGTGTGTGTGTGTGTGTGTGTGTGTGTGTGTGTGTGTGTGTGTGTGTGTGTTTTATGTAAGTAGCGATGTTTTCTAAGACCACGTCGGGGAGAGGTAGGAGACGCTCTAGTTGTTACTGTGAGAGGAAGGAGAGCGTGTGGGAGAGGCTGAACCTGTTATTGTGAGATGAGGGAGAGTGTGTATGAGAGGCTGTACCTGTTGTTGTGAGAGGAGGGAGAGTGTGTTGGAGAGGATGTACCTGTTATTGCGAGAAAAGGGAGAGTGTACCTGTCACCGTGAGAGGGGGGAGAGTGTGTGAGTGTGTGCCTCTAACAAGGTGCCTTACAGCCTGCCTCCACGACCAACACCTGGAAGCACTTCTGACTTACACCATCCTCCCCACCTCTTACCCCTCCCCAAGTCTCTCCTCGCCCCTGTCGATATCCCCCTTCATCCCTCCCATCGTCTTCCCAAGCCCCTCCTCGCCCCATGCCGAGATCTCCCCTTAACGCATGAATCCCCACCTGCCCATCCCCATCATAACTTCCACCCTCCCATTGCGGGATGGACCGGCTCACACAGCCAGGCCACACCGGAAGAACCTACAGGGACCCCTTCCGTCTCTTAATGATTCCTTCCTCGTCTCTAGCCTTCCGTCCTTCACTGATTTCCCTCTCCTGCTGAGTGCCTGACTCACCAATCCCCTTTCACTGGGGAAACACTTCCTCTCTATTAACCATCTTCATCAATTATGTGCATGTGTTTAACCCTCTCCACCAAGCCTCCCGTCCATTACTTTCTCGTACTGTTTTACTTTCATTCTGCTGAATATATATATATATATATATATATATATATATATATATATATATATATATATATATATATATATATACTTGCTTGCCGTTTCCCGCCTTAGCGAAGTAGCGCCAGAAACAGACGAAGAAATAACCTCATACGATCACATCCATTCTCAAGCTGTCATGTGTAATGCATCACATGCCCTGGTTCAGTCCACTGACAGTACATCGTCCTCTGTCATACCTTCAGAGTTGAAGACTAACTTGGGGAGAATGAACCCGGTGTCACGTGTATCTATGATCTGTGACACTCATCCTCTTAACAAGGAATGGTTCAAGTGTCTCCAGCCACTCACACTTCCACCACCATTCAACACGCCACCTTTCACACCTCAATGACAATAATCATTCTCCCTCTCATGTGAGTTTCCTGAGGCGCTCATTTCTTCATTCGCTGCATTCATCCATCTCCTGCATCTTCCACCTCGCTATATCATCATGATGTATATATACATACCGCATCGTCATACCAACTGATCAAAGCCTACCATCCATCCACCTTTATTGCGAATCTTTTCAGCTTCATATGTTACTCGCTCCCTTGTGGCTCAGGGCCCCAAAGACGCATGATCAATCCAATCAAATGTTGCACCTCGTCTCGCACGTAGGAGGCGTGCCTGCAACTGGCAACGATAGAGCAATCAACCTCACTCACTCCTGCCATTAAGCAGTAAGACAACTGTTTGGGAATCTCAACCTTTCTATCATCCGCCTTCACTTTAAAGAAAGTTTTCTGATGCTTTGATTCTTTATAAAATTCGCGTCCACTAGTCACTCCTTACTAGCACTGAAACATTTTAAAACAGGGAGGATAAATAAGTAATTGAACTCACTATAATCCAATAATTACTAGAGCCTGAACCCCTATCACTGATTAACTGTGCGACCTCCTTTAATACGAAAATTACTGTAGACGGAGGACATGGTAGCACAAGGACCTTAACCCTCTATAATTCAAAGATACAACTTTTCGAGAGGTTTATATCACATCAGCCCAAAAGACCCTCTTCCCTCTACGCTCTATAAATTACCGGTTACAAGAGGATTTGAAAACCCTATAGACATGAAGTACACAAAGATCTGGGCCTCTGTGATTCATCAGCGACAAAGTGCTTCGAATCCCATATAATGAAATAAAAAAAAAAGAATCTAGTCTTTTGCTACACATCAAATGACCAAGGAATAAAATCTTGTACATTGTATTACCTACAAATGTTCGAGCTCCGTACAACACACCAGAAAACATAGTTTCCCATCCCAGGTGTACAGGTGTTGCAGGTCTCCACAGACCGTTAGCGTCACAAACGTTCTCTCGCTCTTTAAATTCACGATACGTTAACCAAGCCATTCTCCCAAACCTTCTATAACAGGTCTGCTTCCTAAATATTCCAGCCTTCTATAATATATCTTTCAAGCAAAAACCAGGGCCTTCTAAGAGCTAGGGATATATAAGCGACCCAACACAATGAAATACCATCTGAATAAAGATTCAGCCCCACTACCTTCTGTCACCAGCACAAACGTTCGAACCCCCCACCATCCCTTCACTACTAAGGGGTTCAGGAGTCTCTGGTAACGATGTGTAAGACTGGGGAGCATATGAGGCATGTCGATCATATCCTTGTGGAAATGTAATGATAACAAGGGAGCCTCAAACTTATTTCGCCGATGAGAACGACATTTCTGCACAGCTTCAAGGCACAGCCCTCTCTACTAATATATATATATATATATATATATATATATATATATATATATATATATATATATATATATATATATATATATATATAATTGGCGATATCGATTCCAGCCTACATTTGGCTAGGTTATATCGCGAGTGAAGTGATCTTTGGTGAAGCTATACCATCATCAATGGTCAGACAGGAGTAGAATTTCGTCAAGACTTTCTAACTCCAAAGAGGTTCGCCATGTCCCTGCTCCTACTACGATTGCTACTGCTGCTACTACTACTACTACTACTACTACTACCACTACTACTACTACTAGTACTATTAATAATAATAATAATAATAATAATAATAATAATAATAATAATAATAATAATAATAATAATCATAGCAAACTGATAAACAAAAGACTGCATCAGCATAATTGTTTTGGGAAAAGTGGGAAAAATATGTTGTCTTTCCCTGTATCCAACAGGGCATGTTATGCGGGTGGTCAAGACAGCCTGATGATTGACTCTCATCTTATACTGCCTGAATATCATGACACTTGAGAATATATGAGAGGCCACATTTGACGACTGTAAGCATTTGCAATACAAAGATTGTAGGACAGCCATGGACTTGTCAAATCTGATAACATAACCTTTACGATAATCCAGATTCGGTAACGGACGCGATTTTACAACTGACATAGTGATACAGCAAGACATTAAAGACACCTGAGTCTGTAACATCCCTTACGCAGTACGACAGCCCTAACATTTCCAATAACTTGGTCACATGTACGACTTTATTAACGTTTCCTGGATAAGGACGTTGATTCATTCACGGCACTTCAGGCAAAATCAATGGAAGAGTTTACAGCTACTTGTCAATAAAACGTTTCTGGTGCCCATGTGTGGAAAGCAAACACCGACCAGCTCTTCGTCATACAAGTATATCAACCGACTGTTGTATTTCTTTCTTGTATCTCCCTTGATGATGTGATCATTTCACGAAAGTGCACTTGGGAACTTATCTTGTTTCATTTCCCCATGGACTCATAGGATATATATATATATATATATATATATATATATATATATATATATATATATATATATATATATATATATATATATATATATATATATATGCAAATTAATAAGAAACACTTCATTTTAGCACAGCATTTTGCACACTAGCGATGACCAAGTCAACATTATCAAATGCTTAATTTGAGTCTTGGTTTTCGAGACAGTAATTTGGCCAACTAGCTATGAGTCACGGAGTAGTCAAACACATAACTATGCAAATAAAATGTTTAGTAATACTGAATATACGAGAACACATACTAATTCTTCACGCAAAAGCAATAAACCAGTTGGTGTAAACAGAGGCGTATCTCACTCCAGCGGCACAGCCTTCTGTGTAACGTGAACAAGGCCATAAAATGTCACAGCTGCCTAGCCAGAAACAATAGCGGTATTTCGTCGCAAACTGTATACGCAACTTAACTCCTCCCTATGTCCAATTAGCCAAATATTCTGGAAATATATTAACAACATCAACGAAAAACTATATACAAAAATAACTCTACCACAGGCCAATACCAGGCTCCAGGCGGCGGGAATATCATACAGGAAACTATTTACTTTTTTTATGGTAACTGAACGGAACACAAATGAATGCGCCAGTAATAGCCATATCATATACGCTTATATATATATATATATATATATATATATATATATATATATATATATATATATATATATATATATATATATATATATCATGAGCCAAATGTCTATTTATCGACCAGCCATAAAGCCAATGCTGTGGGCCAACAACTGCAGCGTCCTATATTAATATGTTCGGGACGACCCCTGTATAAACAACGGTTATCATAGCATCACTGAGGCCCATACATATTGTCTATATTTTCATATCATTATCTCAGGTGTCTATGTTTTCCGATAACAATCAGTCTGATGGTAATTTCAACAAACATGAATCAATCTTATATTGATCACAGAAGCTCTCACACATACGTTTCTTCTGTTACCATATAATATAATAAAACTATACATGATTTCAACAATCTATAGTTTTCACCAGAATGAAATCTCTAAAAACGAACGTTTACAAAATGTCAAACTTATCTAACTCTCACATGGAAACTGACAACATACTCTTGAAGAAACAGAAGATAACAAGGACTCTTACACCTTAGTCTCTGATGTGCTCAATAACGGTGTTCCAGATATCAACTGAGCATTTCTTTATCATTATCATCATTATCATTATTATCATTACTATTATTATTATTATCATAATTGGAAGAGGGAGTTCAAGGATTGTGGGGGAAGTTTCCTAATTAAAATAAGTCCAACAACTGTAATTGAAAGAAAAAACCGAAGTAGGTTTTCATTTTTAGAAAAAGTGAGATGTGCATTATTATAAACACTGTACTGTAGTGTCTCGTGACATCATACGCTAATTTTCCCGGCTAAATGTTCACAGAATTGAAACATTCACCACCTCGCTTCAGCTTAAAATGGCCACGATGGTTTGTCACATACAACCTTAGTAGATACCTGACACATTTCTACTGGTAACCACACTGAAATATCGGCCCTTGTACAACCTCTGGTGCACTTTCATCTGCGCATTGTACTTCAAAGTCTGTTTAGTGTTTACGAATTCGTGAAGAGTAAAAATACTTGTGAAGTATTCTCACCTGCAAGGTGCAAAGTAACCCCCACGGAGGAAATAAAGAACCATTATTTTTCCATTTCCCCCATGCCAGCGGGACCATGCCGCGCCTAACGTCTGGCAACGTTACCCACGTCAACAACATGAACATGGCCGCGCCAGGTCCTCGGGTTTCCAATTTCTTCGTTGCCACGGCTGATTTTCCGCCGTGTGGACCTGGTGGTCGGACATGGGATTTAACGTGTCGACATGTGTGATCTGCCTGGCTGTGGCTGCCTCCCGTCCTGGTTAATGTGGGTCCTCTATATCTGCTTGGCTGATATAGCTGAGACGAGGGGTTCACACACACACACACACACACACACACACACACACACACACACACACACACATATATATATATATATATATATATATATATGGCTCTGCCGACTAAGTACTTCAACACGGGTTTTCGCTAAATTCATACCAAAAAAATCTCAATTCACTGTGAAACCCAATTCTAGTGGCTGTTATGTAATCTGCTTTTACAAATTACCTTCATCATTTATAGCACAGCCGCCATGACCAGGAATCTAGCATCACTAAAACTTATTTATACCTGACAATAGGGAAGAGTAGTTCATTTCCACCTTACCTTTAAATGTTCATCCCTGACACACACACACAAGGTTGTATACCCAGTGTGTTCGTCTTTGTCTTCCTGTCTTAACGTATCGTACAGGAGACGTCTCCACCAATCCACCAACTTCTCTTACTTCCCATTTTCTGTCTGACTTTTACTTCACGTTTTTTTTTTTTGCCAGACACGTGCTCACCCACGCCTTAGTTCCGTCATTTTCTGGTGTGTGAATTCCTCATTATTCCTATACAAGTGGGCGGGAGGAATGGGAGGGTGGTCGTCGCCCCACACACACCAGCTTGCCTGCTGCTGGTGTGTGTGGGGCGGCGGCGTAACGATACATTCGTCACAAACACACACGGCGAAGGTTTGTTGGCTTGCCTCCCCTTCCCCGCCAGCCTCGGTCACCTGACGTCACGGTATTGATATTCTTGTCAGGGATAAGCTAACGGCTGCAATACATTCACAGGTGACTTGTCTATGGGCGTGATAATGTGTACATATGTACGCATACCTGAACGTAGTCACATGTGTATACATTCAAGACCTGGGGAACGGGGGACTGGTCAATGCCAACTGAGGTTTGAACAACTTATGTACTCTCTGTATTTGACGTAAATCACGACGGTGCGACCTTTGGGTGTGATGACCTGGCCTTTAGGTCAGGTCAAAGACACGGCCATCATACCGAAGGGTAGTGAAGTAGTCATCATGGGTGGTGTGTACCTCTGTGCTCACTGAAGGTAATGACAGTTTACTGCTGATGATCATTATGTTCCTTCCCACGAGTAATTACTGATGATAATGAGAGAATGATAAAGTTACATAACCACATTCTGCAGCTTCAGCCAGCGTGTACGTATGTCACGTGAAAGGTTGTGTGGGTCATCAGGTCATGGTGCCTGCTGGTCGTCACGGGCGGCGGGAACAGGCTCATGCGAGCACTACAATCAGGAAGTTATTGTTATGTTATTTTTTTCATTTTTGTAGTTACAGAAGATGAGGGTGGGTGGGTGGGTGGGGGGGGGATATAGGAAGTTTAGGAACAGTGGTCAGTGTGTGTGTATGTAAGGACAAGGGTGTTGTGGATTTCTATAAATATTCTTCGAACGAAGTATAGATTGCACAAACATTCTTAGTACATATATACAGTCTTTATACATAAGCACAAAATACGCTGCATAAATACTACACACATATCAACGGTATAAATATTCCTACTACACAACTTGACCGCATAAATATCCTATGAAAAATATCGACTGTACATATGAATATTCCTGGTAGAAAACCGCCTCACTAGGCGGCTTGGCATGCCTCATGTGTGTGGTGGAGGAGGGCGGGTGTGTCCCCAGGTGGCGGGGGAAGGAAGGGTAGGGCCTGGGGGAAGGATGGGGCCATAAGCAGGGACAAACATACACATGGGAATATAGATAACAGTAATATACATTCATCATGTATGTATAAATGTTGCTGTACGTGTGTAGGTGCCTCTTGTGGTGTACTGGTAGCTGGGCCAATACAATGGTTCATATTACCAAGCTGGTTCCTCCGTTGCTCTCCCTTCGTACTGTATCTTACTAAGTGTTCTCTACTTTAGAGATCTTTCATTCCTTTCCTCTTTCTTTCTGTTGGCTGTAGTTCCCTCTTGGCCTTTTTCCAGTGGCAGTTGCTCTTTAGCCCCTGTTTTCCTGTGACCATTTCTTTTTTTAAGCCAGTATTCCAGGCCGGGCGGGGGCTTCCAGGTCGGGCTGGGGCTTCCTTGCATGGATGGGCCGGGTTTAGCGGGACATTTTCCCGTGTCCCGTATTTCAGGCCGGCCATTACCGGGCATTCACTTTTAGTGGGTCGGTTTGTGCCGGAGTTAACGACACGGAAAAACACGTTTACGATGGGATTTACACGGATCTGCATACCCGGCCAGACTTATGATGATTTACACAGGTCTCTATACCAAGACAAGCCGACACTGCTTTACACGGATCTCCTCCGTACCTAACCTAACCTAACCTAACCTAACCTAACCTAACCTAACTTACACAAATACATTTCATATCCAAGGTCAATATATATATATATATATATATATATATATATATATATATATATATATATATATATATATATATATATATATATATATATATACTATTCTGATTTTTCCGTTTTCTTGCATGTCTCGCTCCATCCCTCAACAGTGTCCCTGCTTTGACCTAGGGCAGTTATCTCCTGCCTCCCTCACACGTTGTGCTCCTGACATTCACTTCATAAACATACCAAGTCTCCATCCCACACATAACACTGAACAGCACACAACTCACACGACTCGTTCTTCGTAATGCTATATTGACCAGCAAGAGACGGTCAGCACTACACGTAACCCTGCCTCTTGGCGAAATTTCCTCCTAAGTAATCGTAAATATAAGTACTTGTCTCAGATGCAGAATGAAAAAAAAATGAATCGGTGATGTTTATCTGAAGGAGGTCATGAGGTGGGGGTTAGTGTGGGGTGTCAGTGTAAGGCAGACCGCTGAGGGGGCCAGAGGGGAGACGTGAGAGAGACTGAGAAAGAGTGAGAGGCAGTGAGAGTGTGTGCAGGAAATTTCTGGACAGATGAAGGATTAGGAACTGACAGCGTGAGAAATGAGAAGATTTTGAGCTGTGGGTCTGGAGAAGTGAGAGGTGGAGGGAGGGGGGGGGGGGGTAGTGAAAGACTGGTGAGAGGGTATAGCTGAAGCAGGGCTGGGTTATCCACGTGTCAGGGTGAGGTCAGGTCAGAGGTGAAGCCGGGGTCTACATGTGAATCATTCTCACTTAGCAGTCAACATCCACACACACACACACACACACATACACACACACACACACACACACACACACACAGTAGCAATGAAGGAAACAAAATTATAAAGATAAATCCTTCTCAAAAACACAAAAACAATTCCATATATTGTAAACAATGAGACTATAATCATATATGAAACCATTCCACTAGACACTACTACCTCCCCTCCCCACAGTAATGCCAGACGAGGCTAACAGGCCTATCACATCCTACACAAATCAAGGAAGAGATAAACTGTTTATTGATTGACACAGACAAAGGCCCTCCAGGTTGACAAAAGGATTCAACTTCCACTCCAGTGGAGGATGGGAGGGGGGGGGGTGAGAGTCGACCCTCCAGAGCAGGTAGAGACGTGTTTCTCCTACACACGTGATGGGAGGCTCGGCCTGATGGACGTTGTGGTCATTATAAGACCATGCAACACTACCGGAGAGACCAGAAAATCATACAGTACTGCCAGGATGATGATAAGATCATGCAGAACTACCAGGATGATGATAAGATCATGCAGAACTACCAGGACGATAGCTAAAGAGTCACTGAAAAATCTACAACCGGAAGGAGATGCAAGTTGAACGGTTGCATTTCCCTCCTCACACTATGGATGGTGTCAACCTGTCGGGGGTCTGGCGGGGTCACGCCCCACCAGCTGATGGCTGGATATCTGGCCTTTACGCCTATCAACGGCCAGTGGGTCAGAGTTAACACGTAACCATCAATTGACAAATCCCGTACAGCATGGTGGGTCTTGGGGATAATTCCAACACCATACAGGCTCTCGCTGGCCACACCAGGGATACGTTTCTTAAGGAAATGATGTGGCTTTACCGGGCACACTGCAGACTGCAGAAGGACAAGTGTAGGTTTACAGCACGGGGGCACCACCGCCTCACCAGTGGACGGTGGTGCAGGTTCCAGCCAACTGGTAGGTCAAACTCGCATCAGGGAAGGTACAGACCAGACGACCACCCTCAACCAGTCTACCAGGAACTTCCAACAAGGACAACCTGGACATGTGTTGATGACCCCCCGAGATCAGGTCAAACACACGCATCTATACGTCTGTATGGTCCTGGATAATACACCTGGCCAGTCACTGGCCACGTAGCGTCATCATTCATTCTAGCAGGTTTGTTACGTCGTAACAGACTGTAACACTACTGTGCTCTCGCCACCTCTTCGTAACGGACTGTAACGCGCTTCTCTCCCTCTCTTTCCCTAGTAGACAGCAATGTTAACGTTGTCCTGGTGATGACGGTGGTGATAATAAGATGGCCACACGTCGATCACTGTCGCCTGATAACGTGAGAGTCACACACAGTACCTGCCTGCCTACCAGTACATACCACAAGATCGAGATCGAGATCGAGATCGAGATCGAGAGAGAGAGAGAGAGAGAGCATGGAAGGATAAGAAAGGAGGAACAGAGAAACTTAAAAGACAACAACTCTGAACAAGGCAAACTTTTCCTAACTTCACGAGAAGTAAACTGTCACATGAAAGATGTTAATCAGGTCGAGTGAAGGTTACACAGGATGATGGGAAGATCTGCGAGGAACTGAAATGAAAAGCTAAAAAAGTGTCTGATACTTGGGGACACTATATCCCCAGCACCAGGGAGACAGAATGGACGGGAGGTCCTGGAAATCGCTCAAACAACTACGTAGAACAGACATTACCAGACAGTTAAGGGGCCTTAGGTAATGTAAGGCTCATGGTCATGATATGGTTCCTTCACATGTGCGGCAGACACGCTTGACAAGCCATTTAAAATATTGTTCAGTGCGTTGCGGGGGACACATAAAATGCTACGGGAATGGGTGACAGTAAATGTCGGACCAATCTTTACGAAAGCAGACCAAGAGGGTGTGCTGAACAACAGACTGGCCTCGCTGGCGAGAGCAATGTGTACAACAACGGAGTAGCAATCAGAAGGCAAATGGATGAATACATGCAGAGGAAAAACGACCTAAAGGATAGACAACATGGATGCAGCAAGAGGATGTCATGAGCAATGAATCTTAAGACTTTATTGTGAGATCGAGAAATGTTTCATACAAAGGAGAAGGCTGGAGGGACTATGTGTATATGGTTGGCCAGAAAGCATTGGGACACCGCATCACATGGAATAGCAGTAAACAAGTTGGATCACCGGGCAAAAATAAGGACATTCCTTCCACGGAGGGAGGACTACCTCAGTGGAAACCTTCTCGAAATGGGTTGATGTCACCACTAGTGTGACGCAGGGGTCAGCCCTGGCACCGCTGCTCTTCATAATCTTGGTAAATCATCTGCCTGAGTGACTGACTCACATTCAGTATGTACGCGGAGGATGCCATGGTCATGAGGGAAGTAAGAGGATTGCATCAACTTACCAGGAGATCATGACCAGCTCCCTCAGAGTTGCTGATCTGGTACATGGCTGTTCACAGTCAAGCTAGGTTAATGCACGACAGCAACGATGAGACAGACTTAATGATCGTATCCACACAAGTATTATCAACCACAACACGCAAGTCTGATAATGTGTATCATGCCAGAGAAAGTTCAAGAGATGGGGGCCTACCAGGGTAGAACTAGAACCTCCTCATCCCCCCCTTACATAACAAAAAGGTATTCACACACACACACACACACACACACACACACACACACACACACACACACATACACAAACATATCCTAACCCCCCAACCAAATTAGTCTCTAGTTTACTATTTCTGGTGATATCATATATATATATATATATATATATATATATATATATATATATATATATATATATATATATATATATATATATATAAAACTTTGATTGTTTAATTAGGAAAATAGGGAAAGGCGGAGGCGCGGATGGGGGTGGGGGGGTTGTGGGGGCCCCGCCGCTACTGGATCGATCCCGGAATGCTCCCGGCGTACCTGACCCCCCCTCATCCCCCCCTCATCCTCCCACTCCCCGCCCACCCTCTCACCAAGTGTCCCCTCCCCTTCCCTCCCCTCCCCCGAACCCTATCACCTCACTCCCCCAACGCCCACACCTGCCCCTACCCTCACTTTCATAACCCCACCCCCACACCTTACGCTCACAATACTTCCTCTGAACCCTCCCCTACCTCACGTTATCCTACCTCAATACCTCCCTCACCTTCCCTCAGCACCTACCACATGGGTAACCCTACCTCTCCCTCTTCCCTCCTTAACATGTTGGGTGTCTGTTGATCGTTTACCCTTCTACAACCCTCACTGGCTTCTTACCCACACATATTTCTACTTACCACTCTCTTTACTTACCTATTCAATCTCTATATCATATCCTTCAACACCCATTTTTTCAAGTCTTCATTCCTCTTTCTCTCCATGATCATCTTTCCTCCAGCACTTCCCATGCAAAACTCTGTCCTTCGTCTTTAGTCAATATTGCTACACTACCTCCTCCTCCTCCTCCTCCTCCCTTCCTCTACATCTACTTCCATCGCCTCCCGCCTTCATTCCTTTTGTTCTAAACACCTACACCCATCACCTTCCTCTTATTGCACCCATTTCTTTGTTCAACCAACAACATTTCTCACTCTAGCCCGTCGTCCTGTGCTATTCATCACACACACACACACACAAACCCTCCAGGTCACTCCTCCTCCCGCTACAGAACGAAGCTGACGAGGGAGTCATACTGGGTATACAGCTTTTCATACAGAGCTGAAAGCGAAAAACCGAGTTCAAAGTCACTGTCAGGGGAAAGTCAGAAGTGATGCAAAGTTCATGTAACAGCGAGGTCGAATGAATGGTAGAGGTAGTGAGAGGAAAGTAACAATTAGAAAATAAGACAGATTACAGCTAGTCAGAGTCATATTCTCATCAGGATAAGGTTACTTTCAAAGTCCGAACAAACTTGAAGTCAAAACCAGAATCAACGTTAAATTGAAACAACTGATACTGGTGAAGACTTCACATGCTGCAATTGCTCCAACAGTCTCCCGAGGCTACAGGTGCCCCAACAGTATCCAGAGGCCACAGGCGCTCCAGCAGTCTCCAGAAGCCACAGGTGCTCCAACAGTCTCCAGAGGCCACAGGTGCTCCAACAGTCTCCAGAAGCCACAGGTGCTCCAACGGTCTCCAGAAGCCACCGGTGCTTCAACAGTCTCCAGAAGCCACAGGTGCTCCAACAGTCTTCAGAAGCCACAGGTGCTCCAACAGTCTCCAGAAGCCACAGGTGCTCCAACAGTCTCCAGAAGCCACAGGTGCTCCAACAGTCTCCAGAAGCCACAGGTGCTCCAACAGTCTCCAGAAGCCACAGGTACTCCAACCGTAACAAACGCAACAGTAGGTGGGCATCAATGTGAGCTCTGGCAACGTTTACTGCTTCTCTTCCTGTCTATCTTCTTTAAGTATAGTTATTTATACATCATATTCAAGAACGCCACCTCTTGTAATGGCCACTACACTCACACAGTTATACTTCACTATACACTTAACACCTGGTACCATACCTGAAACTACAACGATATACGAGCGTAAAATACCCATTCACACCTTAGATATATAAACCTACACCCGTCACACATAGCCACACCCTTGTTACACATGTTCCAATCAGCAGGAAACTTGCACTGCAGGTTCAACTCTTTCTCATCACTTTCACCACTTACATTTACACCCTAAACCACTTAGATGCCTTACACCACACCTTCACCCACTTATAACTCAACCCCATACCTGCAACTACTTACAACGCCAACACCACACTTTCAGCCAGTGTCGTCCACCACACCTTCACCCCCTCCACAGGACTGTGTACTATCAGGAACCATACCTACACCGTTACATGGCTGGACACCCTTGTCCTGGCCCGGGTGATACTCATTTCATGAATATTCACGACGACAGGATACACGTGTGTGTGTGTGTGTGTGTGTGTGTGTCCTCCTTCCTGGGGGCACGTGGAGCCAGCTACCAGGTATCAGACACAAGTAATCAGGGCAATGACAAGCTGACCCACGATGACATCAAGACACATGTGCACTGGTGGAGGGCCAGAAAGTGGCCTGTCCAGACTCTGAATCAGTGTCACTCGGTCACATCTCGTGGTCTGGGAGGTCACTATGTCACGCCTCTCACCCTGAGAGGTCATTAGGTCACATCCCATGCCCCTAGAAAAGACCAGATCCGGCTGATGGCCGAGTGATGAGAGTACCCAACAAAGAAAGAAGGTAAGAGACAGGGAGACCAAGAGCCAGGCGTGGGTAAGACACTCACGATCTCATCCACAAGTTCATCAGTGTGAGACAACGGAAAGTTTGTAGTAGACGGGCTTGATGAAAAACCCGGCCTCCGGGGCTCCACACTGGCTGGCCTGGTCACCTTACACGGTGGAGTGGACGGGGAGCACACGCTACTCCATGAACTTCTTCCTCCAGGAGAGTCCATCATCAGGTCTCTGCTACTGGGATTATCACAGCCTTGGGCTGGGGGAACCTCGGAAAGGAGGTCCTGGGGCATATATATATATATATATATATATATATATATATATATATATATATATATATATATATATATATATATATATATATATATCCGTTAATATATAACAAAAACGTGAATAAATATCTGGCAGGATGTGCATGTACGAGGCATGTGCGAGAGAGATGGCCGGGGTTGTGCAGAGCCGTACACGATGCCATTAGGTCGGCTCACCTGGCAAGCCACCACTCCAGACACTCCAAGGAATTCTGTTACACCGGGATCCCTGCCTCCTGCCTGGTGATGCTCCTGGCGGGCAGACAGGCCTCCTCTTGACAAGCGACCCTCCGCTTTACAGAATGCCTGCCTCTTGACAGGCAGGCCTATTGTTGACAAGGTCTCCAATTAACAAGCAGCCTTCTTGAAAACCAGTCTCTTTTTGACGGTCAGTGCACTTGAGAAGCGGTCGTCCTCTTGACTTAAACTGAGCTACTGACAGTAACGCAGCCTCGGGCTGCAGCAGGTGCTTTTGGAAAGAGGCCCTGGGTAATGAGAGCTCGTACCGTCGTGGTACACTCGTACCATTATGCTCCAGGGTTGTACCACCTTGCTCGAGAAGTTAATATCATGTGATATCATTCTCATATTCTTACACCCACACTTGACATCAGCATGCCCACGACACCAACCCTTACACACTAACTTCATGACTAAATTATTCATGGTCTCTGCTACTCTCCACGATCCTCCCAAACTCATATCCTCACTACCCTCAGAAATTCACTTCAGTCATTATATATTGGGCAAGATTCCATAGCTCATGACTTCACTACATCTCACTAACATCACCATCTGCAGTGAGGTCAAGGCTCCTTTATGAATTCACTCGTTTTCTCCATTCATTCTCCATGAGATCACTATCCCATGATAACACTGATCCCGTAACTACAGTAACGGTCATAGGGTCATTCCTTGCCGTGACAGCGAGTATTTCAATGTTGCCATCATATCCTACCCGCATTACTTCCCTTCGCTCTCACTACCCAAGTTGCTCCTGACCCATGACTTCGTCACCCAAAACTATGACCCTCATGGCATCCGGACCTTGTGATAATCACTCACTTCACCCGTGACGTTCCTTCCCCACACATACACTCAGTAAAGTCTGCAGCAGCTTCAGGTGAACTTTGCTGTGGCCTACAGGCTCAGAAATAAAGGCTGACCTTTGACCTCGCAAGCCCAGCGGCCCAACTGACCCAAGGGAGATATATTCCTACGTGTAATATAAGTCATTAACCTGATGCTGCTGCTACTGACAATGGCAACACCCCTCTTCATATATATATATATATATATATATATATATATATATATATATATATATATATATATATATATATATATGACTTACTTCCATCAGCAGATCTCGGTCTAAGATGGAAATGTTTTCACACTAAGTAAAGTGTATAGGAGGAGGTTACCTGGTGGATACCTGGTGAGGTCCTCGAGGATCTTCGCCTCCACAGCCCAGGCTTGGGCCAAGGCTGCTAAAATGGGTCGTTGGGACCGACCAAGCTGTTGGAAGCAGCAGCCCTCAGGCCCACATAGCCCTCACAGCCAGGCTGATGGGCGTCGCTCTAGGAGCGCTAGTCCAATGCACACATGAACTTCTCTACCGTGCATCTCAAGCTGTTTCAAATGGTAGATGGTAGGAAGTTGAAGAGCCTTGGGCCCCAGATGTTTAAGGTGTTTTCACTTTTCATGCATGTCGCACTTTCTGAATTCAGAGGCTGTATTCTACAAGGTCTTCCATGCCCGTTGTGCCAGAAGACAATATCTGCGAATGTAAGTTAAGAATTATAACTTCTGGGACTCTACAGGTATAGATGATGACGCCTCCCTCCCGTCTGTGCTCCAGGAAGTATACTGAAAGAGATCTCTGTCGTTCCTAGTCATTTAGTTCCTTTAACAAATAAATAGTGGCTGTGAAAGATCTCTGAGCACTTTCTAAATCCTTCACTATATTACGAGATTGAATTATTCATGCTCTTAAACAGATGGGCTTGTAATTTTCCCAGCCATTTCATAAACAAAATATGGAAACATGAGAAATATGGAGGAAAAAACGAATAATGGAAATATTACGAGCTTAGGTGTCCCTGGCATCCAGAGTTGACTTAATAACATTTCACTGTATGTCAGTTATCCTGGCTCTCCAAGTTACCAGAGTGTAACACTGCACTACAATCTTCCCTCACCATCGTAGAGACTCCCTTCTTATCTCCCTCGCCATTGTAGAGACTCCCTCCTCATATTTTCCTCCAGCGTCACAGACACCTCCTTCACCATCTGCACCATCCACAAGACCCGCTGGTGGTGGGTGAAGCAGGCCAGTGTCAGACGGGTGTTGGTGGATGGCGGCAGGTGATGACACCTGTGGCGTCCCCAGGGGCGGCTTCTGGGGACGGCCCGAGTCGACAGGAACCGCCTGCCGGGATCCGACAGGGAACACCATTGGTCACGCCCCTGGGGGACTCATGCCTGACATCGTGCCATCAGCCAGGCTCGACCTACCACCCGCCAAAGCCAAAGTTTTCACCACAATAAATTTTGTTCAACTTTTAAGGTGTCGTCTGTGGTGACGGTGAAGAAATTCAGTGAAAAAGTGCAGTGACTGGGTCTGTATGTATGATGCATTCATATACACATGTATGGATACGACGTCTCGAGATGGGAGGGCTAAAACCTGAACCAGCACAATACCTACTATATTTCGTATGTCACCTACACCATGGGCTACCAGGGGGCGTCATGCGTGGCCCATGAGAGTGTATTTCATACAGAGTGTATGAGTGTAGCTATACGTTATACGCAGGGCATCTACAGAAGACATCTATACGTTACACAGAAGGTATCTGTACGTTATACAGAAGGTATCCATACGTTATACAGAGGTTATCCATACGTTATACATAGGGTATCCATACGTTATACAGCGGGCATCCATGCGTTATAGATACACTGGGACGCTGTATTTCAGGCGAGGTTGCTGGGTGTAGTGTGAGGTATGGTGGCGGTGAGGCCGGAGGCATCAGTACGCTGTCATCACACTCGGACAATCAAACGAATTTTTCAGACTCGAGACACAAGACTGCAGGTAATTGGTCCTGGCTGGCTCCTGGAGCGGCAGGTTCCTCTATCAAGGGCCGCCATATTGCCTGCCGTGACCTCTCCCACTCTCACAGAGGCCACAGCCCCCAGGCTGCACCACACAGGGACGTTCTTGAGGCCACAGGACTTGGCCTCTACACAAAAGAGGTACCTCTCTATCAGCCACACACTCCAGTCCCAACCCAGGAGTGCGTCACGCACTCCCCGACACCCAACGCTCCCTAACAAGGCAATCAGTTCCCTGTTCCGTCATCTTTTCTTTCCTACTCACATCTCCATTTTCTTCTTTCCCTCTCTGTGTCCTACTTCACAATACTCTCTCTCTCTCTCTCTCTCTCTCTCTCTCTCTCTCTCTCTCTCTCTCTCTCTCTCTCTCTCTCTCTCTCTCTCAGCGGTCGTAAGTCTTCCCCTGCTATCTAAATTACGCCTCTCCTCGACGCCCCCCGCAAGAAACCGGGTTCACAAAGCAATACAGACGAGAGAAAGAGATGGAGGAGAGTGGAATGTTATCGGACTCGACACAAGCTGATATCGCAAATTGATATTGTACGATTTAGAAAGCGGGAGATAACTGGCCAGCCATGAGATAGCGAGCTGATGACTGAATGGTGGAGATAGGTCAAGTCCTTCTCAGAGAGGTAACCAGTTGAGACAAATGTCCTCATTTGTAACGTGGTGGGCGAGATAACGTGTAGGAGCGAGGTTATCTTGACACATCGAGCATAACAGCCTTTGGGAATTTAAGAGACTCCAAGCTACTGCTTGAGTACAACTTAGCCCTGAGGGTACCACACATTAAACCTTGTAACACTAGAACCTGATCAGATTTCAACCCCTTAGGCCCAACCTAACGTCTCAGAGTACACAAATCCACCTTGGTGTACCAACTCAACCCCAGGCTACGATACCTTAACGTCATAAATACAATACTTTTACCCCATGAGCACGATACCTAAACCCTATTAGTACGACACTTTAACCACATAAAACGACACCTGAACCTCTTCAATGCAATACTTTAATCCCATGAGTACGATATCTCATCCCATAAAGTAGATATGAAGACTATAAGTTCGATACCTTAACCTAAAAAGTACGATAACTGAATCCTATATGTACGACAGCTCACCCCATAAGTATCAGCTGGACACCATAAGTACGATATCTTAACCCCATAACTACCATACCTCACCCCATAACGGTGATATCTTAACCCAACAAGGACGTCAACTGCGATCCTTAGGTTCGTATCTGATGGCAGCCCGAGCCCCGTGGCTACACACACACAATACACCTGCCCGACACAAGAGGTCTGCCCTCCAGCATTATAAGACTATTCCACATATCAAGATTTCCCAGGGCGGGCCCAGCCAGCCCAGCAGAGAAAGAAGCTTGGCCGACATATTAGGTTTTGGTGATAGGAAGGTCTTCTGCCCATACAATATCCTGTACCCCTCCAGCCACTGCCTCCCGTCCCCTGCATATTAGCTTTCACTGATACCTCTAGCCCTCCCTCCCCCAAATACAACAACTGTGAGTAATACATTGAATGTATTCAACACAATGGCATGTGTCATTATACCAAGCATCCTCCAGGTTTAGCGTGTATACTACGTATCTGGTTCAGGGTTCAACTCTGCTCCACATCTGTTACATTAACACTGCTCGGGGTTTATCATTATTATCATAATTAATTTTGACATTACAAAACATTATATTTTCCCCAACATTGCCTCCGATACAAAAAGAAATATTACAAATCTATGAAAATTAATGAACAAAAATGTATTTGAAATATGTAAGGCTAACAGGATAGTTGTGTGGTGATGTATTCATAATATTATTGTCTTTCACGATCTTCAGCATACGGCTCCAGTGTGCTGACCTGTCTGTACTACTTCTTGTGTACAAGTTAAAGTGCCAGTAAATGATAAGTAATCAAACATCGAAGAGCTGTTGTCAAATGAAGGATTACTGAAGCACAAAAAAGTTGATCTGGCGTTGGTCGAATGAAGGATATGGGGTCCTCTTGGTCTTCATGTAAAAAAAATAGGGCAGGGGGAAGAGTCGTCCACAGGCGAGAGAGAGAGAGAGAGAGAGAGAGAGAGAGAGAGAGAGAGAGAGAGAGAGAGAGAGAGAGAGAGAGAGAGAGAGAGAGAGTCAACAGCGTTTCCGATGCTTCTACTCACATCAACAAGAGATCTTGTATGTAATCAGCCAAACGGAGGCCATCCTGGGAAAAGTGGGCTCTCATCCGTGTTATCTGAGGCCATAAGGGTTGCCAATCCCAGGATAGTCTCCATGTTAAGACTGCTGCCTAAGCTGTATCCAACGCCAGACGACAAATTCCTGATACGTCTCCTGCCTGGTACCTTACTCCCACCATCACGGGTACGGGGATCTGGCTTCCGCTTGACCACATCTCAATATTCATATATAATTCCCAGTTTGTCACAGTTACAGCCGTTAAGAAAATGGCTTAAAATCTCTTGAAACACAACGGTACGACCCTTGACCAAGACGACGACCCTTGAGCACAACGGTACGACCCTTGACCAAGACGACGACCCTTGAGCACAACGGTACGATCCTTGACCAAGGCGACGACCCTTGAGCACAACGGTACGACCCTTGACCAAGGCGATACGACCCTTGAGCACAACGGTACGACCCTTGACCAAGGCGATACGACCCTTGAGCACAACGGTACGACCCTTGAGAACGACGTTATGACCCTTGACCATGACGGTACGACTTTTGGGCACGAAGGTCAATACCGGGAACACCAACCCGGCTCCTGTGACGTAACTGTCAACCATCACACCTGAATTCAACAATGTGAAGATGATGGAAAACTGGAAGGGAATCGGCACTGCAAAGATATCCAGGCTGACATCTGCTGCTCCACCATGGGGGCTACATGGGGAAGCCCGGTGACAATAAGGCCCGTTGGTCTGTGAGGAGGTCATCTGCTGGAGGCCAGCAACAGGATCCAGCACTCCTGATCTCACGTACATGGGAACAAGAGAGTACTTACCAAGGAGGTCAACGAGGGTTATAATCACTAATAGAGTGACGTCATTCACCAAACAGTGATGTCAGTCCAGCGGTGACAATACAACAGTGACTTCAGCCATATCAACAATACACTGGAGCTGAATGATGTGCCTTTGTACCACTGGCCTCTACCTCTCCAGCCTTACGCTGCAAGAAGGGAATTGATGACATATACAGTGAGAAGACTGAGGGAGGCGTCAGTCACATGACGGGCGGGAGACTCCTTTCCCGCCATGACAGTAATAAGCGGACCTCTGACCTTTAAAGGAAGTCATGATTCATGCCTCTAATCCTCCCGGCGGTCTATATTTGTGTGGGAGCGTCGCTCCTGCGTGACACGCCTGCCTGTTGCTGTCTTCAAACATTAAAGTGACTTCTTCACGTCGAGCGGCGCGCAGTGACGTCAACCCGGCTGCTTGTTGACGTCGGGCGGGGCTAAGTGACGTCAGCCCGACTGCTAATGCCACCTAGTGATGATAGAACAAACTACTAGTGCGCCGATAACACCCTCTTGTGACTACCGGACTCACAGCAAGTGTCTGAGCTCAGGATACAGCACAAAAGGGCATACAATATCACGCTAGCTTTCCATTACACTAATTGACGCGTTATAAATAAACTGGTTGTGATGGTGGAAATTATTCCCTCACGCAGGTTAATGACGACGTGGGGGGGGGGGGGGGGGTGCAAGGAACAAAACCGGAGTGAAACTACCCGAACTGTGTTGCTTCACTTCCATTGTGATGACAAGAATGGAATGAATCTTATCAGATCCTTAAATATACAGAGTATATACATACATCTGTGTGTGTGTGTGTGTGTGTGTGTGTGTGCGTGTTACCGGACCCCGCCGGCACGAGGTTGGATTGCATGTGAAAAGTGAAAGGTCATCTTTGGCGATCCAAGCATTACACAAACACACACTAATAGAAATCCTCAATTTTCTTGTAGTAACTTTATTAATGAGATCATCATTCCTTCAATCTATTTACCAAAAAATTATCGCGTTAGAATTTTGATAATTAAAGATGGTCAGTACTGTTCATAACTATTGGTCAAAATAATTTGTTCACGACATCGGCGAGGAAAAATGAATCATCGACGAAGCTAAGTTTGACTCCCGCGCCATCTGTTGAGCGAACGCTAAACTTTCTACGTAAACAAACTTGGGATGACTCAGAATGGCGGCAATATCGGCCATCGGAACTTTATTACCAGTCGTACCAGGAAACCCTATCTAACAATTACTAATTTAATCAAACAAGATTGTAACAAACTACCAAAATGTATTAGGATAAAGTGGTATATAATCTGTGAAGCATGTGTGCTCTTCAGAGCTCTCGAAATGCGTCTCCCTTCCCCGTTTGCTGTCCCATTTTAGTAACTGGGAAAGTTTCCTGGTTATCAGGGAAGAAAAAATGAACATTTGGCGATCACCATCTTCGTATCTTTCAAAGATTTGAAGTGCTGACAACGGCAAGTACAAGATATATAACTAATCTTTAATCTTATTCCAGTGATCAAAAAAATTCATCATTGTTCTAAGAATTTCTCGCTCTTTTATTTAGTTCTACGGTCGATCCGTAGCACTTGAACCCTAAAACTTGGGTGTAGGTACTGCTGAACTTAAAGGCAGTTTTCAGACCACCAGAGACCACTTTTCAAAAGGCTTATTGAGTACAGTCAGTTGCCTGTAGTCATTCATAATCGGCGACCTCACAGTACCAAAGCAAAATGAAGATACATCAGGATCAAAGGCCAGGATCCAAAGGTACCAGAGCCGGGCATGAACGCCAATTGAGAGACTACAGGTAGTTATATTTCTTACCTACTTACATCTCCCGCCTTAAAATATCGTTTCCTTCTCTATCCTGTTCATTTTACCTCTCCGTTAGCTTCCATGTGGGTGAATAAACGTTTTGGGAATGGCTTCCAATGAACGATTACACTCAGGATTAAACTAAGGCTGCGGCACAAAATTGCCAACCCAAGTTTCTCCTCGTCTCATTTAAACGTTTCATCCGTTCATGATGACACAACAGACGGTGCCAACGGAGCGCATTTTTTTCTTCTTTCATTCTAAAAGAAAAGGCGTAAAGTTTGAAGTATCCTAACTGGACATTTAATATCATAGGATTTCCTTTTTGTTCTCTTTCCTATTTAGTTAGAAGAGTCCTAGATGAAGGATAACCTTACTGATGAATCTATTTCATTAGTAATCAAGGATTTTTGCCAAAATAACACAAACAATAACAACACTGGAAGATCAGATGAAAAAATAAATGAAATACATGAATATACAACCTACAACAGGTTATGTTGGTGAGGCAAATAGTAAACATTTCCTCGGAATCAGACAGCACTGTTCGTCAAGTGTACCGCGGGAGTTTTTGAAACTTGTCAGTGGTGTCGGGGACGGTACAGCGGCGACCAGCGGACTCCATGCAATATTACATGCTCGGCTGCCACGCTGTCAGGAGAGGCCAGTACGACCTGAAATTAATGGAACTAACAGTGATGTGTCCGCCAGGTCAATTAGGTCGACCCTATGATTTATTGTTATCCACACCATATCCCTGACGTCTACTGTACGACACTTCAGCCACCAACCTTTACTTTCTGTATTTTCTTATACTTAAAATAGAGGTCTTAAGCACTACCGGGCTACGTCTGCTTGAGGTTAAAATGAGTCCGTCATATCCTCCTCCTGATTGAGGCGCAGCCTTCAAGCTGCAGGAGCCCCGCAGCAGGGGGCCAGGGATTCTATCAATAGCTAAATCAAAAGATTTTGTGGCCGAACAGTCGACGTATGACGAACTATGAGTGATTTACTTCAGTCAGGCATCGACTGGGAACGCACAGGGCCAATGGGCAAGTCAAACTAACCATCCAGATGATACAGACATGAGCCTAACCATCGAAAATCAACTCACAATATTCTACCCACGATATTCCTCAGGCCTGACATGACTTGTAATATTACATCTTGCCCATCAAAGGAAGGAACATTATAAACGCTGTGTCGGCCACAGCAGCTGGACAACACGCTTCATGTCGTTCGGACCCGATCGTGTTCTAATGTGGCTGAAAGGTTTTGATGAACGTGGTTCACATGGATTCCTAAGAATCTGTACAATTATACAGGCTGCTTTAACACTACGATGGCCGTCGACTTTGTGGGTACTCCGCCCTCTGGACAGTAGAGGAGCTCATGCTATATATAAATGATCATCTCTACTGATTGTGGAATCCACTGTTGTCATTCTTGTTAATATCCATTAATTAAAGTATGTGCGTTCCTAAGTTGAGAAATTACAATATTAATTTATTCATCTATCTGTCTATCTATCTATCTATCTATCCATCTATATATATATATATATATATATATATATATATATATATATATATATATATATATATATATATATATATATATATATATATATATATATATGCAAAGATGGGGAGGAGGAGGAGTAGGAAGCAGTATATGGTAGGAGCTGGCAGGGAGAGTGTGGCTGCTGGTACGGTAACATCAATATCTTCCGAAGGTAATCAAATCAATAATCACAAATCTGTCCCTGTGTTCACTGCAGGAAAAATCATCATCCGATTATACCCTCAGAATGATTTTCTTCTACAGTCTGGGTTCGTAATTCGTGGCCCATAATTAATCTGGGGAAGAGGAACAGGTAAAAAGTAAACTTTTCAGATCTGTCACCCTGCAAGTCGAGTGGTTTGGTTCCCTTTCATTAAAATTTAATGTTTTGAGGCAGCTGAACCAAGACCCGACCTGATTATGATGATAAACTCGAGCTAACCACACAAAAGCCTCCTAATTATGACAATAAAACTTACCTACAGCCTCTCTAGTCGTAAAAATGATTCGTTTACGACCACGAAAACAAATTGGAAATTATGGTAAAAGAGACGCGTCTATTGGCATAGCAGGATTAGCGGTAAGTTGAGTGAGGAATACGTGCATGGGAGAGGTGCACAATAGAAAGGAGAAGGAAACAGGAGCAATAAAGCTGTTCAAAAATGCAAAAGGTGGGAGTAGAGATCGATAGGTGAGCGAGATGTAGAAGAGTGGAGGTAAACCTGCTGCTGTGGAGTGGGTCTGGAAAATGTGTCTGGAAGCATGGAACACTGCGGTTAGGTGCCTGATGACTGGAGGAAGGCAGTAAATCTTCCGCTGCACCAAGAGGAGGGACGATAAAAAGAAAGAGTGAGTGTAGGAACTATAGAGGAGTAAGTCTCCATGGCAAGGTGCAAGTTGAGATAGTGAGTGATCGTGTTATAAGGATCAGTGAACCACCTCGCTGGTGAGGAACAAGGAACGTCGTGACAGGGACGAGGGCGTCTACACCAGACTTGTGCACCCAGACAATTGGCAGAGGAAGATCTGGGACAAAAATAAACAAATGTGTATACAACAATTATGGTTGTAGAGGAGTTATAGGATACGGTGAATGGGACGGTTCTCTGCGGGGTTGCGCCTCTTTGTGTTTGTGCATGGAGGACTTGCGAATGACGTTAACAACTTTTATAATATACTGCAGGCAGTAGATCAGGGGCACACTACTGGACCTTAGCATCAGCAAGCAGTGCTAGCAGCAGGGCCAACCCTGGCCTGTGCTAGACTTAGGGTCAGCTCTGGACACTGCCAGTCTCAGAGCCAGCCCTGGACAGTGCCAGTGTTAGGGGCAGTGCTGGGGATGTGCCATCAGACAGTGACCCACATACCCAACACGTCGCACGAACAAGCTTGAAGAAATACGCCAGGCATTTACTTCTTGGTGTATGGCAGTCTAACCACAGGAGACGCGCATGAGCAGATGCACAATGGACACGAGCACATGTGCACTAACAAAAAAAAAAATACACATACACACAAAGACAGAGCAAAAGACACCTACATACACAATAACCCTCCCCCAGCCTTCCTTTAGCAGAGGTAAACAATTCGGCGAAAATGCAATAAAAGAGGATGGTGGTGTGGGGTGGAGGGAGGGGGTGACCGCTCGGGTAATTATCCCATCCAGCCACTCCACCTTCCTCTCATCTCCTTGAATGACTACAACATCAGAACCTGAGTGAGGCAAGACCGGCTTCTTGACTCTTAAGCAAGTCCAGGGTGTCCTCTGGAACCTACAGCTCCAGAAACTACTGGGTGAACTTCTTGTGGCTTCCGGAAACTTTGATATAAATAATATAATGACATTATGTTTAGTAATTTCTACTGTGTTTTATGATAAACCACTTCAGCCTAATATCATGTATCAATTATGATACAAGTTGAAAACAATGTCATACTTTGCATTATGATTTATGAAAAGTGAATATGTCACTAGAGGTCCATTTCCAAATTGATGAGCAGTGCGTAGCAACCTTGTAAGATTAGCGGTCTTGGCCTTTGACCTCGCCCCAAGGTGAGGTCAAACAAAGGAGGCTCTTTCTCAATTGTAGGGGTAATGGTGGCGACCTGTGATCCGGTGGTATGGTGGCGACAGGAGGGGTCGTCCACGTGTCAAGTGCAACTCTGACGTCGTGTTAAAGGCAGATGTGGGTGGCAGGTGTTTACCTTCAAGATTCAACCGAGTCTTAATATCACGTGGGATGTAGCTGGGAGGATTTTATTATCACTATTATCCTTCAATGCGTCCGTAGAATTTCTGTATTGTGTACGAAGGCTGTCTATGTCCCCAGGCTCCACGTCTCCTGCGTCCGTAGAATTTCCCATTCGGGCAATTTATGGGCAAGTGGAAGAGGGCAGGAGATGGAACCGGCCAGCAAGATCCCACCAGAGAGAGATGGCCAATCCTGATACACTAAGTTGTTGACCAAGTCTGTGGCGTGTCTGTGCAACGCAGCTCCAAGGATATACAGACAAAGGAAACGATGTATTCTTATCCTATCCGGACTGACCATTTCTCTGACACTTCCTCTTGGATTTCTTCTACTATTTCCCCCATGCTTCACATACTCTGGCCAAAAGGAAAAATATTTATGCCCAGGAAATGTGTTAGAGGACAAATGACCTTTATGTAAGTAATAAACTCATTTTTTTTTTACAACTGCTCGGGAGGTTTACTGGAATTTTAGGACATGAAAAAGCTGCGGATACGGACACCACCATTGCACTAGGCAATACCCCATTTACTGGACATGAATACAAATTACGTTATTAATATGCATGAGAGAGAATTTACTTTTTCCATTAATATTTTCCCTTACACATGAGAAACCCAAATGTTAACATAACTGCCAGATAATCTCGAGGTCAGAACACAACTGGTGGTTAAGGGTCGACTAAGACGTCCCTCGTCCTCATCGAAGTAGGACCTCGATGTCCGAAATGGGAGAATGGGACACATTTGTCCGGGTGGAGAGGATGGGGCATATTTATCCGGGTAGAGAGGATGGATAAATCGTATACGTTTTTGGGTTTTAAACTTCTGATAAGTACATCTTGCAGACCGGCGTCGTACGACACTTGAGAACGACGGTTCGACCTTAGGGTATGATGACCTGGCCTTTGACCTAATCCTTGAAGGGATAAGGCCAAATGCCCTGCCATTATACTCACTGGTCGTCCCGTCGTGCTCCGGGGTCGTCCCGTCGTGCTCTGGGGTCGTCCCGTCGTGCTCAAGGACGTACAACCATCATGGCACAAGACCCGGCACCGCAGTACATACTGAAATCTAATGGTAATTACTGGCGATTATCGCCAGCCAGCACTGCTACATGGTCTGCATCAACTGTAGGCCGGGTCTGCACCCTGTCAACGGCTAAACGACCAATCCGGCTCAACTCTTGACTGCCGAATCGCTGGTTCGTTTAAGAGGAATCATTACTCTTCGAGCACTACCAGAAAAGATTCATTCACATTCGAACATTACAGAACAGGTACCATTATTTTTCTTGAATCATGAGTTGCTTCGTTCAATCACTATTCGAACCTTATCTTAAACAGTTCATTACGAAGAATAACGAAAGGAATTAGCTGACGAAGATGTTTGCTAATGTTTCTTACAAAAATACCTTATCCACTACCGTACCATAACCAGCACAGTATCCTATCTAGCACTGTACCTTACCTGATACTGTACCTTACCTAGCAGTGTGCTTTACCTAACAGTGTACCTTACCTAGCACAGTAGCCTACCCGGTATTGTCGCTACTCAGTGTATACCAAGACCTAGAGGGTGAGCACCGTAGCCCAGGCAGGAAAGGAAGTTTGAGACACCTCCAGTATTGTAGAAGGCAAGGCAAGGAGACACCCACACCCACACAGTAATGGATCAGCTACAGACAGGATGATGCGGGAGTGGACGGCGCTACTATGAACCTGTGTGACAGGGATTCACTGAGTCGACGTTTCCCACACGTCTTGGGCAACAGTGAGCCTTGGAGGAACATGGGTATTGTGCCCTTGTAGCACACGAGAATGTAAGCTTGGAGATTCCTGGCCAGGACAGTTGACCCGAGGGATCTCTGGTCCATCCCTAGCTGGGACAATTGACCCGAGGGATCTCTGGTTCATCCCTGGCCGGGACAGTTGACCCGAGGGATCTCTGGTTCATCCCTGGCCGGGACAGTTGACCCGCAGGTTCCCTGGTCCAGACGGTCACGTCAGAAAGAGGAAAATCGTGATCAGATTGAGAAATGATCCGGACGGTTCACTGGGTTTAGAAAGGTCAACAAAGCGTGTAACAAGAGCTCTAGGCTACGCCTCCAGGTTTTAATGAGTTCAGAAAGCTAAAGAAACCAGATAATCGAGGCTTCGGGACACGCCCGGAACCCGTACAAAGGTTGCCAGACAAGTCAACAAATTGAGAATCTCATAAAAATACCAAGACAGTAAAATGCTGCCAAACTTCCGCAAGCCTTTCGACAAACAACATAAATATTTCTTTAAAGATACCCAAAGGCCATCGAGTTTAAACAATGCATGATATCTGGTAACCCAAGCTCGAAACGCTTCGACCCGAGTGGCTTCACTCACTTGGGGAAGGGAAAAGTGGAAGGTCTCCTGCCTACTTTGAAGTGACTTGTTGGGTAATTTGGGGGAAGAAGGCACCTGCAGGCACACTACAAGCCATTTGGGGAGAGTCGATTCCTGCCAGGCTCTGAACAGTTCTGGGAGGTTTCTCATTTCTTGGCCCACTGTATCATGACATCTGAGAACACCAGTGTATGTACTGCTGGTGACTACTCAGCCACACACATCTTCTTCTCTCTGTTTGTCTCCTTCATCTTGTTCGTCACCTTCGTCACAGCCTGTTTACCTTGCTACCTGACCCACGGTCAACGCCGCCACCGCACTCTGGCTGTAGCGTGTGCCGTGGCCTCCATATGTGAGGGTTCTCCCCACACACCACTACCCCAGCTGCCCTCTCCGTAAAATTCACTATTATGGCAACATTAGGCAACCTGTGTCACGAAGATAAGCAACACTGCTAATAATAGTAATACCTTCTCTCTGGCCTTAGTGGACGTCCAGCTGGGGAAGCATTGAAATGCTCTCTTTCTCTCTCTCTCTCTCTCTCTCTCTCTCTCTCTCTCTCTCTCTCTCTCTCTCTCTCTCTCTCTCTCTCTCTATATATATATATATATATATATATATATATGTGTGTGTGTGTGTGTGTGTGTGTGTGTGTGTGTGTGTGTGTGTGTGTGTGTGTGTGTGTAACACTCATTGCCACAAACCGCAAGATGAATGCTCATGGCAGAATCATCAGCATAAAAGCAGCCAGTGTTCACCTTACCATGGGAAATGGTCGTTAGGCAGCAATCGATCCGGTCTTTACCAGCAGTTAAGTGACGTTATACGGGGGGGGGGGGGGGGGGGTGTCAGGTCGCCCACTTCCCCATCACTACCCCCCTAACATCGGCTGATGACACTCGTGTTGTTTGTCCTGACGACAAGACACGGTTTATACTGGCCACTGAATACCTCTATCAGGGTTGTCGCTGATGCCGTAGTTAGTGTGGTGTGTGGGAGGCGCGGTGCACCATCACGACGGTAGTGTGGCTGTGGTGCGCTCCCTGCTGCGGCAGGCAACTGTACACTCCTACTGACGTGCATTACGGAAAGGAAGGTACACTGCAGCACCACGGACCATACGGTATGAAGGAGTCACCTTCCACGGACCATACAGTATGAAGGAGTCATTATACCATACTAAACTACACCACTATTAGTGTGTGTGTGTGTGTCAAACTTTGGTATAGATGCCTTGCGACCGTCCATTACGAACCATGCATAACATTCTAAGGATATATATATATATATATATATATATATATATATATATATATATATATATATATATATATATATATATATATATATATATATATATACATAATTTTCCTAGATTGTTAAAGATATTCTGAAGAAATGAGGAAAACCTTCAGCCATGTCAGAAATCTGAGGAAAGTATTGGGTTCCAATAATATAAAAAACACATCCTAATTAGTCACAAAGATAAGGACCATTGACAACACAAGGAGGAATAACAGACCCCTGGAGTCGGGTGGAGTTAGAGACACGGACTTCATAATAATAAATACACAATGAATGTCAAAACAACATTTTCTTATCATTTCGTATTAATATAAAGTTGAATAATTCTCTCTCCTATTGAATACAAAAAAGGATATCAGACTATTCTCTTTATATAAGCAAAACTTATGAGATAGAGAACACACACACACACACACACACACACACACACACACACACATGCTGACCACAGTACGGGGAGGCAGTGCTGCTGGATGGGTTTAGACGGTAAGCAATCCTACGAATTCAGTTCAAACCTCATGACTCTTGACGTGTACCTGGGCCAGCCTCTGGAGAAGCACGGACCACATCTTACAATATCAACTCCATCATAATAACGTAAAGCAAATCCTAAACTCAGTATCTGTAACAAATTTAAAATGAGAATTTCTTTTCTCTTGTTTACGTAATTTGCTAAAGCTAATTTGCATATTGACTGCACGCAGCGTCATAAGATGGAAGGATCTAACAGCCAATTCCCTACACCTCTCCTGAGATTTGTAGCTGATTGTATTCTTATATGAGCATGAAAAAAAAATATTAAGAAAATAAAACAGAGGAAAAAGGTATTTCATTAATTTCTTTATCAGTGCGAGGATCTATCCTTTACTGAAGTTTTCTTTGTTCATGAAGAACATACAAAAATATACAATTAGACACAATATTCTCCAGAAGCAACGAAACTACAGTATAGTGAACAATGTCAAATTTCTCGAAATGTCTGACAGAAAGTCCCATTCACCAGTTTTTGTAGCACACATCCCATAGTAATGATTGTAAATTATTAACCCTCGATGACTATGCATACCATTACTGTTAACTCATCTATCTAGAATACAATGCAGATACAACTGAACTTTCAAGTCCTCGATACATGGGACGTCCCTTGTATATTGGGTGTGTGAGCACAACTGTGTATGACCAGGGATGAGGCCATCACGAAACAGGAAATAAATACTTAGAGCAAAAAACATTAGCCTAAACCTCAGAGGGGCCAGCCACCCCCGCCCCATCAGGTCTGGTCCTGTCATGGTTATCTGGGCAGCAGGTACGACTGCTTAGGGCTGAATACCTTCCTAATGGCCACATTCTTTACGGCCGAGGTTACTGCTTGTGCTGTATCAACCTCCATCAGGTGATTTCCATACTGTGGATATGTGAATGAATACCAGAGGTGTACCATGGCGCCCCAAGTTCCCAAGGAAGGACGTCAATGTGTTCTGGGTGCATGGTAGGAGCCGGGGTATACACACTGTGCCTAGGATTTCGGAGTTGTCGAGACGGACGACGTATGACAATATGGAAATGGATGACAGAAAGTTTGTAAATCTGTTAACAAAATCACAAATGCAAGATGACGAAGGAGTGGGGGCGGAGGACACTCAGCAGGATGATACACCTATACAGACACCATCCTTACATGAGCTGTGACTGTTGGAGACAAGTGACTGTCTGCCGTGTGTCATTAACTGACCATCTTACTACCACAGTGACTGGACCATATGATAACAAAGTCACCGATCAACACATAATCTGACAACAGTCTTTTGCAGCCCAACATGTAGACTTTGGTGGGCTGTACAATAAATCAAAATTGGTTCTTTTTTTTTTTTTTACTATCTTACATTAAATGATGTTTTTATAGCTGCATCATTCCTAGTCTTGGTTCAATACTTTTTTAGCACTTCCGTCCCTACATCTACTTACATATATCAAATGTGTACTGTATATATTTGTGTTTTCATTCTGGCCAGAAAAGTGAGTCAGACTATTGTTTAAAACATACAGACTATGACTTGAGGTCTGAGGATGCTTGCTTGATTATGGATGTCACTCGCTCAGGGAATCCTATTAAACTCCAGGCAGGCTGAGGCTAAGTACATTAAAGTTACAGCTAAGAGCCTTATTACTGATCCTACCTCTAGTCTTACCACCCAGCCTTTGGTACAACACTGTGTTGCTTCCCTCCACACCTTAGTGTGCGACACTGTATTTTCTTCTTTGTACACACTGGTGCAACACTGTGTTCCATCCCTCCACACACTGGTTCAACACAGTGTTGCTTCTCTCCACACACTGATGCAACACTGTGTTCCTTTCTTCCACACACTGTGTTGCTCCCCTTCGGCTTTTGGTACATTGGTGTTACCCTCATGTAAACACTATCGTCTCCCTTTCCCTCCCTTGCCTGACTAGCCTGGCCCTGAACCCACCCATACTCACTATTCAGGAACCGACCCTGCCTACCCTGACTATCCTGGCCTCGACCCCTAACCATAATGTCACCATCCGTCCACATACTGTCTTCACACGGGTCATGAATGTTAACTAAATTGTCACCCGAAAACATTCTATCAAACGAGAGAGGCGGTGGATAGGAACACACAAACGAACATAAAAAGGACGACACACAAACAAAGAAAAAAAGGAAATAAAATGGCCAGTGAAAGGTGGAGGAAAAAACTAAACTGGCCCAAACTGTCTGACAGTTACTTCCTGGACAAGGACATGAAACTTTCATCACTGATATTTAAAATTTTATTGGTTATCTGTACATGAAGTGTTGACACGGACGAAACGTTCATCAGATGACAACAGTAGCATCCCACACCCCTGCTGGGGACACCGTAAACTATTATTCCATCCTAGCGTGGTGTTGCACCACACTACAGTGAGGAAAAGGTCTGGTTCAGGTGTGATCGTTACCTCTCAAGACCCACTCGCCCTTCCCTGCCACAAGTTATCCTCAGTACTGCCACGTAGTATGTATAACCCACCTCACGGTATGGCCAGAGGGGCGTCGTGGAACACCGCCACCATATCTATACACTTTCCCGAGAAGGCGAGACAAAATCTGAACAAAAACAATGAAATTTTCAATTAGTTTTTGAAGAGGACTTTTTTCCTTTCTAGATGTGGCTTTAAAAATATATATATTTTGATGTTTATACTAGACGTCTGCCAGAGATATTGATGCAGGCACGGGCACCGTGAGCAAGACGGTGCGACCTTTGAAAACTGTCGTGCTTACGAATCATACCGTCGTGCTCATGAGTCGTACCATCGTTCTCAAAGGTTGTACTGTCGTCCTAAAATGCCGTGCCGTAGTGCTCAAGGGTGGTACTGTCGCGCTTAACAGTCGTACCTTCGTGCTCAAGGGTAGTACCGTCGTGGTTAAGGGTCGTATCGTCGTCTTCAAATGGATGCACATCTCTCAGTACGTTTCTCATGGGTATACTAGACCCATGATGGGTCAAACAATATGTTTCTCATGGGTATACTAGACTCATGATGGGTCAAACTGTCTCACAACTTCACCTCGAGTGTGTCATTCATAAGACCTCATGGTGTTTGGTGGACCGAGTTCTGGCTCCTCTTACATCCCCCACCTTAACACCCTCCGTATGAGGGAGGACTTGTGGTCCCACTCAGCTGCAACTTCCGCGTATAACTTCAAGGCACAATAAAGCAAAGCGGTCTGACAGATATGTAGAGGTACATCACAAATGCAACAGCTGTCTCTGCAGAGCAGGTGTAGTGTGTGGTGGTAGCGCAGCGCTGGTGCTCTGGTGGCTGTGTCTTTAAGAAGAGTGGATGTTGCAAGGAGTGAGGTGAGGGCCAGGCTGATCACCCTCATACCGCTGCTCTGGTCGCTGCAGGTGCCGGGCATACTAAGTTCTTCTCACACAAGATTTTTAACTTTGAGTTGTGTTGTGTGGCGCGCCTCCCGACGTGATGCTGGGATTCCAGCAACCCACAAGTTGGGTTTGTGTACGTGACTGGTCACGCCAGTAGAGGCCTCGTCTTTCCTGGTTCTCCTACTCCTTCGTTCCCACTCTCCATCGCTTCAGTCATGGTTTTCATCACTGTGTTTCGATACTGGTGTCTCCCTTCCACCCAGTATCTCCCTGTCCGAGAGAACTGCCGATAAATTTCCTGGCGTTCAAGTATATTCTGACGTCGACCAGAGATTTGCTAGTTACGGTCAGTGAGAATACTAAGTACCCCTGCAGGGTCCACTGTGGCTCTTCACAACTCTCGACTGCGGGAGACCTGGTCGTCAGCAAGCACAGGAAAGAGGTACACACTCCTGAAGAGGACACACGTGTAGCAAGCAGGTCGAAACACCGACATTACTGGAGCTCCATCATAACTACCAACGTCACCCAGCAGGATGAGCTACACTCACCATGTGTATTATGGGTCAGCAGCAGTCTGGCCTACCGGGGACCACTACTGGTCTTGTACTGATGACCACTATACTGGCACCACAAGTACCACCAGAGGTGCTCAGCACCATAGCCTCACGTGCCAAAAGCCAGCCTTTCAGACGTAAAGCATGCCTCCTGGATGTATAGCAAGCCTTCTGGACGTATAGCCAGGCTTCCGGACGTATAGCAAGCCTTCTGGACGTATAGCCAGCCTTCTGGACGTATAGCCAGCCTTCTGGACGTATAGCCAGGCTTCCGGACGTATAGCCAGCCTTCTGGACGTATAGCCAGGCTTCCGGACGTATAGCAAGCCTTCTGGACGTAAAGCCAGGCTTCCGGACGTATAGCCAGCCTTCTGGACGTATAGCCAGGCTTCCGGACGTATAGCAAGCCTTCTGGACGTATAGCCAGGCTTCCGGACGTATAGCCAGCCTTCTGGACGTATAGCCAGGCTTCCGGACGTATAGCAAGCCTTCTGGACGTATAGCCAGCCTTCTGGACGTATAGCCAGGCTTCCGGACGTATAGCCAGCCTTCTGGACGTATAGCCAGGCTTCCGGACGTATAGCAAGCCTTCTGGACGTATAGCCAGCCTTCTGGACGTATAGCCAGCCTTCTGGACGTATAGCCAGGCTTCCGGACGTATAGCCAGCCTTCTGGACGTATAGCCAGGCTTCCGGACGTATAGCCAGCCTTCTGGACGTATAGCCAGCTATCGTGGGAGGAGTTCAGGGAGGGAAGAGGTCACTATTCGAAGTAACACACGCAGGATAATGGCCAATGCTCCGCTATTTACACTTTATAACGCTCGTCCTGGAGGAAAAAATATAAAGTTTCTGCATAAGTTACACAAATTCGCTGCCTGGGGGACTCTGCCCGCATGTTAACGGAGACTTTCTCTCTGTGAACCAGTAAGGAGATTATACCTTCTTTCCTCAGTGTATCTGGTGAACGAAATCTGGTCACCTGTTGTTCAGGTACTGCGTTAGACCTGCTGCTGGACAGCTGTTCAGGTGACGTATCAGAGCCACTGCTGAGCCACCTTCCAGACACTGGGATTATGGTACGTTTTCGAGACACGGTGACATCACGTCACTGTTTTCGAATGGAATAATATCAAGCCTTTCCCACAAGGTGATCCTTTTATGTTCACCATATTTAATGCCATTATAATTCTTGCCCAAGATGATCTATCTCAACCGCAGAATTCAATATCCTAAACGTTTGACTTGTGGTTTACTTAAATGGATCAGATTTCTCATGGAAAGATTTATCTGATAATACATAAATGTGGATCATAATGGAGGCCCTCCCGCTGCCGCTCGTACCAACCTTCCTGAGTGTGTCCGGCTAACGCTCGGGACCAGACACTGCGGTCATGATGAGGCTTAAGTAAAAATGACTCGCGTATATTAATGAGAATATCAGTAGCGAGGCCTCTGTCTCCAACTAGCCTATCATTCTCCTACCCTGACACTAACAGCCGTCCAGACTGAAAACTGAGCAAATTATGAATCAATTCATAACCGGAGGAATGGCCCCGAGATGAAATTCTTCGATGGCCTCCATCTTGGCTTTTTATCTGGCTGGAATTTGTAGAGGCTGAGCAAGATATACGGTCAGAGCGCCTCAAGGTTCACGTGGGTGATGGTGAAGATGAGGTCACGTGTCATAATACTGGCATCAACCCAAGGCGGGTTGCCTCCTGATGCTGGTAGAGTCTTACCTTACAAAAATGGGCGTCGCTCATCTTGTCAAGAGCGTACCAACACTCTCCAAATATTGACCTCTTAATTGCCTCCCAATCTTTCCTCAAGACACCCATATCCACAGGAAAAACTGGCACTTGACTCCAAGCTCCTAACTCAAACACTCGGGCCGAATGTCGCACAAAAAAACCGACAGATTCATTACTGAAAGATGATCTGGTGTGGCAGCTCCTCCACAGCCACCCAGCAACGTGAGGTACAGACGGCGCACTCACGACGGGGACGTGTGAGGGGAAACACCATCAACACAGGTCTTCCTCCCTCCTCGTGTGTCCTGGGGAAGGTAGAGGCGGGGGGTCGGCATTATGGATCAGCCGTACCGCCGCTGTGTTGGCTTCCGGTCAGTTGTGACCACTCAGTCAGCTGCACCAGACGCTGTGCTCAGTGTTAGTCAGATGTGCTGGTCAACCTGCTGAACGAATGTCAGGTTTTCCAGTCAGACGGTAACGCACGTGCCACCATATCTATCTCTATCTACCTATCTATCTATCTATATATATATATATATATATATATATATATATATATATATATATATATATATATATATATATATATATATATATATATATAATCGGGTTGACAATATATTAGCTGTCTAGTGTATCTGCCTGTCTCTCGCACAGGTCCCAGCGGGTACCAGTAACACCTCTACCAGCCGACAGCACCGTGTGTGTGTGTGTGTGTGTGTGTGTGTGTGTGTGTGTGTGTGTGTGTGTGTGTGTGTCGGGTTAGAGGTTGCCAGAATAGGGGTGGTGTGGGGCAGGAGGAGAGAATGGGAATAAGAGGAGAAGGGTTAGCGGTCTGGAGGAATGAGGGGGCAATGTGAGAGATGAGTGGCCGTGGGAGTGTGTCGTGGGAGCTCAGGTAGTGCAGGACGGGGAGAGATTAGGGAGGGTGTGGAGAGGGGGATAAGACAGGTTGGGGAGGAGATAACATGGGAAGAAGGGATCACAAGAGACTTAACCTTTTATAACAAGATTATCAGCTGAGGGACATACACTGTGCCTTAAATTACTGATCCATACAGATGGCGTGAGGACAGCTGGCTCCTCCCTGCCCACCGCCAGGTCAGCCACGGGGATAACACCCAGGACGGAGCAGCCATCGCGTTGCCTGCATGATGACCGTATATTCACATACAAGTTGGAGATGAGAGGATGAATGAAAGATACACTGTCCTCTAATGCCAAGAATCCAATACCTACGTCACCGAACAATTGTAAACACGTACCTGAAGATGCGGGTATAGCCTGTATATTACAATGTTATTCTTGTTAATCAGTGACATATTAATATCAATAAGCATTTGTGTGACCGTCATTTATATCAGAACCAGTGAGGAACGTCAAAATATCTGGTGCAAATTTATTCCAACGTTGTGTAACTCCACGGCTGACAAACGTGTGCTCAGGTATGTCACATCTCTCCTCCTTTACACAGACCTTCCTACCGTCACTGCTCGTCACTACATCTGCCATCTACAGTGAAGGAATTGTCCTATTTCAATGAAGACATGGCCGAGTATTCCGGGAAGTTCGATTAGATCTTGAGGGAGTCTGCGTTTTTCTTTCCTTCCTAACGAGAATACTTTCAGACCTGTGAGTTCTCTCCCTTCGTAATGTTTACGTCCGTGCAACGAAATGAATTCTGTCGTTCTTCTCTGTATTAATTCTACTTTTTCATCATCCGATAGAGTTAGTGTGTAGACCAGAAGTGAGCAGCGTATTGTGCATGTGGTCTGACTTGGATGTTGTTAGGAGCAATGTGGAGTGTGTACTTCGTTCTACTGATTACATTTCTTGCTATGAGGGCCATTCTTCTGTCTCACTGTATGGAGCCGAGCACCACTTCACCTTCCTCAAATAATTTCTAATTACCACTCCAAGATGATGGGATAATTTGGAGAAGAGAGGTTAGGGCGCGGGCTGGGGAGGAGAGATTAGGGAGAGGGTTGGGGAGGAGGGGTTAAGGAGAGGGTTGGGGAGGAGGGGTTAGGGTTAAGGAAGCACTGTGGTGAAGAAGGTACAGAAACTGTAAGAGTATATCTACTGTAGAGAAGAATGGTTGGGGAGGAGAGAAAGAATGACTGGGAGTTGGATAGGTGGGGAGACTTACCTCCCACAACTCCCTCAACTCTGACCTTTCAACTTTTCTGTCGGGGCGGCGTTGCCTGTAGTGGAGGCTGGCGGTGGTGGTGAGAGAGAGAGAGAGAGAGAGAGAGAGAGAGAGAGAGAGAGAGAGAGAGAGAGAGAGAGAGAGAGAGAGAGAGAGAGAGAGAGAGAGAGAGAGAGAGAGAGAGAGAGAGAGAGGTGCTGGATGACACAAACACAAGATGAGATAGAGCTACCTCTACCAGGGGCAACCCACTAAGGAACCTGGGAGTGGTGCTCTCTACTGATAGTGTGGTAGCAGAGGTCACGGGTTACCTACCACACAACCACAGGCCACACTTCTCTCCTAGACTGGGTAATGTGTGTGTGTGTGTGTGTGTGTGTGTGTGTGTGTGTGTACAGGTCAGACAAGATAGCCAGACTCAGGTCTTGTTAGTAAGAGGCCGTTCTCGGGTGCCATGGCTGGCACAGGTCGGGTGTGTGTACTCGCCGTTGAATGAAATCACCTTATCATCACATGTAAAATATATTCTACAGAAAAACAGTTTCATAATCTCCTGCAGTTCCAACACAATACGTTCGTTGTATCATGTGATGAAGAGTATTTATTCATCACATGATGTACAGTTTCCGGTACTAAGATATATATCAACTTCCAACAACGTTAAGAATACAATAACACCTGAGATTCTTGTGTACGATAATGTTGTCCCTTTACTGTCACACAGCTTTATATTGATCGTTAATGTTATCCTTAGTTATCTTAAACATTATCCCTGTTTGTACTGGATGTAAGACCTATTGATGTTATATCACATCCCCCTGTATCTAACATGTTATTCTTTTAATGTTATATATCAACTCTAATGATGTTGGATGTTATAGTTCCTACCGTTATAATTTCTTTATGTGTTATAAAGCCAATGGTTCCCAGCCAGGAATGGGTACAACACGTCCCCTACAACACATACCCCAGAGCCTCCTTACGGTGCCTGGGGTTACCAGTCGTCACTTACAGGAAATGTAAACATATTTCCAAGATAAAGAAACCAAGGCAATATATCTGGCATCCATTACTGAACACCTTATGTTATAATCATACATTTATTCAAATTACAAACACAGTGTTTAACTTTGACACAATGATGTAAGACAGTAGAGAACTGTGCTACGGTAGGGTACACGTACGCTACTCAGGCTGGGAACCACTGGACTGTCTAACTATCCATCATTAGACGTTACTGGTATGTTATGTGAGGGGTTGTCTCTGTTAATGTTTGCTGACACCTGTATTAATGTTAGGTTCATGATCCTCCCATAATATATAATACAAATTTGGTAGTTTCACCTGCTTGTTCATAATGTGTAACATCATTGTCATCATTCTATCATTACTACAACTACAATAACCACTACTACTACAACTACTACTAGTAGTTACTATACTAATAACACTTCTACTACAATGACCACTAAAACAACAATTACAACAGTAAATAATATTAATAATTGTAATACGAATAACATTATATATATATATATATATATATATATATATATATATATATATATATATATATATATATATATATATATATATATATATATATGTATATATATATATATATATATATATATATATATATATATATATATATATATATATATATATATATGATAAATATGGAATAGTGTCTGAGTGTGTAGGTTCTCATGTTAAGACATACATTGCTGGCCTAATGCCGTTATTACGTGTATTCATCTCGTGTCTGGTCTCTCGCGAAGCTCCGGGATTCCAGCAATTCCGCTCCTTCATACACGGAGTAAATCGGGATCAGAAACGCCCCCAAGCATTTACTGAATCTTTTTAAATTAAGACGGGGCTAGTATGCGCCGGCCAGGAAAGGGGGTTGATGCGAAAAGGGGGGGGGGGGTGTTGGCGTGGGGTTGGGGTTGTGGGGGGCGGGTGTCTGAGTGGGATGGGGCGGGGGGAAGGAGGAGGAAAGCGAAGCTTGCAGAAGTCTGTTGGATTTGCATTTAAATATCTTCCGAGTTGAGCTTTTGCGAGTTTAATGAGCATTCCTGGGATTGTTGTGTAGCGGGCCGGCATGGGCGAGACTGATGGGTGTGCTTGTAGGGTGAGAGAAGGAGGCGGGCACCCACCAACACCAACACCGCTCTCCCAGGGGCTGGGGGAACGGGGCAGTCTGACCACGACACTCACCCGAGAGAGAGAGAGAGAGAGAGAGAGAGAGAGAGAGAGAGAGAGAGAGAGAGAGAGAGAGAGAGAGAGAGAGAGAGAGAGAGAGAGAGACTCATCATCTAGGGCTATAAAGACTCACCTACTATAGGGGTATAAAGACTCGCCTAATGGCGTCGTAAGGAGATTCACCAGGTGGGGCCAGTTGAGGAGAGTAACCCCATGTGACTACACGCAAAGCCACAAACAGAAATACAAGACATTCCTCGTTCCCGGCCGCTTTTAAGAGGCGCTCCTCCGACGGCCGGACAGATTAGTCGTGACGGCAGCTCGGCCACCGGGTCTAACGTGTGCCACAGTGCTGGAAAAGACAGCACACTGTCTCAGGCAAGAACGTCTTTGGGCAACATATCCCAAGTAACACGTCTGAAGCAACATTCTCACAAAAAGGAAAATACATCTGGTATCGCATTTCCATTCCAGCCTCCTTCCAGACAATGCAGATCATGCCTATGTAGATTCCATTTTCCAGCGTCGTGTATCACAACGAACTCAACCGAAGAATATTCCAGTCTGAGGGAGCCATGCCTCCAGGGCGTGAGGAAGATTTATCTGGAATGGCTACAAAACATTCCAGGAATTTGAGTGAGGTGTGTTCCATGATTCTGTGATGGATGTGCTGCAGGAGGCAGAGTGAAGCCTATTCCAGACTTTCAAGGAAGGTGCATTCCAGAAGTTATGGAATGTATATCAAGTTCAGAAGTGCAGTTCAGTAGTTTGGAAACTTGTTTGTAAGTACCTATGGTGAATTCCAGTTTGACAATATATTCCTGGTGTTCCAGGTTAGAGTTAGAAGCAGATGAACGTGTTCCACTGAGTGGTTTGTGCCACATGACTGAAATACCCGTCGAAGATTTTTGTCCGACATGCATTCCAGTACCTCAAGAAATAATATCTCAGGGATAAAGATTGCGGTAACTGCGATCAAGATGCATTCTAGTTGCTTCGAAACGGGATTCATACATATTTTACAAGCCTAAGATTCTCTTCTACGTGTCTGGTATACATTCCAAAGAGTAGGAATATGTATTCCAGGATTTACAAGGGAATTCAGGGATATTTTGCCACCAGAAGGAAAGATTCCAAGTCTACTGAGCGTCTCATGCCTGGGTATAATTAATGCACAAGTGTAAGTGACCTCTTTCTGAAGTCTGGCGTCGGAGGCGAGTTGGACCCGCACGGGGAGCTGATCCACACTGTAAGTAGAATTGAGCCAGAAAACTAACTTATCTAAGAAACATGCAAATCTGTTCTCCAACTTTAAGGAGTGACTTTTTTCGGGAACCGTAGTAGTCTTCCGGGCAGCGCGCGGGGAGGAGGAGGAGGCCGTGTGTAACATGAGAGGGAGGCCCAAGGATTTTACGACTCCCCGAAGGTGTCAGGTGGGTGTGGGGTGTGAGGATGGGGGTCGAGATATGTGTACGTCGCCTACTGATATACTGCTTGCAGAACCTAACACCTCTTGCGTGATTGTAAGTCCCTTGAACATGATGGCAAGACCCTTAGGTATGACGGTGTGGCCTCTGACCTGACCTTGCTGTTGTTAACATATAAAGGTGATCCCTGCAAGGGCTGCGGCCGCGGCTGCGGCGTCCATCATGGTGTGCGGCAAGAGCAGCATTAAGCCGCACCGCCGCGGTCATGTCAGAGGTCATGCTAGCTGGCCTGAATATTGGATGAGTGGCGCTCCCTTGGCCAGTGTGGCGCACACCACACCACCACACCTTGATACGCCACCGCCACCACCCTGTCCCTATGGTTATAATGGTAGCGAGGGTAGGGTTCGGCTGCCAACACTGAGAGCACCTCTACAGCTGATGGTGATGGTAGAAGCAACAAAAGTTCTTCTACAACCTTTGGTCTTTATGGTGTTGATGTGGCGAGGTGATGTTCCTCGTATTGCAGCCGCCGCTGTGACTGATGATGCCATGGTTGTTGTGCAGCTCTGGCTACTACCGCGGTTACTGATGGTGTCATTCGTGCGGCTGCAAGTACCGCTGCTGCTTGTAGTCCAGGCCAGAACGGCATCTCGTGTGTCTGCTGCCCCAGACGGGTCCTGCCGTTGCCGCTGGTGCATTGTGTCGGCCGCGGCGGTGGCCCCGATATCGCTCGGATATTACTTGTCTTCCGCCTCTCTTGCCTCTGCCTCCATCGACCCCCAACCTGCAATGTATATCTCAGACCACAGTTTTGTTCCTGTGTGTGTGTGTGTGTGTGTGTGTGTGTGTGTGTGTGTTCATATACACGTGTGGGCTTCGGGTGCAAATGCATGATCCAAATACCGCGTCTGCCGTAACTGTTCCCTACGCTGAGCGAGGTTCCATCCCTCGAGATGACATGAGAGTGAAGAAGACCTGGGCCTGACTGTAGGAGACAGAAACACTGAAGACATCTATGATAGGAGGGTAGACCCCCCTGGGAACCATCCAGCTTCTGATGAGGAATTAGTGCGTGAAGGGAAGGAGGGAAGCAGTGGATCGGGAAGAAGGGGTCAATATGGGATATGCCACCAGGAGGCATGTGAGGCTGGATGTGTTGTATGCTAATGATGCATCGCTGGTACCTCAAGACAAGCTGGGGACGTTTTACACTAACACCGCCGTGTTGCTGCAAGAACTAAGCTGAGGATGTTGTCGTATGCTGATGATGTAGCGCTGACGCAATATTTAAGCTGGGCTGGTACTATGAAGTGATGTAGTGACGGGGTGGTATCATAAAATGATAATGTAGTAGTGAAGGAATATTCAAGCTGGTTTAGAATTAAAAGCTGATGATGCAGCCACTGATACAACAGTGACGGTGTACTTATGCTGGGGTCGTTGTTGTTGTATGCTGATGTGGAGGTGATGTTCAACACTCACGCTAACTATACACACTGATGTTCCGGATTTGATATTTTTAATGAAGTCGGAAGTGTTGCCGTGTTAATTTCTATATTTCAACAGTATAGCTGAGAGATTATCAACTTTCATTATGGTGACAGGCGTACGAGCGGGCATGACTGACGACAAAGCTTGTAGCACGGAAGTTATATATCAAAGGGAGTTTCTGTACGACAAAATACATTGTCGGGGGCATCTTATATCATGCTGGGGGTCTCATATCCGCACAATGATGGCGATCACTTTAACAAGAGTTATACAACATTGAGGACATGATGGGCCAATAAGGAGGACTCTGTGGACACTGAGAGGATAAAGATTACTTAATTCACAGGAGAAATATTACCAGACTACTCAGCAGCCACAGATGACCTTCTAAAGTAATGCCACCAAACTTTCCTGAGAAATTTCTGCATGGCTCATCACCGTCCGGGAATAACAGGATCTAAGGATTAAGTTCTCAGGTGTGTCTGCTGAGGAGACTCGCCCAGCAAATAACTCGGGCGTTTATGAAAAACTTCCGAGGAAATGGTCGAGTTCGAGGCCAGTGTGTGAACCGGCTACGACAGTGCTTTTAAAGAGTCGGGCTTAATCTCTTGGTTTCTCTTCTCATTCCCGTGGAAACCATTCCTCGGCCGCCTTCATACTTTTCCTCGCCTTGCTCAAATATCGTGGTCATCTGGAACTCTCTCTCTCTCTCTCTCTCTCTCTCACACACACAACAATTACTCGCCGTCTGTTCAGCAGTTGGCAGGGTTCTTGCTGCACCTCCAAAACTTACATCTCATCATGATCCTCTCTTACGTTTTCCTCTCTCTTCTCTCACACGAGTTGCCGACCACGTCCTCCTGCCCCTCTCCCTCCCAGACCCTCCACACACACACACACACACACACACACACACACACACGCGCTCACCGTCTCTCTCTCTCTCTCTCTCTCTCTCTCTCTCTCTCTCTCTCTCTCTCTCTCTCTCCTCACACATCAGCCAGCGTCTCCCCTGAGCAGCTTGCGTCTGACTAATGCGTCCCGTTATGTTACTGCATACATCCATCAGTTGACCCTTCCCTCTGATGTGAGCCAGTGTGTCTGTGGCTCTCTCTCTCTCTCTCTCTCTCTCTCTCTCTCTCTCTCTCTCTCTCTCTCTCTCTCTCTCGAACAAGACTCTTTCTTTTTTCATGTCATTTCTGGCCTTCTGTCTCCCGCGTACACCACACCTCCGCCTGCCTCCCCACATTCTATCATTCCTCCCCACGTACCACTCCTCTCCCTCCCTCTCTCCCTCCAACCATCTCACTTTAAGGTACATTTACAGAATTGCTTTCATAATCCTCGCGTTTCTTGAATGAATGTATTCATAGCGAGCCGCCACCCCCAACCCCCACCCACTGCCCCCGATACCCATCCTCCTGGAGGTGAGGGGTGTGGGGGACGGCAGCCATGATGGAGTACCGGGCCAGCCTCCCAGCCGACTGTGGGATCATCCCCCCAACGAATTGCTGCCGGAGTTGACCACAGTGGGAGGCAGGCAGCCGGCCGGGTGTCTCCCTAAGCAGTGCTCTGCGAGGCAGGAGTTATGTGTGTAAGGCGTTCCTGCTGCGGGGTTAACGGGAGGAGGAGGAGGAGGAGGAGGAGGGATTCATTTCCCAACAAATCGAGTTTGAATCATCCAGCTGACGTGCTCATCTTGGTGTCTGACCCACCCGTTGCACAACGCCCGTTCACCCAAACTTCAACTGCTTCCCTCCCCCTTCGTCTCGTGCACATGTTACTCTTGATCTTGCTGCCCTCACTACACGCAAGTGTCAAAAACCCGTTTAGCTCTGCTTTCCCTCAGGCACTTCATATCTCTTTCAAAAGGTTTTCTACAACCTGACCTTACACCCGTAAACAATATTACCTTTTTCTTTATACAACAATGCAATTCTCTATGCGCTCGAACTGTAACACGCTTTCTGTAGCATTACAGTATCACTTCTCAATTTCTGCGATTATATATCGCCACAATGTGTTTTCTTTTATGCTATTACACTACCGTTTCCCATTTTCCATGACAAAACATCATACCTGTTTTTCCTTCTGCTACACCAAACATCTCGTTTTCTATACTTAGGTAGTACTATATCATGTCGGTTGACACGTTCGTGTATAACCACTGTATTGTGTACCTGAAGGCGATGAAACAGAACTTCTCACTTCTATGCCAACACTCGACTACGCCAAGTTTTCTCATTCTTTTAACTTTTTTTTTTTTTTTAAGTATTAAACCACAAACACCTGCTTCTCATAGTGACGCAGGATCCACTCTGTCTCATACACACAAGAACCACAGGATCCCACTTTCCAGAGGAACAAACATTATCTTCTATGACGAATGTGATCCCGTTTTCAGTACGTAAGAAAAACAGCCTCTTTTCGAGAATTATACACGTCTGTACCCCGTTTTCTATGCTCATCCCACATAGTGCTATAGCAGAAATTCGTGAAAAGACAATCCTGCGTGCCATGTACAGTAAGGTCATCTGGTAAGCTTTGATAATATGATTTCAACTCTTCCAGCCACGTTGGTGAAAACTCAAAACAAGAGATTAGCGCAGCTCAGGTAAATAAACCAATTAGTGTATTTTTTTCGTAATAATTTCAAAAGGAACAGAAAAAACGAACAAAGTGGCGAGCACTGACTCTGTTTCCCCTCGCTCTTTCTTTGCTCCGCTTCGCTGCACAGTCTTTCTGTCTCCTCCTCTATGTACAATTAACCCGATTAAACACAGGCTTGTGGCGCGACCCTTGAGCACGACGGTACGACCCTTGAGCACGACGGTAAGACCCTTGAGCACGACAGTACGACCCTCGAGCACGACGGTACGACCCTTGGGGGTGATGGCCTGCCTTATGCCCTGACCCTTAGGGGTTGGGTCAAAGGCCAGGCAGTCGTCTTTATACAAAAGGTTGAAGATAACAATGAGGCGGTGTTAGGGAACAGTGATAGCATTACCCCCAACCTCTCTCTCTCTCTCTCTCTCTCTCTCTCTCTCTCTCTCTCTCTCTCTCGTGGTATCTTTGCGCCGCTCCTTTGCAGTAAGGGGAGCAGCACACTGATGCTCAACCGGTGCGGGCTTCGTGGCGGCATAGTCTACCAATCACATATCACCACGTCATGTCCAGCCTCCTGTTCTACCTATGAAACATCACGAAGTCATGTCCGGCGACCAGTTCTACCAATCATGTGCCACCGAAACACGTCAAACGTCCTGGTCTACCAATGACACGCCATGACGTCATGTCTAGCGGCCAGTTCTACCAATCGCAAACCATGACGTCATGTCTGGCGGCCAGCTCTACCAATCACATACCACCAAGTCATGTCCGGCTCCACCTATCACACGTCGCCACATCGTGTTTACCCGTTAACTTCTGTATAAGTCGCTCATGAAGTTTGTTCCGATGTGTTGATATTGCTGCTTCCCTCAGCAAATGCTCTGGTCTGTCATGTCTAATAATCATTTGGTTAACTTGTCAGATGAGAGAGAAGCCAAGAACAACAAGAAACCTTTGATTAGTAACTTACTCAAGACAAAAACAAACTTGCAGAACACTCGTGCCGTCTTCGTTAATGACGGCACGCGCGCACACACACACACACACACACACACACACATATAAATTCATAAAGTTGTATGACAGCAGAGAATGTAGAAGAGAAGGGGGCACACAAATATAGCCTATCTCCAGTCAAATTGTTTTAGAACGATGCAACTCAACATAAAACTGCAACACAACTAACGAATGATTCACATTTTGAAGTGTTACGAAGATGAACGGTAACGAAGGTAATATCGTGAACTTGGGTAAACGTTCCCTTGAAGTTCGAGCACAGTAGTGTGATCAGTAGCAGTCTAACTCAGTGGGTCAATTGGTGGCGGGGACTGCACCTGGGGGAGTCGCGTGGAGGTAAAGTGGGTCATCTGTGGTGTAGTTAAAGACAGTTTAGGGCCACTAGTTTGCGCTGTACTTCGATGATTTATGAAGGGATTATGACATCTTAGGTTCACGGATGCCTTCTGTTATCTGTCGTTCTGTAAGATCGTGGCAAAGCGTTAGCAAGATGCTTGCGAGTGCTGGGCTGACGTGATGAAGTCTGTACCCAGTGTGCCCACAGCTTCAAAGCGGCCTCGTCCAGCGGGGTTCGATCCCCATGCCTGGCTAACCACATATTATGCCGCCAGTGGGAAACAATAGAGCCATGAATGACTACCCACAACAACAATGAAAAAAAAGGCAAAAAATGAAACAGTGTGATGGACACTTTGGCTCCCATCAACAGGCATTTTTTTAAAGGTATTTCTCGTAGTTACGGGGTGTTTCATCAGATTGTTCGCTGGACAGTGACAGCTGATCGACGCAGTGAATAAGCAGGAGAGAAGCAGTGACGACGCCATAGTGTTAATGAATAGCTTTGCACTGCGTACAGTGAATCAATGTACGCGTTTCAAAAAACATTTATGTATAACAAGAACATTAACATATAATTTTCTGAAAATCCTATAATGATGATGATGATGATGATGATGATGATGATGATGATGATAATAATAATAATAATAATAATAATAATAATAATAATAATAATAATAATAATAATAATAGCACCATCATTAATCTTATCATTACAGTAAGATCAATATTTCTGATAAGATCCATGACTGGTCATGTAGGAAACACGACCCTCCGGTCACGCATCCTCACCACTGGCTGGCTATCTGACCAGTGTGCTAGTGTACATCTTCAGCCCACTGGACCCGGGTTCGTATCCGGCGGTTGGAAAGGATAAGCAACCCTGATCTCCACCAGACGGTGACAAGTGTCGTCATAGATTTTTTGAACAAGTACAGTCTCCTGTCTCAGAACCATTACAGAGGTTCACTTACAAAATGGTAGTGTGTGTGTGTGTGTGTGTGTGTGTGTGTGTGTGTGTGTGTGTGTGTGTGTGTAACCGCCATGCTGTACTGAATGTGTACCTGACGTCAGCTGTCTACCGTGTGCTTCCATCGTCGTGAAGACGGCAGTTCCCTGGCTACAAGACCCTCCACCAGCTACAGAGGAACCATCGAGCTAAGCCTCTTCAGGAAGGTCCGCGAGCCGCAAGACATAAAAGATCCCAGCAAGTTATAAGACGGAGAAAAGCCGGGAATAATTTATGGAGGGGGTGCTTAAGCAGGTTTTATCTGACAATTTACAGGCTAAGATGTCGGATAATGTCGCGCAGTGTGAGCAGCGAGAAGACGGCGTTGGCGCTCTTATATTGAGGCGTTTTGTCTTCTTCAAGGAGACAGTGGTAGATAACGTACGATAGGGCTGTCCTTTACGGTACAGCCCTGCGTCCTACTGTTCCTACACCAAGGAGTTATGGACCTTAGATGTGATCCTTCAACGTCAGATCAAAGGCCTGACCATCATATCCACATGTCATACCGTCGTGTCCAAGAAGTCAAGTACCTCTGGGTTGTTGACATTCTGGTGGGCCATACACTGGGCCGTTTGTGTGGCAGGAAGTGTGGGGGGTCTGATCATCTGCCTGGGCCAAGGATCTCCTCTCTGTCCTGCTGGTGGCACCTACTGTGTGCGTGAGGACGTCTTAGCCAGCACAACGATATCACCGGTCATACTCCAATGAACAGAGGTTCCACACACACACACACACACACACACACACACACACACACACACACACACACACGAGGCCCCAGTGAGCGAAGAACATCTTCCCAGTATTGTATAAGTAGGTAGCAACACTGATATACAGGCAGACAGACACACAAAACACACATGTCAGCGTAGCTTTTTCGAAATGGGTTGGGGAGGCCAGCGGCGTGCCACAGGTATCTTTGGTCTGCCAGAAGAACTGGACTCATATCTCATGATATGGATGATGGCAGCTGGTGTTATGAGGAGAGTAGAGTGATAAAGATTGCTGCAACAGACAACTAGTGACATCTTCCTAACTCCTTCCATAATACTAAACTATTTACGTTACCACTGTCATCCTCATATATCAATACCCGGATACTGAACTGAGGAGAAGCCAGTAGAAGGGCCACTTATCACCAGCTGTGATATTTGAGAGTGATAAGCAACATCAGCATACACTACATGCGATATACCAGTACTGGCTACGCACGGTCCCTACCCGGGAACTTGATCAAGTTTCGTTAATGTCAAACTTTCATGGCCAATATGAAAATCAGTATAACTTCCACAGCAAACATTATTAAACGACAAATTTTCCTGTTCGCCATCTTCAATTCACTAAACCTTACCGGAAAATATTACAGTGGGTCAAAATGTTGCTCAGTAATGTTACAACAGACACAACCTTCCTCGCTAATATTCCGATCCATTCAACTCTTCCTGCTAATACTAATATCTAGTAGGCTGGACTGAGGAACATCGTGTACAAGATATATGGCCGATCGCTTCAAACGAATGATCACTGTAAACCTGGCAAGCAATATTATATCATACAGTGGACAACAGAGCAATATGACAAGAATAAGGCTGCCTTATCTAGTGGAGAGAGAGAGAGAGAGAGAGAGAGAGAGAGAGAGAGAGAGAGAGAGAGAGAGAGAGAGAGAGAGAGAGAGAGAGAGAGAGAGAGAGCAGCTCACTGCAGCGCGTCACCCTTTTAAAAGTTGGGCTCAACAGCGGCATCTCTAACTTGGGAGATCCTTCTCGACTACATCCTGGAGACGAACAATATTCTCCGTAACAGAGGACGCCTCGCCAACGACCGGCAACACAATCGCTCACCCAAGTTACGACTCCCGCCTCTCGAACTTGGCATATCTTTTTTTTTTCCACAAGAGGATCAGGTGCCACCCAAGTTTTAATGGTTTCCCGAGACCTCTCTCTCTGCCAACGCTTGGCTAATTTTAGCTACTTTTGGCTCATACTGGCCAACGACTGCCGAAGTTTAGGTCAGAGTAGGCAGGCTGGCCCAGATTCTGACCAGTCTCTCTAAAAATGTTAAGGACGCTGATTCTAACCAGCAGTATGGATTTCCTTGGTTCGAGCGAGTATGCTGTAAATGAATACCTGATTGGCCGGTATGACAATTCAATATACGAAGCTCCGTCTTCTGTGTGCTGACGATATCCAGTTGATTATGGTAACTCCTAACTACCCCTGGCTAGACTCAGCCTAGCACGACAAAGCCGTCCATGGTTTGTTCATATATTCACAACTCCTAACAATAATGGTTGTTAGGTACTTAGCTTACCAGTTGTTACCTCATTAACGTGGTCATTATTCTCATTAATGCCGCTTTACGTTATCCCCATCCTCCTTAGAGTCATTATCAGCCTCATTAACAGCATAATAATGGCCAACACGTCCTCTACTACCCCCTCATTACCTCAGGCATCATTACACAGGAAGCCATCTTGGAAATGTTCATTAAACTTCTCAAATGTCACAATACGAACATCATCATACAAGGCCACTTTCATGATGATCATTGGAGGAATAATTCCTACCACGTGTGAAGTGTCCCTCATTATATCCTTATATAATGATAATTCTTATCATACTCATCAGCCTACAACTTATGGTTCTGACGGTGGTAATTATCCACAAGAACTGTCATGATAATCATTATGTTATTATCAGTTATAAGGATCAAATAATAAGGATATGTAATTTACTTGATACAAATATTATTATCTTACATTCATTATACATGTGTCATTATACGTGACAATTAAGGCCTGCTTCCGTAACACCTCGGACCTTCTTACCTCTCACACCTTTAACCCAACTCTCGCTCGCACCTCACACACCGCCGTTCCCCACACTATCAATTACACTGTATATGAACCCCATCTGAACAACACCGGACACCACACCTTCCAAACTAGTGCCCGACAGCGAACCAGCAGCTTTATCAATATGTCTTTACGCTATATCATTTAACGTTTTTACACTATATCATTTAACGTCTTTACGCTATATTATTTAGTTTTTACACTATATCATTATTTTATCTCGTAAAGTTCTGTATCTCAGCCAGCACATACAGGCCCAATGTGGGGATACTTCACAATGCTTACGTACAAGTGTGTGTGTGTGTGTGTGTGTGTGTGTGTGTGTGTGTGTGTGTGTGTGTGTGTGTGTGTGTCACTGCTGGTGTATGCATCTCTGGTAGAGTGGGTCGGTTTGCTGGCCGTGGTCCAGGGAAACAACTCAATAGATGACCTTTGCTTCAATACCTGATAGCTGTGTCACTGGTAACACACACATACACACACACACACACACACACACACACACACACACACACATACATATATATATATATATATATATATATATATATATATATATATATATATATATATATATATATATATATATATATATATATATATATATAATACTGATACAATTACAGTCTCAGCTGATGAACTTATGTTTCAAAACAATTTGCTGGAGGTAAAGAAAACACAAGGGTGTAGCCGACGAGAGACAAAAAACCCGAGGTGGTTGCCCGTTGCCAGAGCCCAATACTTACTCGGGCATGGCAAATAAATTTGTGAGCAAATCAAGATCAGAAAACTACGACTTCAGAGAAAAGTATCACAAAGTTCTCATACTTCGGGACACATGATGGGGATGGCTGCCGAATTTCTATAAGCTCTCGAGTCCAAAGGATGAACATTTTCACGATGACTTCAGGCAACGACAAGAAAATTATACGACGATCTTTGACGTTTGTACAAGCAAGCAGGACGTCTGTGCCTCTCTCTCTCTCTCTCTCTCTCTCTCTCTCTCTCTCTCTCTCTCTCTCTCTCTCTCTCTATATATATATATATATATATATATATATATATATATATATATATATATATATATATATAGTGTTGTTTCATTACAAAGCATCGAACTTTCATAGCCCTCGTAAATCGTTTACATTTCATGGGGAAATTGTGTGATATATTAGAAATTTACACTTACCTCTGAAGCTATCACCGAAATTTACAGCCGTGAAAATTGAAATAAGGGAGACTATTATTGGAATCTCCGGGAAAAAATAGAATTAATTCCAAGACGAGAAAGAAATTGCCGTGGGGAAAGTAATCATTGTGATGAACTCCCTTTTTATTGGCTAGCAAAATGAAGCCCCGATTGAAGTAATTAAAGCCCTCGACTCGAAGATGACAATGAGGTCTCACGATCCTTGAACTGAGAGAGAGAGAGAGAGAGAGAGAGAGAGAGAGAGAGAGAGAGAGAGAGAGAGAGAGAGAGAGAGAGAGAGAGAGAGAGAAGACAGGAATGAGGTTAAAAGGGGCCATGAACGTAAAATCTCCCCCTCCCCTCCTCCCGTACACACAAGTAGGTATCCAGACACACACCGTGTGCACCAGGACAGGTCCGCCCCACATCGCTTTAGATAATTAAAATGGACCGAAGTCAGGCGGCAACAATAGAGAATGGGGAGCGGGCGCTTTCTTTAGGGCAGACTATAGAGGTCTCATTGTGTGGCCCTCACATTAAAGCCGTCTTAACGCGTCTGCTCTGCTTACCAGAACGCATTAAGAAAATCGGATTTTTGTGTGTGTTCTTTGAAGAGGGCGGCTCGGCAGTTCTGGATATCTCAGTAACATTTTAAGTTGTTTAGGAATATATCAGTTTGAATGATGCCACACATCACACTGCACCACGTATGAAACTTTACATCATTCATCTTTTAATACATCAATTCATATCCTCAGGATGAATGACGTCTCAATTTACAGTGCGTATAAATAAGATCTATTTGTGGTGCGTGATGAATAAATGATTTTGAACCAGGTTCAGCTATTTCTCGTTATCTTTTTCAATAATTGCATTTTTCAAAAGAAAAAACAAATCATTATCCCCTTCTTAGGTAAGAGCTTCATTTTATCATTTGTATACCTGAAAAACAAATCTATATCAAAAACCAATTTTTTTTACGAACTGTAATTTGAAAACATATTTTGTGCACCATCTTATCATGGTATACTTATTACTGAGGACCTCCCTCTGCCTCACACACGACATCTGAGGCAGTGCTGCTGTGATATATATATATATATAATCATATATCCAAAGCATGGAAGACGTAGTGTCATCTTATCATGTCATTAACAGGAAGGAAGATCTACTGCTGTCATTACTTTTCCCATTGTCACAAGGAAGGGTTGAGGGACCCTACCGTCAGTAGCTCTCCCACAGCCCAGGAAGAACAAGACTCAAGAACCCTCTCATTCCCTCGGGATAAATCCCAGTCATAAAATCGTATCCAGAGACAATCGTAAAACTCGTAGTTTCTCTCCATCTTTAATTCTCTGTTTCCCCTCCCATCGGCTAATCCTGGGCGGGGGCAGGGGGAGCCCCTCCACACACCGTGGCACGTATCGAGGCGACGCGACGCAGGGCTGGATGGGCTGTGGATGAAGCCGGAGTCCTGAACCTGCCGCAGCCAGAGTAGGCCAGCCAGGACCCATTACCGCTCCAGGAGGCAAAAGCTAAAAATCCACAGTGCGATAGTGGCGGAGGAGTGTCACACGTAATCCCAAGGTCCGCTTCTCCCGCCCTGGATTAGACATCTTGCCAGGTGAAGGGTGTCATACCACCTCCCACCGTCTCCTCTGACTGGAATTGTTCTGGTTTGGTCCGAGTCGGTGGGTGGTGGGTGGGTTGATTAGTCGGGCTCGAGGTCTACCTCCTGCCATGGGTCTTGGATGCCATAAACATCACTTTATGAGCACTGGCCATAACACTCTCAACACCTTCTTCAGAAGTGAGCATTGGCTACAACACCCCCAACACCTTCTTCAGGTGTTGAAGATTAACTCTCAAAGTGTGCACAGTTTCAGTGCCTTTGATCTGCCTACGGACATAGCAGCAGACAGATACTAACAGTTACCACAGCGCTGATGAGGACATAACTTGCGACTTGTCCAGTTGACTTTGGAAATAACAGTCAGTGATACGTCACACGTTGGAAAGATGGGGCCCCACGTGTGCCAAACCTTCTGCCTGTACAGTACAAACTGGCAATTACTCTGGCAATCCATCACCTCATTTGTAACCTGTCTTTCGCCTCTGCCTGTGGAACAGGTAATTTACAGCGCACGCCATGGACGACCATGTAATTACGCATGTCTGGACGAGCAGTCACCAATGTCTTTACGGAGCTCGCTTAAAGACACTTTCAAACGTCAAACTAGAAATATGATGATCGTATCACCCATCAGTACGACCGCCCAGGACGACCGTGCGACCTGTGGGTACGTTGGCGTGACCTATGTACTAACCCCTTAAGGCTGAGGTCAAAGGCCTGCAGACCCAGTCTTGGCGGGATGTGTACAGAGGAACGCAAGCAGTCAGGAGGCCGGCTGGCCAACGTTACAAGGGCCGTGAGCTGGTTTTTGCCTGCCTATTGACTAGAGAACAATGGAGACCGTAACGAGGAGAGAGTGAAGGGTAATGATGTTGTTTGCTGCAGGAAATGCTTTGATACAGGAGACGAGAGGGGAGGGAGGGGAGGGAGTTCGGGAGGGAAGGATGGAGGGAGGGAAGAAGGGTGGGAGGGAAGAAAGGGAGGGAGGGAGGGAGGGAGAAGGGGGAGTAGGAAAAAGGTAAAAGAAGGAAGAATGGGATAACATAAACCCTTTAAGGAGCTGCCAGAATGTGGCTCACAGCTGAGTCAAGCGAGTGGTTGGTTAGCAGCGGCTGAGGACCAGATGGAGGGGCTGGCCTGCTGTTGGCTGAGACGCCATGTCTTCACGCTCATGGTGGAGGAAGTCAACAAATCTATCATGGCAACACACACGACGGAACATCTACCTTCTAGGAAACCATCACTCGAGTGAATGACAACAGTCAGGTCTCCCAGAGACAGACAAGTGAAATCTAACATAAGGGTACGACAACTTAAAATTACAGGGAGTTAAAAATCATCGGAATATCAAAACAAAAAATGCCGGTTCATCTGAAAGTGATTCTGTATATTCCTCCCCCACCCTCCCCCCCTGGTTGCCAGAGGTCCATAGTGCATCATTTTCTTAAAAACAATAGATACTTTAAAGCTCAGTCCGTTAAAGGGCTGGGAAGGGAAGGCTGGTGTACGAGAAGAGACTGTGGGAGAAAGTCAAGTCTATTCAGGAGAGAGAAGTTAATATCGCAGAGGGGGGGTAGCGGTCAGGTGGAAGGCTACTGGTTAGAGGCGAAAAAAACCCGAAAAGATCAAATGTAGAGGCGATAAGTCAATTACATCTTGAGGAGACTGTGGAGAGGGGAAGGGAAAAATTTATTCAGCTGAGAAAAGTCGGGGCCAAATTTCCTGAGGCTGAGTGGAGAGGAAGTCAAATGGAAGATGGTGGTGGAGGGAGGAGGAGGAGGAGGTAGCACGAGACGGAGGGTGAGTGTTGGTGGTGGTGGTGACGGTAGTCGAGAGGAAGCTGCTCCAGTTATGGTAGACGGTACATCTTCACATGTCCAAGAAATAACATATATCAAAACATAATAATGACTGAGATATCAAGTCTATCGCTATCATGAAAAGATAAGACGAATTAATTCACGTTCCTGTCCAAATGGGTCATCATCCTCCACGGACTGGCAGGCTCCCCGTCTTGCGTCTTGCAGATCCACTCGCTCCTTACTTACAAGATACTTCATTTATATCATATATTATCTTGATAATTTTTCGATTTTAATAATAGCTTCATGTGTGGGTTGATACTCCCTTAGAGCTGCTGTTGTTCTGGTGAAATGTGGTAAAGTTTATATGTTGCGCGAGGTAGAGTTAGTGAACTGTGGGTGGGGTACACCGTAGAGTTGTTGACGTCTTGGTAAACATGGCCGTACGTCGGTGTTGCAGACGTTTTGTTGTGCTGACGACATAGAGGTTATCATGGACGATGGTGACCTTCTTCATGTCGCTTCACATTCAAGATTGAAGTTCCAAGTTTAGTTCTCCAAAGTCGATGGAAACACAACTGTGGTCTCTAAAAAATCTTAAGAAATTCTGTTCCTTCCTTTTCATAACGAAATACTGTTATATCATAATCGAGAACTTTGCAAGTGTTATATATCGTATCGTCCTACTCATTTCAAGATCCGCACTAAATCATATATCCTATATTTCAGTACAATTCAATTCAGTATTCAGTTATGCGTACTAGATTATCATAAGCACAGACCGGAATAACTAACCTTTAGCATTTGCCCTTCAAATTGAAGTGAATATTACGGTACTAACATAATCAAGTCATTCTGCTTATCATTATTCTGTTTGATCCAATTTACTGTAGAAAACTCAAATAATTTTCTGAGAAAGTTACGTGTGCATTTAATTCTAAAGTTCAATTAATTACTGGTTGGTTGGTTAATTATTCTTTAGGCCTAACACCTGCTACGGTCCGTGAGGCCGACAACGTTAAGTTATAAAACACTCATCTGGGATATCTTGACCACCTTCACCTGCTCATGATAACCTCACCACCATAATCACTCACTCTCACTGCACATATGGCCCTCGCTTAACACACATAATAGATTTACTGTACAAACTTACGCTACGATGTTCAACACTCACCACTGTTTGTTTGCGTGTGTGTGTGTGTGTGTGTGTGTGAGTGTGTGTGTGTGTGTGTGTGTGTGTGTATATATATATATATATATATATATATATATATATATATATATATATATATATATATATATATATATATATATATATATATATGAGTCACACGGAGGTCAAGACAAAATAGAAATAAATTCACCCACAGAAAACGCGCGTATAATCCAGATACATCTTCACCAACCACAAATAATATTTTCCTATCCTTTTTCCTCCGTTTTACCTCCTCTTGGATTATAGTGTCCTCTGAGTCTTAAGAGGACCCGTTCTGAGTGATCTCTTTGATCATGTTTACTAAGGCATTGATCGCTGGAGATTCTGAATTGTTTATTTAGCAAGATCGTAGTTAATGAGGTGAGGGAGGCAGAGAGATGAGTAACGATGTGTTTACACACAAGACAAGGTGTGTGCTCTTCATTCTTGAAAATGACCGACGTGACACAGACGAGACGTACCCCTCCCCAGCGTGGCCTCCCCGGGGGAGAGGAGAGAAAGTACGGGGGAAATGACGGCAGGAATCAATCAAGATTGGCCGGGCAGGTGTTTGTGGACACGACCCTTAAAGAAAGGTTGTATAGGGAGGAAGCAGTGAGGGGCATTCCTCAGGAGGCATCATAGCGAAGGTCTCCTCAGCACAACCGGTGACTCTCATCACCTGGACGTGAAACGACAACCTGCCGACGCAGCCCAGCGTCTGCCCGCCCACACGCCCGCCCACACGCACGCCCACACGCACGCCCACACTGGCCTTACAAAAATTAATTCATCAGCCAAAAAATTACATTAAAATTCAAAAAATACATGAGTGTTGGTAACCTCACATGTTTTGGTCTCACGAGGTAAAAAGAAATCACGTTCTATTTATTTTTATTTTCTATTCTATATTTCTTTCTCAAATTTTGGAATAATACTTTAGAAACACTGGAATTTTATTCTGTGGGCAATGAGCTTAAAATATTCCATCCCTACCATTTTGCATAGCTCATCGGTTGATATCCATAAAGTCTATATAAAAAAGCATTTTACATTTTTCAAATTCATAGGTGCGTGTGCGTGCATAGATGTGTCACTGTCTGGTGTGTGTGTATGTGTGTGTGTGTGTGTGTGTGTGTGTGTGTGTGTGTGTGTGTGTGTGTGTGTGTGTGTGTGTGTGTGCAGCCACTACAGGGGTGCACAATGCCACGCCTGGCATGGTACACTTCCCGCCACTGTATACCATTCACCCCCAACAGTGTACCATCCTCCCCCCTCGCCCCGCTACACCCAGCTTTACGTAACATAAATTCCATCAGGCGTTGTCCCACACCAAACACTCCAAGACAACGACTCTTAATCACCTTTCAAACTGGAAATGAACGCAGACTTTTAGATACAACAGACAGTAAATAAAATGGATAGAAATATCGCGTCTTCCCCCACCAGAGCGGCAAGAGGGCGTACCGTGCGAGCCTGTGTACGGCATGAGGAACATTTGGGTACGTTGTCTGATCCAGGCGCGAGCCCCAGCCTCCCTGAGCGGGCCGGGCGGGCTGATGGGCGGGTCAGGAAGATGCGACTATACTTCCACGGCACAGCTGCTGCTGCTCTCTCTCTCTCTCTCTCTCTCTCTCTCTCTCTCTCTCTCTCTCTCTCTCTCTCTCTCTCTCCTTGCGAGAGCCAACCAGTTCAATACGTCATCACTCGCGGAAACAATGCAAGAGACGCTATGTCTAGGATAATCACAATAATCCACCTTCCTCAAGACAGATAGATGGCTGGTTAAGTGGGCTTCAGGTCCATCTATTGCCAGGGTCATGACAGCCGTCAAGGTCAATTCATAACCAACAATCTAATAAATCTTGAACACCTTCCTCAATAATTCTCAAACATGCACACACTCCCGGCATACAAGGCTATCCTTTGAAAAGACTCTAACTCACGGGATTCGAGTTTAAGAACAAATGTACTGAGGACTGGGTTATTCCACTCCTCAATTTCCCGTTTTCTCTGCGGCCTGGCGAGTCTTTTCTCCAAATTACGCGAGTGACTTCCCTGGCCGAGGAGAGGCCAGGGTTACGGCACGCCGGATATACATAAATCTGGATAGAAGAACGAGCGAGAGAATGATGATCTGTGTCGGCTGTTCTCCAAGGATATCCGGAGGGCGGGAGACCTTGCCGGATATAGCTAGGTGGAGAGAGAGAGAGGTCTGGCGCGTTATGGCTACAGACACAGAGGTCTGCCGCGTGATACCTATATACTCAGCGGTCTGGTACAGACAGGTTTGGCGGGTTGAAAACAAAAACGTCCGGCATATCACAGCTAGCCAGCTAACCAACCAGGCAGCCACTAAACCAGGCATTTCACCCACACAGCCAGTTAACCACCCAACCAATAAACCAACCATCTATCGAGCCAGATAAAATGTTAGTCAACCAGAAGACCGACCACCGTCAACCAACCATCATATTCCCTGCGAACTAACAGTTCTACACGTCAACAATTATCGGCCATGTTGGCAGACGGCCGGAACCAGTTTTACAAAAAGGTTGAAATATGTGTGACGGCATTATTCCCCTTGATGCTAAAGAAAATAATGAGATTATAAAGGCTCTCATATCTTGAGAAGTTTACAGTAACCCAGATGAAATGAGAGGGTCTAGGGCACTCCAGTGTGAGTGTCTGGAAAATTAATTATGAAGAATAATATACTTGAGAATAGATGCGAGGGCCCCGAGGGAGACACGACCCAGGTTCATACAGGTCTTAAAGCCGGTACATGACTCGAGTCTATAATCATATAGCAACACACACACACACACACACACACACACATGCACGCGCGCGCATCAACTACAAAAATATACATGAGCATTAACGATAGCAGACATACATACATACGAAGATAACGAAGGGGGTGTCCATGTCAAGCAGTTGAGGAAACAGAGGTCAACTCTACAGAAACACTTAGTTTAAAACTTTCTCTCATGAGTAACAACATCATCACTATCTTGAAGACCCTCATTATTATCACTATGACCTTCACCATCATCACTATGACCCTCACCATCATCACTATGACCCTCACCATCATCACTATGAACATCACTATCGGGCAAGAGGCTGAGTCAGGACACAGGCAGGTGCTCCCGGATCCCCCCCCCCCCCTTCCCTGACCATTAATATTCACCCTTACCATTACTATCTCCCTCACCCTCACCTCCAACATCTTCCTCATCATCACCACCACCATCTTCCTCACACTCTCTCCACCATCACCTCTCCATTATCTCTCTCAAATTCATCAACATTACGTGCAGGTTTCAAACTGGTCCAAGCTTCTAACCTCCTCTCTCTCTTCATCTTTCTTCTTTTCTTCATTCACACAGAATTTTAACCCCTTGAGCAGGGTGACCTGCCCTATCGCTGGTCTCAGGGTCTGGAGTTATCTCCTGGCCTGGCACGACCCCTGGCGTCGAGACGTGAGGTCACCACGTTAATGACCTGATGAAGCCACAGTCGTCGAGTGGCAGTTCGATCCTCGTCCTCCACATTCACTTCCTCAGTGTCCCTGATGACTAGGCTCCTGAAGTGGCATCTTTAAGCACGACGGTGCGACCCTGAAGCACGACTGTACGACGTGGGCACGACGGCACGACCCTTCATTAAAATCAAAGGTCAGGCAGTCATAGCCAAGTGTCATACCGTCATGTTCAAGGGTCGTACCGTTGTATTCGCAATCAAAACAAACTGTCATTCCCCCATACATGAGTATATTATTAGCCTTCATTTTATTACCCAGTGGGTCAAGTGAAGTGGCAGCCGTATCTCCGGGTCTCTTGTTTGCCACTACTTCTGTACTTACAACCAGACTCCCTCGGTCTCTCGTGAGCCAGCACTTCAGCGGCTGTCAAAGTGCATTCCTCTAGCCCAGAAAGCTGTCTTTTCTTTCTGACTCACCCACACGTGGGCTTATGCCTTTCAGTCCACAAACGCACAATCTCTCCAGCTCACACATAACACTTAACACAACCAACACTCGTAAGCAAGCAAGTATTTCATATATGGGTACATCGATATTTGTAGAAAATTGAATTAAACAAAAAGATCCAGGACGTGGCCATAGGTGGCACCACAGGACCAGAGGTAGAGGAGGGCCGGCCTGCACGGGATCACTGGCTGGCAGATGTGTGGCTGTGTTTTATGCGGTAAAGTGGTGGGCGAGTGTTGGCGGGCAGCGGGAAGTGTCTGACTAATGGCACCAAGTGCTGGTGTTAGGGGAGAGCCGCTCACATTACTGGAGGCTGTTCCTTTAGTTGAAATATTCGCTGGGAGGCCATTAAGGGAAGGGGATGTACGCGACTGATGGGAGTAAAGCGAAAGAAATAGAGGCAAAATGGTGACTTAAATTAATTTTTTTCCCAGAAAGTCAAGAGCATATCTAAGATGGCTGAAATATAAATAACTACATCCGATCAATCGGATATACCTTACAACGATGGAGTGGTGCTTGTAACTGGGATGAACACACTGGCTGTCCTGCCAAGCAGAGGGGAGGGTGCTGGGTTCTGGTGGTTGGTATAGGGGGTTCTGAGTTCCAAGGTGAAGATGAAGAGGAAACTGTTCCATGAGGTGCAGTGCTCACATCAAGAGGAGACCCAGCCAGAGGAGACGCAGCCAGAGGAACAGTTGAAGGAGCGACTGATGGACAGGTGTCACATGGACCTGACAGTACTGGTCGGGGCTGGAGCAGGGTGGGAGGAAGCAAGAGTCGTACCCTGTGTCAGGAAGCAAAAGTCGCAGTGCGCTGGGAGCAGCAAGCAAGAATCGTACGCTGGTTCCGGGAGAAAGCTAAAGTCGCACTGGGTACGGAGGAGGAAACAGGTCGCACTGGGTCGTGGGGTGGCGGCAGCAGGAGTCGTGCCCTGCGTCTGGACGAGGTCGTAAACTTCTTTATTTCCGTCGAGAGAAAAGCCGCTTCACCAGGCGACCTCAACACCTGTCAACCACACCTAAACATGACACTAACGTCTTTCTCAACTTCACCCTCTGGCCTCCTGCACCTTCCTGTCTCCATCCACAGTGGTGGGTGAGGTGCAGCCTTCTCCTGCACTATCCTGTTTCCATCTATATACCTAAAAGCACAAGGTACTATCACTGTCCCGCAGCTTAGAACCTCGTCACAGACCTTCATGTCTTCTGTCCTTCTGTAACACAGACTTGGTCACAACAGACGCCACAGACAGACCAAGATATCAGTACACAGACACACACCTCCCTGAAGTGTTCGCTCCAGTCACAGGCCCTTAATGCCACACAGAGAGAGGTACGACGGTACGAACAGCCAACACGACGATACGATTTTCTGAGCACGACGGCACAACCCTTGAGCACGGCGGCACGACCCTTGGTTATGATGGCCTGGCCTTTGACCTGACCGTTAAAGTTTGCGTCTAAGTAAGTTCCTCTGTAAAGTTAATTCAGTCTTCAAGTTAGCGACTGTGTATAACTTTAAATGGACTTGTGCAGAGAGCAGGAAGGCATTACCTCTGGGCCCTAGACCGACTCTGTTCAGCTTAGCCTTAACATGAGCAGCTAAGCTTGTGTCTGAAGTCAGCTAGAGAAGGACAAGCTAAACTGGTTCCGAAGGTGAAATAAGCTGTGAGCTCGGCCGAAGCTTGGCGCTGTGGGATGAAATCTTAATTCATATGAGGAGATACATTCCTAGCTCAACTCCTGAACTGAAGTATGTACGTCCTGAAAGATTCAGATTTCTGACACTGAAATAAGTGAGGGAATTTTGAAAACTCTGGTACGTTCAGACTGTGAGTCTGAACGTATATGTTAACACCAATTTACCCTGGTCAACGAAGGTGAATTCAAATAATTAAACAACTGCCATGAAAACCTACCAACAGGTATCCTAAATAGTCAAATAATATCCAAAGATATAATTGAACTCGGTAGATAAGCAAACAAAAGACGTAAGAAAGATGCATCTAGGGAACAAAAGCCGCCATTTAAACCACAAGATGACGGCTACAAGATCCGGTAGACCAGCTAGCCGGCCGACCCAGCGACGGCATCGGTGAAGGCCAGTAGGCCCGTTGCTGGTGTGTGTGTGTGTGTGTGTGTGTGTGTGTGTGTGTGTGTGTGTGTGTGTGTGTGTGTGTGTGTGTAAGCTAAGTTAAAGAGAGCATTTCATCGGATGAAGGTAGATACCCAAATGGTTATTGAAGAGCGCAATAAGCTGGCTACTGGCGCCATAAATACCCAAGCAATAGACTCATTAAGAGGAGACGATATGGTTATAACCATCCGGTTAATAGTCATTAACTAGATGGAAGCGTAGAGGGAGGCTGTTACAGGTCAACAACTATTCTACCTTCCTGTTGTTGTGTGTCCTCTCACTATCAACGGCTACGCCCAGTAGTGATCTTGGCCAACACCTGTTACAGTTATCATGAGAAGTTCGAGTTCATGACCATCTCCAGTATATATATATATATATATATATATATATATATATATATATATATATATATATATATATATATATATATATAAACTGGTATATGTATGTGTGTGAAATTCATATATAAAAACTAATCGTGAAATCAAGAAACATTCGTTAAAGTACTGTAAGCTGAACGATAATACACTAGAGACACTGTGACCCAGAAGGAAGTGCCTGTGCTGTGCATCACAGGTACAAGTAAATGATCACCACTAAGCCTGCACTATCGACCATACATATACTTGAGTCATCCCGTGACGGATTCCCCTTCGTTTTCTTCGTATTATTTGCGCCTGACTGCCCGCAGCGATAGATGGAAACTTTTTTTTCCATCGTTTTTTACGGCTATATGATCCGCCTCTCGACGTTATATTGGAATCTGGGAGGTTTTGGCTATTGACTCGGGTCAGGACGGTCGATAGGGACCAACATGGGAGGCGTCCACGTGTGTTGGCTCCTGGGTTGACATTTCTCTCTCCTCCCGACGCCAGAGGGTGGGATGACTCCTCCTAGCATTACACAAGCCATGCACGAGGCTATATCGTCTACAGCTCACAAAAATAAGTCATTTGTGCCAATCAAGATGAACAATAATCTTATTACTAAGAGTATTTACAAGATGTGAGAAAACATTAATGTTAACAAACCGTTTAAAGGAAAACGGTGCTTCGGTTATGTACACATGCAACAAACACAACGACCAAACAGCTTTAATGATAAATGGAGGTCGAAAGATAGACATAAATAGGGTAAACAAAAAAGAACACAAACAGAGAAACATCCGGTCACAGTAGTAAACAGATACATACATACATACATACATACATACATACATACATACACACAGGTTGCCAGCAAGGCAGCAGAGAGGCAGACGGGAAAACACAATCAGTGGTGCGATACTGGGACGAGAAGCTGGACACAAATGTCACTAACACTTCCCGGGCCGTGACAGCCGCCACCCCAGCGCCGCCATACGGCGACGCGCGACACTGATTGCCGGGCCGCGGGCACGTTCTCAGGCAGACTCGAAAAACAGTCTGAAACACATTACTCAGGGAAAAAGTACATTTATGTATCATTTTCTGTATATTAAAGTAATTACAGATGATATATGTAATTACCAGTCAGATCTTTTTGAAGGTGCATTATCTGCTTCATGATTATAATGTACAATGCAAAAACTCACTCAATATCGTAGGGTATGTAAACAAATAGTTCATAATTACGGTCCAAATACAGAAGGCAACATATCATCAGCCACCGTAGAAATCAATTAGCGACACAACAAATAATCTTCCGATTGCCCTTCCGTGACCTGCTCACGCCATGATCACCATCACAACGGTTCGAACCCTGGTCATGATGGGCTGTCCTTCCACGACAGGTCAGGTCATCATAGCCAAGCATGTGTACCGTCTTCCACAAGGGCTTAAAATCGTCCACATCAGCATATCGCACCACACAGCATACCGCACCACAGCATATCGCACCACAAAGCATGTCGCACCACACAGCATATAGCACCACACAGCACATAGCACCATAGCATTAGCAACATCCCACTGTTACCGTCTCAGGTGGGATGATCCAGCAGTCACCACAGAGTCGTGTGTCAGTAGAGGATGACATGTATCACCGCCGAGCCTGACTCCACTCCCGGCCATCTTGGGGAAGTGCCAGATATGTACGTACGTCTGACCTTCTCCACTAAACACCTATCAACTCCCTGACACCAATTTCTGAGATCTCATCAGTAATTAGTCTGTGCAGTTCGTTCTATGCCTTCCATTCTCTAGCGTTTAGAAGCCAGATCTTTCACCATTTTGAGCCATATGCTTTTCCATCTATTTTGAACTGGAATTTATATTGCTATCACTGTCCTCCAAAATACCAGCTCGTCACACAACAACGTCTTCTGTTACGTCTTTCGCATTACCCTATGTACTGTTCTCCGACAGAAAAGCTCATCATAGACCATCAGGCCTCCTCTTAACTGTCCTTCCTATGTTTCTGGCACGTCCCATGTAGATGAGTTATGTGGTAGTGGGCCGCACAACTCGTCCCTCTCAACTCTGAGGGACCTCATCCGTCAGCCCTGAACATTAGCCCAGGAACCCACCCGACATCATTACTCTCGTGATACAGCCATTCCTCCTGCCTTCCTCCACCTTTCCTTCTATAGGAGACATCGCCTCTCCCTGCGCTTCAAGTCCTCACATGCCAGACGGTGTCCACACTGTACAACGTTTTATTAATGAGTCCAGCAGCCACCTGTTTTCCTGCTCCTTATCCATATCATCTTCCAAACGTTTCATCGCACGTCCCACCACCGGTACAAAATGCCAAGAAAGGTATCCTCAAAAAGTTTTCAGAGAAGTGAAGCGTTAATCCAAGTAATAATCTTCCTTCACAGCCCTGACCAACAAAACAGCCCCTGACGCTCACTTTTATTTTATGTCCGCAGTCTTGTGTACCTTCACACACACACACACACACACACACACACACACACACACACACACACACACACACACACACACACACACCTAGATCCCGGCGGATCCTTCTAGCCTGGGTGGCACACCTCTCTTACTTCTGCACGACATACGCTCACTCCAACTCTTGGCAAGGTTTTCAAAAGTTCAGTCTTCACCATTTCCCGTTACTCCTGGAAACTTTGTGATACATCTCTTCCTGGAAACGGTTGATCTCCTCTTCCATGACTCTGACAAATCCACAGTCCTCATCAGGGTACCCGTTAAGCCATGTTTTGTAATAAGCAAATCAGTCACAATGAAATCTCAGTGAAGCATTATCGAGCCTGCTCTGTCATCATTACACATCACAACGATCTCCCTCCCATTCACAACTCTATCCTTCTGACTACATTCAAACATACTTCTTCCTTCCACTGAATGTCTCTGATTTAGAAAGAAAATTAGGAATACGTCTCTTTTTGTCAAACGTTTACTACTCTCCTTCCTTCCCTCATTTACAAACTTTTTCTTTTCAATCCCACACCATCACCAGCTCAGCGTAAACACCAAACCAGCAACTTTTTCTCACTGGTGCTGTGGAATCAGTCAATACGTGACCTTCCCTTTCGAACTCCTGAGTTTCAATAACCCACCGACCCACACACGTCTGGTTACAAGAAGCCATCCCTGTATTCGCACATGACACCGGCCTCTGAAACTGTCCTCAGGCGTCCTGGTAATCAACCCTCTACCAAACTACTTCAGCATCACCTCCATTATCGTGTCTTATCTAGACGCTAACATACATGCGAGAAATGATTACCTTGTAATATTCACAATTTTAACATTCACATCCCACACGGTCTTGACAATACTTCTAAAACCTTGTATTTACTGTGAACTCGTTCCTGTGTCTCCTTTCCTGATACATAACCCCTTACACGATCTAGTGGGTCAGTCCCAATCCTCCTGACACCTCTATGATGAGATCCAGTACAAAGCTATAAACCTCTTCCAGGATCCAGACTTCATGATCAGCTTGCCTCCACACCAAAACCTCTTCCAGGATCCAGACTTCATGATCAGCTTGCCTCCACACCATTCATGTACACACCCCAGTCATCTCTCTCTCTCTCTCTCTCTCTCTCTCTCTCTCTCTCTCTCTCTCTCTGCTCATTACAACCAGGAGGTCAAGGTGCTTAATGACTGGGAACTGGCGAATGTTACCCCTGTATATGAGAAAGGAGATAAGAAACTACCTATAGATTATCACACAGTTAACCTCACACCAGTTCTCGATAAAACGATGGAGAAAAGTATGAGACAAAACGTGATATTAAAATGTTCATTCTCACAGACAGGCAGCAGGGAAGCAATAAGTCACAAGCTGTTCATGAAGGTGCAATTCTCAACGTTTCCAGAGATGTTTACCTTAGGTCACTATCAGCCAGACTTACATCATCAACGCATGGGATTCCATTGTCTGTATGCTGCCGGCTGTTGTTGTCGGAGGGTAGGGAGGGAGCCTCACACACGCTGCTCTAGGTATCTCTACCTCCAAGAACAGATAACCCTACACTGTGGGCCAAAGGGTCCTCTGTTGTCTGTATTTCCTGTGTACTCCTATGTTTGATGGGCAACACTGTGAGGAAGTTCACTGCATCGTCCAACACCGGCTGGAACTTGTTCTGCCAAACAAATACCTGGTCACCTCTCACCGAGGCACTGCTGAAACCTCTCACACTAGTCACCCCTCTCATTCCTTATCTCTCACAACTCTCTCCAATGAGACCCGTTCATTGCTCGTGGATTTACCTATTACCTCGTGTGTCATTACCAACCTTTACACACACACACACACACACACACACACACACGAGCAGGAGAGACACAGACGGGTTGCGATATCTGGTGCTGAAGAAAGTAAAGAGTTCTGGGAGGATAAGCGGTTGAGGGAAGAAGAGAGGATCAGGGACATTCTGGAGGCACCTGCCCTGAACGTGCTCACCGGGCGACACAAGAATCAGCGGCTGAGACAGACACACATACATACTGCCGGGAGGGAGGGAGGGGCACTGAACGCTATATGCAAGAGATAGATATATAGATAGAAAGATAGGTAGATAGATAGACAGATAGATAAATAGAGAGAGAGAGAGAGAGAGAGAGAGAGAGAGAGAGAGAGAGAGAGAGAGAGAGAGAGAGAGAGAGAGAGAGAGAGAGAGAGAGGAAAAGGGATGATTAAGATTATCTAAAACACAAAAAACTCGAGGGCAATGACGCCAGATGTGAAGGGACACGAAAGATGGGTGGGAGGAGGAGCTCAGACTCTGAACACCACATAACAGGAACAAGTCACCAGAACTGATCTGCGTCAGGCACCACAGGGGCTGACACTATACCTCACTTATCGACAGGAAATCACATTAGGAGGGTCGTGGGTGAAGCAGACTGTACCCTGGTCAATGTCAGAAGTGTTCCCCCAGTAAACGGACACCCAGATATTGAGGAAGATATTTACGAGGTGTACACGAGCCGAGCCAGAACACGTGCCTGCAGCCAGGGCTCTTCAAGGCAGGAGAGACGCACTGCACTGCTGCTTGAAGACGTGCACCAGATCGCGTGACGCGTGTTACGGAGGACAAGAGGAAGCACTCGGACGATGTAAAAGATGACAGGAGGCGATGTTGACCGAAGCCAGGGTTCCTTGGAATCCAAAGGACTCTGAAACTAAAGGACACATCCTGAACCTAGACATGACCAGTGTGAGGAAGACGGTCCGGGCATGTAGCCTGAACAACAGGGAGGAGGAAGGGAGGAGGGGAGCTGTATGGCACGTGCTAGATAACGTAAATACAGATACTGGCGGGAAATTCAAAAGCCTGGTAGACAGAAGTAGTGTCACGATATAAGGTGGGACACTGTGAGAATAGAACTTACTCCTTAAGTACATAAATACCAGAAAATCAAGATAATCACACACACACACACACACACACACACACACACACACACACACACACACACACATACACACACGCCTGATTTGATTCTAATGGCTACAAGCAAAGTAACGAGTAGAAATTTGCATGAAATGAATCTCGTAAAACAGAAAATCAAGGTTTTTGAAAGTAATCAACGACGCAAATAAATGGCTGTGTCTGTCAGAGCGTTCGCCCTTAGTTTCTTCATCTGTTTTACTGAAAATAACAAGAGAATACACACACACACACACACACACACACACACACACACACACACACACACACACACATATATATATATATATATATATATATATATATATATATATATATATATATATATATATATATACATACATATATATATATATATGTGTGTGTGTGTGTGTGTGTGTGTGTGAGTGTGTGAAGGGGGCAGGATCAGGAGGAGGGGTCCTCCTGGCCTAGAGGTCCCTCCTGCAGCAGCAGGAGGGATCTGCTGGTAGGAACCTTCCCTCGTCCGCCGCTCCTGCGTTATGTAGGTCACTGGGGACGAGGAGAGAGGGAGGGAGGGAGGGAGGGAGGGAGGAGAGAGAGAGAGAGAGAGAGAGAGAGAGAGAGAGAGAGAGAGAGAGAGAGAGAGAGAGAGAGAGAGAGAGAGAGAGAGAGAGAGCTAGACGGACAGAGAGAACCTGAGAGCCAAGAGCCATTCAGACAAACAGAGCCCAACAGACAGAGAGCCAGACAGACAAAGAGAACTCAACAGACAGAGCCAAAATGACAAAGAAAGCCCAACCAACCAGAGATCATACACATAAAGTACTCATCAGACAGGGCCAGACATAGAGCATGTTAGACGGGGAACCAAACACAAGAAAACAACGGACACGAGAGCTAACACACAGCAAGATCAAAAACAAAGAGAAAGCCAGACAAACAAGATTAAATACATAACCAACAGACAGATCCTAAGCGACACAGACAGATCCCAACAGAAACAGAGCCAGAGAAAGACAAACAAAGCCTAAGAGACTGAGCCAGAGATGCCAAAGAGAAAGAGCTCCAGACAGAAAGAAGCAAAAAGAAATAGAGAAAGTAAGAGACAAAAGCAGTTGAACATACAGAGGCAAAAAAGAAAAAATAGACAAAGACAAAGAAAGTGAGGAACACAGACGGGCGGGTTTGAGGGTAAAGGTAATGTGGTCAGATATAAAGAAAGAAAATAAAAGAAAACACGCACACGGTGAAGGAAATAATGAAATGATAAAATATAATGACACATTAACTCTTGTGTGTTTTTATATATGTAGTAAAGACATGATAGTTATATACAAGGTTAAGAAATGGGGCAACACCACGATAAAACTCCGTCAAGAACACACAAATGGTTATAATACACACACACACACATAAACACACACACACACACACACAACACACACACACACACACACACACACACACACACACAACACACTTAAAACGACTATAAAGAGACCCATACAAGAACTCGTCCAAGCAATCTGATCAAGAGAAGCAAGCACACCAACAAACACTTACAAAGCCAGGGACAAACAACACAATGGTACTAAGACACACAGCCTAACGAACTCTTGCAAAGACATGGTAACAATATTCATAACACCGGAGACCAGACGTGCAGACCGAAGGGAGAGAGTGAGCGAAGGGGAGGGAGAGAAAGAGAAAGGTGGAGGGTGGTGAGAGAAGCCACACTCACAATGAATGAGACAAGCGGGTGGCGTCGCGTTCAACAAATTCTAGATTAAACTCACCAACTGGTGAGTCCGAGGAGAGCGGCGGTGGGGGCTGGGTCCGTGAGGTGATGGGGAGAGTACAGAACACACACACACACACACACACACACACACACACACACACACACACACAGGACATGGTTAATGCAGACGGCATAAATAAATCTAAAGAGGTTGTATGATAGCAGAGACACTTCAAGAGATGGGGACCCACGAGTGCAAGACTTCCTCCCCGTTCAGGATAGACACTTACACACCCAAAAAGATATTCCAAAACTTTACCATGAATTCATCAAGTAACTAGTCCGTAACAGCAGCTAATCAGGCAGAGGGATCCAGAGGGAAGAGATGCAAAGGACGATATAAGGACGTACGAGGATATAAATGACAAGTTGAAAAGTATTTTCATACTGGAGGACACCACAGCTCTAACACCATTGGGATGGAAAGGAAAGGAGACGCTTGGACAGCACAGTAATAGTATGAGGAGACAACTGAGGGCCGTCACCCATATATGGCTCAACAATATGAACATGTCAGGGTGAGAGGCTGCTTGAAGTACTCAACATCAAGAAGAAAGATATGGTTCTCAAAGAGAGAAACGAGGCAAATGTCGTGCCCATCTCTAAGAAAGCAGAGCGGGAAGTTGCCCTGCACTCCAAACTGGTTTGTCTGACGAGCGTTTCAGTGACAACTTGCAAAGCAGAAACTACCAAACTGAGAGAGAACAGGGGTTCAGACGGATGTCATGTGTAACACATTTCTTAGACTTCAGTGACAGTGAGATTCGTTGTAGATTGAGGCGTGTGTGTTCCTGACCGACAGAAAATGTCTGACACAACCAATTACCAGAATAAAAATGATGGATCTTCAGACAAGAGTAAAATAGGAAACTTCTTCACTGAAATAAAAATCGACTTTGTGGAATGGAAAAAAGAGGTGGTGCAGCGGTTAGCGTTTCTGACCGTGATGCATTCACGGGCCGCCCAGCGTCGAACGCATAGGTTCGAATCCTGGTTATGGTAGTCGGTCCACAGTCAACCCAGCTGTTCATCCAACCCAGCTAAAAAAAATAATAAAAAGTTAAACGAGTCTTTTCGAAAAGGGTTAGCGTCGTGTAGCGTGCGACAAGCCTCGGCCACTGCTCTTCTTGATCTATGTGAATGACTTGCCACAAGTACTGTACTCGTACGTACATACGTTCGTCATAATGCCCAAGTACCGAGGGGAGTGGGGGATGATGAGGTTCGTCAGCTGGAGATACGGCCAAACATCGTGGTTGGTAAAACACATCTTCCAAACCAACACTAATATATCGACTTCCTGCTTTACTAACCTTTCTAGCCACCCACTTTGCAGACAGATCCTTCAGTGTTCAACGGTCAAGGCTTTGTGTCTCTGACTTTCTCAAAAAATATCTCAGCTAGCAAGCAGTGATGGTCCTCTGTGCTCGGTGCTTTTCTAAACCTCCCATCAAACAGCTCAAAAACTTCCTTGATTGTTCCATCTGTTAACTGTGCATATTAATCTTCCAACAGTTTCCTGTATGACCCCGGGTCTGCGTTCTTCTCCTTCAATCTTTATTCTCTCCGTCTCTTGATTTGCCTCCAAGCTGTGTGTGTGTGTGTGTGTGTGTGTGTGTGTGTGTGTGTGTGTGTGTGTGTGTGTGTGTGTGTGTTTTACAGTCTAAGAACAACATTAACATACACTTTATATTTTACAAAAATTCAGCCAACAAAAGTGTTAAGTTTCCAAACTATCATAGATGTCTGCCTTACGAAGATTTATATACTATCATCAGAAAGTCGGTCCTAAGATTTCCAGGGGCGTCTTAAATAATAATGGAATTAAAGTTCCCGTCTTGAAAAATTCTGGAACGTCCAGAGAACGAAAAATACAAGACAACAACTTAATAAAGGAGACTGGCAGAGGCGAGTGAGAGGATGCAGTAATGCTGGGAGGGGATAGATAGATAGGCAGACAGAGGGACAGATAGAGACAGACAGACAGATAGATAGGCAGATAGACAGATAGATATAGAGAGATTTTGTGGGACAGAACCGTCAGAAGCAGGATGCAATAGAAAACATAATACTACTGTAAGAGAAAGTAAGAAAGGCCTGAATATGATACACGGAAATAAACAAGAAAACGAGGAGGAGGAGGAGGAGGAGGAGTGGAGAGGCAGACGAAAGAGGAAAAAACGGGAGACTGAAAATGGCGCAGAAGACAAGAAGAGAAAGTTTGTTCAGGAAGCTATAATGCTCCGCATGATGGAGGAAGCTATAAGGCTCCACATGATGCAGGAAGCTATAAGGCTCCACATGATGAAGCTATAATGCTCCACACGATGGAGGGAGCTATAAGGCTCCACATGATGAAGGAAGCTATAATGCTCCACATTATGGAGGAAGCTATATGGCTCCACATGATGGAAGGAAGCTATAAGGCTCCACATGACGGAAGAAGCTATAAGGCTCCACATGACGGAAGAAGCTATAAGGCTCCACATGATGGAGGAAGCTACATAACTGCTCCAGGACCCCTTTCCTGGGACGGCACTGCTGTTATTCCAGGACCTGTTTTCCAGAAGCTCCTGCAGCCCAAGGCAGCGTTGTTTCTAGAAGCAAGGAAATATATTCATACATGTCTAATATATATACTATATATATATATATATATATATATATATATAATATATATATATATATATATATATATATATATCATTTATGAGGATGAACTCCAACCGAGCGAGAAGGTCCTGGACGATACTCTCGTCCTTCCCTTCCGCTGACGATGACACTGACCTCAGCCAGGGTGGCTTCCCATGCGGGAACCATCATGAACCAGGGACAATAAGGAGGGGAGGGAACACGACGAGATAACTAATTGATGAGGAACAATACGACGATGAAGGGAGGAAGCAATAGATGGTAAGATAACTGAGGAACTGAGAAACGACCGGTGATGAAAAGAGGGAGCAAAAGATGGTAGGATAACAGACTAAGGAAAGCCACCAGTGATGTGTTTATTTGGCCATCGTTATTTCGATCTTTTATCATAGACCGTCCACAGAGGGAGGCCATCTTGCCCCGCGTCCGTGTTGCATGTTAAGACGTACGTACACTGGGTCTGTCACGACGGCACGGAGGACTGTCTCCTGTCGGAGAGGGGATCCCGTACTGAGTTGGAGGGGCGGGCGTCTTGTACAGGGTGAGGGCGTTCTGTGGAGGGTTGGGCGTCCTATGGAGGGTGGGGCTGTCCTGTGGAGGGTGAGGACATTCTGTATAGAGTGGGGAAGGTCCTATACTGGAAGGGAGATCCCGTCCATCGCCAGCAGGGGGCACCCTGCGTTAAGTTTAAAATTCTGGGAAGACTCTTTCCCCCTTCCCTCACCCCCACTCCCCTCACGTTGACCCCCGCGCGCCGTGAGATTGTGGGGGGGAGGGGGGGAGGAGGTGACCTAGTTTGAACGTGGGAAGGCTATGTGGGCCAGCTGCTTCCCCGCACCAACCACAACTTTACTCTCTCTCTCTCTTTCCAGGAAAATGTGTGAGAACAAATAAGAAAAATGTGTTTATGACGGAAGGCCAGTGCTATGCCCCATGTGAGTGCTATGCCCCATGCAGCAGTAGCGGGGAGCGGGAGAGCCAGCAGGAAGCCTGTAGCAGCAGCAGCAGGAGGAGGTGGTGGTGGTGGTGGTGGTGTGAGACGCGTGACCCTTTTGGTGCCTGGCACACCATGAGGCCGGCCTCCCGAGGAGGAGCCAGCATGGGCCGGGCCTGAGGCGCTCCACGACACACGGAGGAGGAGGAGAGGCAGCCAGGCCCCCACCATGCTGGGTGCAGGTCCCCCCAGGGCGCGGCGGGCGCCCCTGCAGCGCTCCGACACCGCACCGGAGGAGCTCGAGCTCGAGAGGAGGCTCGAGGCGGAGTGGCGCAGACGGTCGCTGGCCAGGGCCAACTCGGCCGACCGGCCAGCCTCGGCCGCCCCGCCCCGCACCGCCTACACCCTCCCCGCCGCCTTCCCCGGTACGTAGCTACACCCACTACACCCTAACCTTACACTACACGTTCCCGCCACTCACACCGCACCTCCTCCGGTAGAATGTCCTCAAACACCACATTCCGTTGACCGCGACATCCTCACCACCAAACCTTCTGCCTACACTGCTCACATTACACCTCGCTCTCACGTACAGCTAGTGCCCAGGTACACCTTCATCCTACACCCTCTCATCACACGTCAACTTTAATGTTAAGTACACCCGCTGTGCTACACCTCCTGCCTGCACTGTGTCTTCATGCCACGTACATCAAATCCACCTAGCTGCCTGCACCCCCCTCCCCTTCCCCCTCATTACATGTACTCCGGAGTTACATAAGTCTATCATCACGAAGCTACAGCTAGCCTACACTCTCTCCTTCTGCCTTCCTTAGTCTTATGGTTAATGACAAGTTTTGAAATACAATCTCAGAATACTTCTTCATGTTCACTATCTAGAAAGACTACCCACATTATCATCTACAAAGACTACATACATGAGTACCTCGAAAGACTACTAACATCATTCAATGGCCGAACACACTCCGTCTTCCACTGTCTCTGTCCAGACACCAGGGAGGACTAAATCATCCTCACTCGGTAACGATACCATATCTTATCTTGCTCTCAGTCACGTCACACCGTATCATTACGACAGGATACAATGGTCGTAGTTACGACACATTATCAAGAGGCTGCTTTATGAGTTTCTAAACCCACGATCCATGAGCATGAAGGTACGGTCCTTGAGCACGACGGTACGACGCTTAGGTATGATGGCCTTGCCTCTGACCTGACCCTTTAAGGGTGAGGTCAGACATCAGGTCATCACACCCAAGGGTTGTCCTTTCTGTCGTGCAGGGTCGTACCGTTATGCTCATAGGTCGTGACGTGGTAACGACGAGGAGAAGAATGATTAGTTAATTTAGTCCATCCCACCAGACAGTATGCTTCCCTTCCTACACGCTGTCTCACTACATAATAAGGCCTTAATTACCACTTTAATGACACGACTTAATCGCCACACTGTGCTTGTTTGTTGTTTTATTACTAGACTTTTCAGACTGAGTTCTGTAGGCCAGTATAAGTCTTAATGCTAATGTGACCTTGTACTCTTCCTGTACTGTTCTTCTCTGTTCAGTCTCATGATGAACATCATTTTTGCAAATGAAGAGAACACTTAAGTGAGATAATCAATGAGATTTCACCTCTATAAATCATATGTCTAAGATCATTCAACTCAATTATATATAATATGATATATAACCTTTTACTTATATAATAATGTTCCTATAATATACACAATCAACACTAAATGACCTTAATTACTGATGACCATTTGCATATTGCACTATAATCCCCCTCTAACACAAAACATAATATTCTGACCCTAACAACCAGCTAACAATAGGACACTACAGTGCAAGTTATTCGTTAAAATATGTGCCAATAAAACATACATATATCTATACATTAAAACTTAAGGCAAAAATTAATTTCCTTAAAAATTCTTTATTAAATCTGACAACAATATGAAGAGTCCGCATCTCCTGTGTGCAAACGACACGACCTCCTTCCTGGAGCTATCAACAACCCCCCAACCATACCTTACAGTACGACCTCGCAGGCAACTCAACTCACGACAACACGACCCTAGACCACGACGGTACGACCCCTAGGGATGACGACCTGGTTTTTGACCAAATCAATGGCCTGGCCATCATAGCCAAGGGTCACACGACAGGTCGTACTGTCGTCCTCAGTGGTCGTAACGTCGGTTAAGGGTCGTACCGTCGTGCTCAAGACGCCGAAGATATTGTTGATTATATTTCAAATCTTTCCAATTACATTTCAATAAAGCTACAGTGAGCATCTGGCGAGATATCTCGCGTCTCTTGCAGCCGAGGCCAGAGACCTCTCACTGCAAGAGGAGCATTTGTCACTTAACACAGATGTTTAGATGAATCACGTCCATCAGTCTAGCTCGGGAATATCGACCATATATCCAATACATTCTACCGTACCATATCAAGGCAACATACATCTATACTTGATATAAGATGTAATAATAGTATAATGATGGTAAGAAACACAGTTCGTGTCATAACAGGGTACCAGCCCATTAAAGGTATCCAATCAAATTTCTGATTGGCTAATTTAGCCAATTACGTCCTACAATATGAGTGTGTGGGTGTCGGGGGGAGTCCAACCCTGGCCTACGGAATCGTACACTCACAATGCCAGCAGGCCAGAGAGCGTGGGTAGGTTCATTCGTATGTATGTATATATATATATATATATATATATATATATATATATATATATATATATATATATATATATATATATATATATATATTTATATATATATATATATATATATATATATATATATATATATATATATATATATATATATATATATATATATATATATATATATATGTGTGTGTGTGTGTGTGTGTGTGTGTGTGTGTGTGTGTGTGTGTGTGTGTGTAAGTACCACAGAAAGTGATTCCAATCACCGACTTCTAATACAGCAGTGGACACAGACATCAGCGGGCCAGCGTCGTCATTACCGGCGGAATCCTTCATCACGCGCTATCATCCTCATAATAATAATAATAATAATAATAACAATAATTACATAACATAAGTTGACGCCCGCGCACCGCCATAAAATACAGAGTAAACGATGATGGTTTACATTCTCGACCTAATGTGAGTAATGCCTTTAGTCGACGCTCATTAGCACCGTGTGCCCTTCTTGCACTCACGTCTAGCTCCACCCGAGGGCAACACGTTTCCTGCTGCCAGATCAAATTTTTCCTCAATCGCGTTAAACAGCAACAATTATAACTTCTCCATCACGTTATACAAACTTCTGCAACTGTCGCATCAATCTGAAATCAATACCTATAGTGTTGAAAACAGAATTATATATATATATATATATATATCGTGGCGTAGGTGATGGTCTCCTGAGGAAGGGGATATCCTCGATCATTTTCTCGCCCAATTCTGAAGGTGTTTGTTTACATCAGAGTGCCGTGTCAGGCTCAAGGGATTTACTCCGATAATCGCCGGCAGGAGCGATGGGCCCCGCAAAAAATTACTGTATCTGGGAAAAACTGAAGGTAAGTCTGGGAGAAGTTGAAGGTCCAGACGGGGCGAGAGTCCGACTCAACACGTACCCCAGACTCGGGCAGGCAAGGGGAGGTGTCAGAGATATTCCCTCACGTAAGGCAGCTTTCCTCTGGCTTAACAGCAAGCCACACTAAATCCTCGCCTAGTTGTATTTTTTTTTTTCAAGTTCGCTCTTCATTAAGGCTACAAAATATATTCGTAATGCATTCCAATGGTTACTGAATTTGTTCCTATTATAATTCACTAATTACCTAATTCTTTCGTAATACAGCTTATAAATTCGTTGCACTTGGTAAAAATACATGTTAATTTTTCTATTTTATTCGTAATTCATTTTAATAATTGCTGAATTCATCAGTAAAATATTTCAATAATTGGTAGATTTATTCGTAATGCATTCCAATAATCATTTAATTTATTCCTTATATATTTCAACAAATACTGAATTGATTCGTAATTTTTTTTTAAAAATTAGGCAATTATCAAAAATACATTCCAATGATCTGTGAATTTCCTCGTAATCTATTTCAATAATCACTAAAGTTACTTGTAATGCATTTCAATACATACTGAATCTACTCGCAATACATCACAATAATTACTTAATTCATTCACTGTGCATTTCAGTAATTACTGACTTTGTAATGAGTTACAGACCAGCGTGGATGATCGCACGCTACACTGCTGGCATGACCTTCACCTGATCACTCTGGCCCAAGAAAACTTACAAACTTAACAACTTTACCCAAAAGCCAATGATCTTAACATGTTAAACTTACCATATATCTAATGTGCAACTTTATATATATATATATATATATATATATATATATATATATATATATATATATATATATATATATATATATATATATATATATATGAAGGTTGGCATCAAACGTAACAATAAACAGAGTCCCGGGCGTGACGGGACACGTCCGCAGACGGTGTCTACTTCATAACAACTCTGGTGATAATATTCCCACCTCTCACTCTTCTCTCCCCGCCTCTCACTCCCCTCTCCCCTCCTCTCACAAGATAACCCCATCGATTGGACTTCAATTACAGCGGGGGAGGAGGGGAGGGAGGGAGGGAGGCAGGCTCCCTGAAGTTTGTTTACCTCAAACTCCCCAACAGGTCCCCTGGCCCCTCCCGTTCACTGGGGGCAGAGCGGGGGACTTCCTATTTACGAGCACCAACGACAAAATTTTGCCGCTAGGCAAGGGTAGCGCGTACTGCTCAACGCACGTCTTGATGAAGGAATCATGCTGGTTCTCTACTGACCAACACTGGCTTCATCCGGACTGTTTTCAGACTTATTTTTTTGTAATGTTTTCGTCGTTGTGGTAATCATGTTTCCTTCCCCTGGTGGTACATTCAATGGTCTTCCCATCTTCCCTCTTACTAACTCGAAAGTTTTGGATTATCATCATTTGGGTAAAGTCCCAGGTATTACTGTACACTTACGGACTGCTTCTTTCTGAGATGCTTTCACAGTTGGTGCACTGCTCCTGGTCCTGGCAGGTGTATAGCGTCATGTATGTTGCTCGTCTTCTTCCTGACCTGAGGTGGCTGAGTTCCCTGATTGGTCATGGGTTCCGATCCCTCGACCTTGGTTGTGCTCTAACTTTATAAATCTTTACCGGGGAAAGTTAACACGTAATCCAAGTCTTTCAAAGTGTGATAAAAGGACACACACACCCAGTGGACCACTGTATGACAACATGACTCTATATCCGTACCGGGGAAACTGACTGCGGCACAACAGGCCACTACTTGACCACTGTGGAACTGGGACGCCGGGGGAGAAAATGGAGAACGTCGTTTCTGGATTTCGTTCAACCTTTGACAAATTAAACCGCAGGGTTTTACTACAGTCGGACCACGAAACATAAGACGTACCATGAGAAGATGGATCAAAAACTTAACCAAAACAGAGCCAAGTTTACTGTGTTAAATACTTCAACGAAATCCGAAAACAAAGTCGTCCATTCTCTCTCCCGGCATAACAAATCTGGTGAAGCTACTATGGTGGTCAACTGGTAACCTGATCTCTTCTGCCCCAGTATATTTCCCTATCACGGACTTATGAGGTCATGTTAGCATCAAATGGCCCACTGTGTGTGTGTGTGTGTGTGTGTGTGTGTGTGTGTGTGTGTCCTATCACATTTCAAAGACTTCGATTACGTATAACTTACGATGTGTGAGAGAGGGAGGTGGGGGTGGGAGCGTTAATTGGTGTGTGGTGGAGGGTGAGGAAGATGATGTGTGTGTTAAGGAACTGATGTGTGTGAGGGGACGGGAGGTTGGGAGAGTGGTGCAGCGGATGATGACATAGTGGTGCAAACGATGGTAGAGTGGTGAGGGTGATAGGAGAGTGGTGGAAGTGATAAGAAAGTAGTGAGAATGATGGAGGTGACGGGGAGAGTGTGATAGCGATGGGAGAATGGTGGAGGTGATGGTGCAGTGGAGGGAGGAGAAGGCTACAGAGAGAGATTGGTGTGAAGCGTGCGTGTTAGTCTTCTAAAATCACCTGACCCCATCTACCTTCCTTCCCTTCACTCGTTCTCTTTCTTCCCTTCAAATCTACCAGCTTTCTCCCACTCACCATCTCCCTTTATCCCTTCCATCCCCTCCTAGTCTACCTCTAACCCCCATTCCTAGCCCCCCCACCTCTCGTACTTCCGTCCCACTAATCATGTTAGTTAGGACAAAGCCACAGCTGTTTCCATTCAAGAGATCTCTTTGATCTGTGCCACGCCTCCACTACGTCTGTGTATTCATTACCAGTGAGCCCTCTATTGAACGCCCCACCCCACCCCCACGACAAGCCCCCTCCTACAACCCTCCACAGGGGAGCCCCCTTAATCCCCCCCCCCCGCAATTTATTCCTAATTCACTTTTCTGATTCCCGGAGGCCTTATAGGCCCGCATATCAAGGCCTGTGTCATCACATAGCCACAAGATCTGAGACAATCTAAACGAATATGGCTGGAGATTAGATTCCTGCAGAGGCATAAAAAGCTTTGAAAAATAAGTAAGGGGTTAAGGTGTGTATAAAGGCTAACACGCAAGTATGTAAGGGGGTCACTGAGGCAAAAAAATGGGTACACAGATGAGTATCTGTACTCTAGGACGCGTATGATATAGTTTGGGTGTAGCTCTCTGGACCTAATGTTACAGGTCTCACTACATTGTTAAAATGAAGGCAATAAAGACACGCTTAGGTTTTCTCCCATAATACAATGTACACGAGTGTTAACTACTCCCGCATATTATCGTAAATATATGGTAAACACTGGAAACAGACGCATCTGACTATTAAGAAGATCGTGACCTGAGAGAGAGAGAGAGAGACTGGGTGGAGGGTTACAACCAACTTGCAAACCAGCAAAAATTAACCTTGTTTTCACGAAATAACGCAAGTTTTGGACCATCTCGAAGTTGAATATTATACCTTTTCTCCTTTCCTACACATGTAAATAGTTTCATTTTTCTCCGCACACACTATAATATCACAGTTCACCTCCGAGCAGACTAAAACATACCACAACCCAACCATGAAGTTTTGCCGGAGAAATATCGGGGTTATTGTGATAGCTGGAAGTTATTCTGTGACGCCGCCGAGTTGCCAAACAGTCACCAGAAATGCCAATCATTTCTTGGGGTTAAAAACTCTTGCCATTTCATATCTGCAGACATTCTGCGAAATCTGTCCTACTGCTACGAAAAAAAAAAAAAATCCGTCTCTTCTTCAAAAAGTCTTTACTTTAAAGGTAAATATCATAAGGGAGTGAGGGTGGAGGGGAGGGATTACATCATGGGTCTGACAGTGGGTGCCAGAGTTAATAGCGTCGTGCGACGCCATTCCCATAATTCCAACGTCAAAATTTTGAGATCTGACCCAATTCTTTCCTTTTTTGTCACTTTATCTCCCCAGCTTCCCAGGAAGGTCTACTGGCATCACAGGCACGTGGGGTACTAACACTCAACGTTATGCAGTTATGCACCAACTTAGCACAGCAAATGAAAGGATATACGGATCTTCATATTTGCTAATACATAAATAAATACAAACATGCGTTAAATCGTATGATATATATATATATATATATATATATATATATATATATATATATATATATATATATATATATATATATATATATATATATATATATATATATATAAAGCGACAGGAAAATCCTTGATTAATCATATAAGCACAACCTTCCTCTGGGCCACTCAGGTCACATGTATCATCCATGAATCCCACACCTGACATACATCAATGGATTCACTGAGGTCATGTATATGATCTTTCTTCGATCACCCAGGTCATGGGTCATCTCTAGGTCCCGAGACACATTCAGAGGTCACACCTGTGTCAAAGGGGCCGTTCCCAGGTCACACAGGCCACCTCTGAATTACGACACCGTCATTCCAGGTCAACTCTGGGTCACATTGGTCACTTCTGGGTCACATTGGTCACTTCTGGGTCAAACAGGTCACACATCACCTTAGGTCACCTTCTCTAAAGCCAACGTAGTACTTTCTGAGTTACAGTAAGTTCCCTAGGTCACATAATTCTCGCCTAGATAATGTTTTCCCTGGACCACATAAGCCATCCATGGGTCACATAATTCTATCCGGGTAACACGTCTCCTCTGGGTCACAGTTCCCACCGGGTCGCATAAAACTCCCTGGGTCACAAGTCTCCTCGGATCCCATAAGTAGCCAGTGGGTCATATAAATCTCTCCGGGTCACACAAGCCTCCTCTGAGTCACTGAGGTCAGACACCTGGCCTCCTCGTGTACAAACATGGGTCCAGGTTAACACAGGTCATCCCACACTCACAACTGCCTAACGGTCATTTCTCGGTCAAACAAGCAACTTGACTTCATACAAGGTGTCAATCCGTTACCCATGCTATCTCTAGGACACCAGGGTCCAGGGTCACCCAGGGGTTGTGTAGATCGTTCTCTGGGTCACACTGTTTTGCCAGTGGTCTTGAAGACGGTCCTGGGGTCTCACAGGTCACACCTGGGTCATACAGTCGTGCACGTGCTGGTAAGGCGGGCTACACTACTGGGTCACATACATACACCTCAGCGACCACAGACGGCCGGTCCACCTCCTTGGTGTGACCAGAGACTTTCCTGGGCGTCATGCGAGGATGATAACGTCACCACAGAGTCCAGCAGACACCTTCATGACCACTGTACCTTCTTGCCTTCCTCATCATGCACCACCTGCATGAGTACTCTGGCTGGCTCGTGGCCTTGCATGACACTCCACCCCCAGAGTACCAACCCCAGCCTGACTTCTGTTGTTGCCTCAGCAAGTGGTCAGTCTAAGGACGCCGCTCATGACGCGGTAAATGCCTGCCCCGCGCCCTGCTGTCGCCAGTGACCGCAGCACAGCCAGGCAGCGTGGTCCCGAGGCTGACGTCAGCTTGCATCTTTACTGGTCTTGGTGTATGGGAGAGAGAGAGAGAGAGAGAGAGAGAGAGAGAGAGAGAGAGAGAGAGAGAGAGAGAGAGAGAGAGAGAGAGAGAGAGAGAGTCTCCCACGCGTGGTGTCTGCTCTCACATGATGGGAGCACGAGAACCCAGGCAGGGCGCCTCCCCCCCTCCTCACTACCTCCCCTGGAGTGCTCTCACCCCACCGCATACCATCCTCTGCCTCCCACCCACACACCACACGCCACCTCCTCTTCACCAAAGAAAATAAATATATCGCTTTAAATAATAACACTAATAATAATAATAATAATAATAATAATAATAATAATAATAATAATAATAATAATAATAATCTACACAACCATACACACGTCATTACTGGATTCACAAAGTACCACATTACATGCTCAAAATGCCTCACTCTTCTAGCTGGAAAAGACAAGCTTTTATTTGCTGTGTTAAAGCTCTCATGCCGGAGGTCAACCTTGATAGTAGAGGAGGAGGCCCCTGTCCGTCGCCTGGTGTACTGTGCTTCACAGTGGAATGTTGACCCAGACTACGTACACCTGTCCATCTGACGTCACTACACCCTCCCTGGCTGCCCACCCCCAGGGCACCACACACACTTACTCAACCCTGGGTTTCAACAGATCCTCTGACCCCGTGGCAGAAGGAACCTTTCCCTTTAAACCCAGTAAACACCTTGGTGCCGGGTGGCCTCTATCCTCCTGCCTCCCTCTACGGTACCGTCCGGGGATACAACCTTGCTGCCACTCCCCCGACACTGGTCGTGTGACCCGCCCCTTCACCTGGACACCAGCGCTCCTCTCAACCTAACCAAACCAGGTCATTCCGTGTCGCATTAAGCAAATACTACGTCCCTCCTGGGCATCACTCAAGTGCCTCGTCCCTCCTGGGCATCACTCAGGTGCCTCGTCCCTCCTGGGCACCACTCAGGTGCCTCGTCCCTCCTGGGCACCACTCAGGTGCCTCGTCCCTCCTGGGCACCACTCAGGTGCCTCGTCCCTCCTGGGCACCACTCAGGTGCCTCGTCCCTCCTGGGCATCACTCAGGTGCCTCGTCCCTCCTGGGCATCACTCAGGTGCCTCGTCCCTCCTGGGCATCACTCAGGTGCCTCGTCCCTCCTGGGCATCACTCAGGTGCCTCGTCCCTCCTGGGCATCACTCAGGTGCCTCATCCCTTCTGATAGATAGATAGATAGATCGATAAATAAATAGATAGATAGATAGATAGATAGATAGAGAGAGAGAGAGAGAGAGAGAGAGAGAGAGAGAGAGAGAGAGAGAGAGAGAGAGAGAGAGAGAGAGAGAGAGAGAGAGAGAGAGAGAGAGAGAGAATTGCAGCGATGGTATAAAGGGGGCGACGTATATAAAGCAGCTGAGAAAAATCACGTAAAGGTCTGTTTGTGGGGAGGGGCTGTGGTTTCCGTGCACTACACATGACGGAAACGAGTTTATGTGAGCAAATGAGGCCTTTCTTTGTTCCTGCCGCTGCCTCCTTTACGCGAGAAACGAAAAACAAGACTAAATATATATATATATATATAAATATATATATATATATATATATATATATATATATATATATATATATATATATATATATATATATATATATATACAGGGTACGTCTGGTGCTTGACGGGAGGTAGGGGTGGGAGGGTAAAGAGTTGAACCAGAGCCCGTGGCAGACACCATATCCCTACAGTGTCCCATCAAGTCGTCCTCCTCACCCATAGATAAACCCCCACTAAAGGTCAGGGCCAGACCTCAACCAATGAAAATAAAAGAATCGTATTTTGGAAAATTGTGGCCAATGGGAAATTAAATGTATAACTTCTGCTCATTTCTTACCGTGCCGCCAAGGGCGCCACGGGTCAATACCGTCTCCCGGACCCGACCTCCGATGCGGACCTCAGTACAAGACTTTATCACCAGCCGCCGGACCCCTCACGTACCACTACTGGTGGGCGGGGGTAATGCACTACTTGTTGTCCAGGTGAAGCAGGGGATCGTCCTAAGGTTCCTATCGACGGTAACTCCCTGGGGTGCTGAGGCTGACCCGGGGAGGCTTATCCCTCCCCTGGGCAAGGTCGGCTGGGGAGGCAACCTGTAGTAAACGATCTTGCCACTGTCGACAATGTTTCTGCCACCAAAAACGACCCCGCCACTAGATAAAATGTTCCTTCCACTGTAGAAAAAGAATGTCAATAGAAAATGTTCCTGGCACAGTATACAATGTTCTTGCGGGAAGCCATTGATTGAAAGTACTTCAAGCCCTACACACACACACACACACACACACACACACACACACACATATATATATATATATATATATATATATATATATATATATATATATATATATATATATATATATATATATATATATATATATATATATATGAAGAACGGCCCTCAGCTTACATCCATCATACAGCTATCATGTTATCATGTACAATGGACCAAAACCAATGACCCTCTATCGAGAGCTAAGCTCCGCCCTCCTCCCCGTGGTCTTCCCAGAGCGCCTCATGTGCCCCAGTGCACCAGTGACAGAGGGTCGCCCCCGGTATACCACATAACTCCAGTTCTTTCTATCCGTGCACGACCCTTACCATCTTACCAGTCGACGCCCCGGTGACTCCAAGCATCTTTCCTTCCATCTCATTTTCGGTGTCCCCCCCCCCCCCCCCCCGCCCTCCCCCTCCTTCGTTTTGCTCCCCCTAATTCTGGTACACAAATCCTCTTAGCAAGTCTCCGTTCACTCACTCATCCTCTCCGTATGTGGTAACCAAGTCAGCACGCCCCGCTCAGCGACGTCACACTCAGCTTACCACCACCACAACTCTCACACCGCCACTCCTTAACACGACGACCAACTCTCCTCACACCACACACTGACCTGAAGAATTTCGTTTGCAACACCTCCTCCTCCTTCCCTGGCTTTCTGTTCTGGGCCCACCACTCGCACCTATACGGCACCATTGCCACTAAACTGTTTATAGTTTCTATTATCACGAACATATTTGTATTTGCGAGTATAGGTGTATGTAGACGTGTGCTGCGCTGCAGCCACACTACCTTACCACAATCTTAGGCGAACCTAGCCCAACCTGGCACGATCAGCGAGCTCACCAGGCGAGCCCAGCCCTAGGTGGCACGATCAGTTCAGAGGTGAGCTGGAGCCGTGGCTTAGGTGGGAGGCTGGCGGCTTAGGCTTGCTGGGGATTAAGCTAAGACGCCGTGGTAAGACGTCTGTGGTGAACTGGGAGAGAGAGAGAGAGAGAGAGAGAGAGAGAGAGAGAGAGAGAGAGAGAGAGAGAGAGAGAGAGAGAGAGAGAGAGAGAGAGAGAGAGAGAGAGAGAGAGGCGGAGGTGTGGGGTTAATGGGTAGACAAGTGACGAGGTGGGGAGGAATGGGGGTAAATATGTGAGGAAGTGGAGATGAAGTGGCGCCAGATGGATTAATGGGTAAGGTTAAGGGTAGTGATGAGGGAGATTTCTTGGGGTGGGACGTGTGTGTGGAGTTAATGAGAACAAGAGAGTGTCATAGGGATAATGGATAAGCCAGAGGCGGTAATGGGAAGCGTACAGCAGGTGGGTGGAGAACCGGTGGTGAGAGAGGGAGGTTAATGAATGACACGGCGCGCGGTGGTGGGGCGGAAGATTCATGGGTGGAGGAGACCTGATGCTGAAGTATGGGGTTGATGGGTAAGGTGCGGGTGTGGAGCATCATGACGTTTATGGGTGAGGCGGAACTGGTGTTGAACAGAAGCGTGTGTGCAGGGGACCTGCCGCTGGGCAAGTGCGGCTAATGGGTGGAAGGAAGGTAATGGCGTGAGGGTGATAGGTGGAGGGCAACGAGGTGGGTAGGTGGCCTTCACAGGCCTAATGGGTCAGGGAGTGAGGCAGGTGTTGGCGGGTGGGCTGCTGGGTGAGGGGTGTCGGGTGAAGGACAAGGAATAACGGGTGTGGGGTTACGGGTGAAGGAAAAGGAATGATGAGTGAGGGGTGATGGATGACGGGTGAAGGAAAGGAATGACGGGTGAGGGGTGACGGGTGAGGGGTGCAGGAGAGGCAGGAGCCGTGCTGGACCCACCCACCATTAGGGAAGTTCGCCGCCCGCGGAGGTTAAAGGCGACGGCAGGAGCTGCTCCCTCCATGCTGGGCTGACGGGAACTTGTGATGCTGGTGGGGGATACTAGGGCTGCTGGGGGCTGACGAGGGCTGTTGGGGGCTACTGCCTTCCTGCTGGGGCTGCTGCCTTTCTTTTGAGCTGACGGGGACCGGTGGGAGTTGCCGTCTCTCTCCTAAGACTGCTGGGGTACGTTGGGACTGCTATGGTGCTGTGCTCTGCTGGGGGCCGCTGGGGGCTGTTCTGGGACATCGGTCATTTCTGGGAACTGTACAGAGCTGCTGCAGATGTAAACAATGGGGAGGGACTAGGGGCTACTGGTAGCTCGGGTTAAGGGCAAACGGAGGAGTTACTGGAGATCTTGGAGGTTCTGGGGAGATACCGTAGGGCCTGAGAGTAACGCAAGGATCTAGGAGGATGGGAGGTGAGGGGTACGGCAGGGGAGTACGGGAGGTGGGGTGAGTGCTGATGGAGGTGGGGGGCGGGCGGAGTACTTGGGGAAGGTGAGAGCTATTAGTGGAGTGTCTTGGGAAGGTAAAATACCTGTAACATTACTGGAACAAACCAATGATGCTCGGCGAGAGAGAGAGAGAGAGAGAGAGAGAGAGAGAGAGAGAGAGAGAGAGAGAGAGAGAGAGAGAGAGAGAGAGAGAGAGAGAGACCCTTTGATAACATAATGGTATATTGTAAAGTTCAGGAGAAAGAGGAGCATAAAGATGGCCTAGAAAGCCTCTAAATATTATCATAAACATTGGAGAAAGTTGGAGAGACATTACAGCAGCGTACAATGTTATGAGACACAATGGCAGCAGCAGCGTCCTGAGGGGAAAAGAAAACGAAAGAAGGGAAGACTGCAAGAGATGTAAATTCCACTGCACATGCAGCAGACAAGCAGGCTAGCTACAGGGCTGGTATGGTGAACGTATCTGCAGGGGAGAGAAGACACCAGCAGACAATCTACCAAAAGATTCAGAAAGTGGAGCTGAGGAACTAGAAGGGGCATTAAAATTAAACTCTAAGTGAGGAAGTTCGGACTAGGCTGAAGAATTAGAGAGGAAAAAAGGACAAGCAGACTTTCAAACAAAAAAGAGCAACTTAAGCAGTTTGAAGTCATTTAAATTGCAAGCAAGAACACTTGACACTTTGACAACAAGGGTACCACCCCTGAGCACGACGGTACGACCCTTGAGCACGACGGTACGACCCCTGAGTGTCATGACCTACCCTTCGACCGTCCCCCTCACTGAATCAGGTCAAATGCCAGGCCACCCCAGCCAAAGGTCGTACCGTCGTACTTCAGAGGGTAAAAGTTCAGATACAATACCTGGAATTTTCTGTGTCCAGAGTACAACACTGAGGCTTCGGAGGCAAAAGACAGATTTACGAGAGCGGTAAAAAGGCGAACTAAGCTAACAACCTTGGCAGAAGAGGAAGTAGTCCTGGCTGTTTGAGGGATAACAGACTGCAGCGAGGGCTGTTTACACGGATATAAAAACCTCTTCCCTAAGGCCAATTTATGGGCCACTGAAAATCACTCCGGAGGGGCAGTTCATGGACAAAGCGCGCCTCCAGGAGTCACAGATACCCACTGTGGCCGACACGAAAACCCGTTTACATATCAACAACAACAACAACAACAGCAAAAACAACAACAACAACAACAACAACAATCTCGGTTGAAAGGAAGATTAAAACAAAACTGTAGTTAAACCCACAATCTGAAAAAAAGAAAAATACAGAAAATGAAAAAAATAAAACCCAAAAAGAAATAAAAACCTAGAAAAAATATAGAAAAAGGGAAAACCTAAAAGGATGAAAAAAGTAAACAATTATAAAATGATAAAAATGGGACAAAAGCTGTACAAAAGTAATAAAAGACCAAAGCTGAGAAAACAGGAAAGCTGAGAAGTGGAAAAGCATACCTATACGAAAATGGGAAACGAGAACCTAATATATATATATATATATATATATATATATATATATATATATATATATAACGAAACCCAGAAAAAATTACACAAATCGGGGGGGAGAAAAAGGTTCTGGGAAGAAAAGAAAAATGCAAAGTGGGGCAAATTACAACAGAAAGCAGAAAAAAAGGCCCAGCCACTAGGAGGAGGAGAAGAAGAAGGAGGTAGAGAAGGAAGGTGGTTCACGTGAAAGTGTTGTGGGAACGAGAGGAGAGAAGAGGAGAGGAGAGGAGAGGAGAGGAGAGGCAGCCAGCGCATCTCTCACTGGCAGGTTAAAGTGGGATAGGGCGCTCGGACGCCTGCCCAGGTGAGAGCGTGGGAGAGGACGAGGCCAAGGGAAGGGCAGGCTGGGAGAGGGGGAGATAAAAGGGAGAGTGAGAGGCACTAAAGGGGAAGAAAAGAGTGAATGGGAGTGAGTGGGACTTGAGGAAGGATGGGTGAGAGAGAGAGAGAGAGAGAGAGAGAGAGAGAGAGAGAGAGAGAGAGAGAGAGAGAGAGAGAGAGAGAGAGAGAGAGAGAGAGAGAGAGAGTACTTGCAAGGTTCTGCCCTAGGCAGGGCTAGAGTTAGGGCGTAGCGCTCACTGCAGGATTAGCCTAAGGTTCCGAAGAACGAGTCGTGTGAGCTACGCGTTGTCAAGTGCTAAAGTGCGAGCTGAAGAGAGTGTACGTTTGTGTGGAGTGAATGCCAGCAACCAAAGTGTGTGTGAAGCAGAAAGATAAGACAGCTGCCTGGGATAACAGAGTGAAACACGACAGCGACCGAAGTGCTGGCTCACTTCGTAGCCGTCATTAGCCCTCCCAATACCCAGGCAGGTAGTACCGGTATCATACCTCCCTTCCTGGTGGGAGGCTGCCTACCACCTACTACCTACCCGAGAGAGAGAGAGAGAGAGAGAGAGAGAGAGAGAGAGAGAGAGAGAGAGAGAGAGAGAGAGAGAGAGAGAGAGAGAGAGAGAGAGAGAGAGCGGGCTGGGGCGTGAGAGCAGTGTTAAAGGTTGGGTCTTCCTGATGTTCATTGTGAGATACAAGCCAGCTGAGGACCTCGGTGAGAGGGTTGAGTGGGGAGAGTAAGGGGTGAGTAGGGAGTGAGAGGTGAGTATGGAGTGTGGGATCGTGAGAGTTGAGTGGGGAGAATGAAATGTGAATGGAGTGAAAGACAAGTAGGGAGAGTGAAAGGTAAGAGGGGAGTAAGGTGATGGGGAGAATGAGAGGTGGGTATACAGGCTGAGATGAGTAGGGAGAGTGATGTGAGTAGGAAGAGGCAGGAGAGTGGGGAGAGTGGAAGGCGCTTGGTGAGACTGACAGGGGAGAAGGGAAACCTGGAGGCGAGAGGAACGTGGGAGGTGAGTGGGGAGCATTAGTGGGGAGAGCCCGGGGGAAAAAGAGAGGTAAATGGAGAGAGTATGGTGAATGAGAGGAAGGAGTGGGAGAGCGGGGTGAGTGGCAGGGCTGAGTGAATGGGAGAGTAAGGTGAGAGTAGGACTACGGGGATTAGATTGGGTAAGGATAGAAGTGAGCCACAGATAGAAAGACTGGGTGAGAGTATATGTGGTACGGTTGGGAGAGTAGAGTGAGAGGCAGTTGGAGTTAGGTGAGTGGGGAGGGATGGATAAGGGAGTGGGAGAGTGGGCTGGACTGAAGGGAAATACTAGAATGGGGTGAGTGGGAGTGAGTCTGGGTAGGAGAGGGACGAATGGGGAATAAGCCAGGGTAGGAGAGAGACGGGTGGGGGATGAGTCAGGGTAGGAGTGAGAGAGTGAGCACAGGTCTGTGCGTGGGAGGCCAGAGGGGGAATGGAAGAGGAAGAGAAGCGAAGACAAGTGAAGGGTGACAGGGAGTAAGTGAGGGGTTGGGAGTACGCGGGAGTGGGAGTATGGTGGGGGTAAGAGGACATGGTAGTTGGGGTGGAGAGGGGGGGACATAGCAGCTGCTCTTATGTTCGTGAAGACAAACATGAGGACATTAGGGAGGAAAGAAGAAAGAAAATGAGAAGGTGGAGGAGGGAACGTGTGAGGAAGGTGGATCATACAGGAATAAAACGGGGAAAAGACGTGGGAAGGGGAAGAATAACACACAGGAGAATGAGAATGAGGAGGGAGAAGCATAGAGAAAGACTAATGAGTATAGTGGTTCAGGAAGACAAAGGGCAGGTGAGGAAACCAGAGAATTACCATCAGGAATTACCCATAGTACAGGCTAATGAAACAATATGTAAATAAAAGAATATATCAATAATAATAATAATAATAATAATAATAATAATAATAATAATAATAATAATAATAACAATGATAATAATAATAATAATAATAATAATAACAATAATAATAATAATAATAATAATAATAATAATAATAATAACAACAACGGAGAGAATGTAGTATAAGATAAGGTAAGGCGGGTTCCCCTGTGACTGGAAGCGATACATGATTATTGCTGTGGGAGGAGAGGTAAGACACACAGATAAACCCAGATAAGACGGAGGAAGATAGAGGTAACCAGAGATGATAACACCCTGGCTGGAGGAGGGAAGACTCGTGTAAAGATTAGTTTTTGTTTTTCAAATGACTTAATTACACAGTACGAGGAGGGGAGTTCTCAACTCGTGGGGCCCTTATCTCTTGAACTTCTCTACTATCATTTAACAATGTAAACTTCTGTACTCTATCACAGTGACAGTTTCATCAATCAAAATCTCCCAGTTCATCTACCTCTCTTAAACTGTAAAAGTACTTCTTTCCATCATTTCTAACACATTCCTTGTTTAATGTAATGTTAGGTTCTTTCATTATTCTACCCTTCCATCTTTGCAAGAACTAATGATTATCTACCTCGTCATCTTGGTTTACAACCTTGCAGGTTGTGATTAGGTCGCCCATCACTCTTCTTCCCACAGTAGACAAATCAAGGCCTCTCATCTTTCCCAGTAACTCAGTTCTACTAATTCTAGACCATCTTTGTTGCCCCTCTCTGGACCTTCTCTATTAGTTCTCTGTTCTTCCTCCAGTGTGGTGACCAAACATAAGAAGCTTTTGAAGTTCTGGTTCGAGGTGGGATGTGAAGAGCTTTCTCAATACTTCCTAAACGTTAGTTATTCTAATATTTGCCAACGTATAGGTTGTCTACTTTTCTGATGAGACCGGCGACAGGATAGAGACGATGTCAACTCTAAAGTTCCTCTCACAGACACATTTCTGCAGCTCATTTTCTGGTACAGAATATTCATACTGAGGCCTTCTTTCACAGTCTCCCATCCTCAGCACTTTACACTTACTCGGCTGAATTTCGGTCGTTGGTCACAGAACAGGGTATACTAGAATGAGACACTGCCAGGGGAACCGGATGATAGACAAAGAACGAGCCCAAATTAGGCTAGTTCTGGCGTATAACTGGTTTAGGAGGTTAATGCTAGTCACAGGACTCACCTTGGCGGAGAATTATGACTGTTAGTACAAGAGTAAAATCATGTGAGAAAGTGAAGCTCATACATCAAAATAATACATGAAAGGAATGAATAGTCAGTACTCAGGAGGGTGTCAAATTACTCTCATCCAACTATATTTGTCATACAAGATAACCCTAAAAAAAAAAGCAGCAGCTTTAATGATCAAATCTTAAACCCAATCATAAAATATCACAAAAAAAACCTCATTAAAAATTCTTTCAAGACCACAAACCCCCAGAAAGACAAACCTCTCCGCCTCGTCCAGACCAGAGACGCAAACACTTGTCTGACCCGGAATTACTGTACTAGATACCGACCCCCCCCCCCCCCCCTGGTGCCGGGCCAGACTCATCCCTGATCGGGATGGTTACTACGACACCCAAATTACCCTGAGGCTCCGTCATATCCTTTATCTCCGAAGTCGGCGGGTGTACGTCACCCGTAATTATGCCAGGAATGGGGAAATCCGCGGCCCGAGGCATCTGAGGACGAGACCCATTCCCAGATCACAATGACTTCAGGAGGGAGATGGGAGAGGAGGCGGGTGTACGGTGAGAGGAAGAAGGAAAAAAACAAGGTAGAACTTCCGTGCGACATTATATATTGACGCACGTCAGTGAACAAGTGTCATCCTTGTTTACAACCCACGTTCCAATGTGATATATTCTTTACCAACATCTTACGTTAGTAGTGTAGACAAAGGTGAAATACAGTAACGTATATGGACAGAACTCGATCATACTGACCATTTAACCATCTTCAGTCCATCATGTGTACATAGAACTGTATCCCAACAACTGACGACAATCCTTACCAAACTAATATATATATATATATATATATATATATATATATATATATATATATATATATATATATATATATATATATATATATATATTAAACTATAGTAGTGACGGCACTGAGTCCCACCCTTGCACACCACCCTCAGGCTGCACACGTGCACTCTCCACCTGTACACCCACGCAGTTCACCACTCCCACGGCACAACACCCCCATGACTGCTGTACACCACGACCCAACCCTCCATCCCCTTCCCCTAGGAATATGCTGTACATACGTAGGTATTGCTGTAATGTATGTACAGTACAGTGCTCCCCCTCCTGCCGGGTGTACACCAGCTGACGGAGCTACACCCTGGTGTAGTAGTGTGTGATCCCTCTATGGTGGACCTTCCTTCTAGGTATAACTGCCGCCATGGGAGCCAGCGACTATTTTCCTTCGAGGTCGACCGTCAGTATCCCTGGTGAGTGGCCCCCGTCTTCCCTAACTTGAAGCCTGACTTATCATTTCTGTATGTAGGTAGAGTCCTTCTGTTTCATTCAAGCCTTATGTAAGTAGGATGACAGACATGTGCCTGTCGTATGAGAGGCATCATGTGCCAAGACCTAGTGAGGGTATGAGGTGTTGTCCTGAGTGTATTCTACTCGGTGAGTGGCTTATGTTTACATCTCACCGGTACTCTACTTGATGAGTGGCCTATGTTTATGGTCTATTACCCATTATTCCTGTTGAGTGGCCAATTCCAGGGGCTTCAGCTCAACATCCAAGGTGAGTGGTTATTTTTCTCGCTATATTTACTCAATCTCATTTCTTTAATACTTTGTGTTTATCTCCTGTCTCATTATATGCTATGAATGACCAGTGTTTACGTCTTTCTAACCATTATCCTTGCTGAGTGGATCGTTCCAAAGAATCTCCAGTGACCAACCCACGTAGAGTGATCCACGACCAACAACCCCGGTAAGTGACCCATTTCTTGATATCCAGAATCCACGTTAACTGACCCTGGGATACTTACGTCCACCCGTCCTTCATCTTCAGCTGACAGCCTCTCTCTCTCTCTCTCTCTCTCTCTCTCTCTCTCTCTCTCTCTCTCTCTCTCTCTCTCTCTCTCTCTCAAATATCCCTGTTGAATGACCCATATATACGTCACAATGTCCATCATCCCGAGCGACCAATATTGGTTTACGTTCCAGTATGTCTCGTGCGTGGTCTATATATAACTTACATCCCAGTACCCGTTACTGACAGTGAGAAGCCACGGCAAAAGTCTCGGTATGTTCTGTTTGCCAAGTACTGCTGACTCACATCTACTCACTCCCAGTCCGTACGCTTGGTGAGTGGCTAAACGACCTGCCATTACCCAGCATGCTTGGTGAGTGACTTTCCTCCAGTCTTGCCATCACTCAGTATGCTGGGTGAGTGGCCGGCGCCACTGTACAAGAGCCATGTCCCGGGTGAGTAGACCACATTTACGGTCCATTACCCAGTCCTGGCTAGGTGTCCCTCACCAGGTCCCCCACGCCCCCTGGCCTCTCACCTTCCACGATATACCTACCTCTCCCATATATCCTAGTCTTATACCACGATGCAATGCCACTAGGAAGAATGTTTAAAGTCAACTCCAACCTTCCCTTCCACGAGCTCCCTAGGTTCGACACCCGCAGGATATGGCAGCCCTCTTGCAGATCGTCTGGTTCTCTCGTCTGCCTGAGCTTCGATTACCGACGACAGAGTAAAACGAACGCCGCTACACACTGCCTGTCTGACATCATCACAGGAGACCCTGAGCCACAGGGATACTCAGGTCAAACCTACACGATCGTCTCCTTGTTGACACGTACAAGGGGTTGCTCGCCACACCCGGCGGTAGACAGTATAAAGTTACCCGGGACCCTAACATCGTCAGCATCAAACGCTGAGGGAACATCCCTCAACATCCACACACATGTTGAGAACATTCCTGTACATAATTTCTCACCTGAACTGCTTGTAACTTTTAAGACCACAAGACTTTAAAGCCTTGGGTGCTGGATATAACCGTAACCTCAGGAAAATGTCTCCCCATCATTCACTTGCTAATCTTAACACAGCAATACACTCCGAGTCTCTCACCATATGGCACAAGTTGCTCTCTGACACACGGTAGTTCTCTTCCACACCCCAGCAAGAGGGAGGTACTTAGTTCCCTTACAGTCTATAATTCGTCTTATTTATCTTTCACAAGTATCACGGTACTACAACAGATTTGCTCTACCGAAACAATTTATATATGTAATCACAATAATCAATAACAAACAGACAAAACGATATTTCCATGATAAGTGCCTTTATAAGCACATATCAACATCCACCTTGCTACATTACACACTGCCTCATATACAACAATAATCTCGTCACACTAAAAATCCCAGGAACAACAAGCTCACAATAAAACTTACATCATTTCACTAGCTCAAAGATACAAGGCTCCCGTCCTGGAATTAATAGTGGTAGTAAACACAGGAACTTTAATATTCTCGATCTGAATTAAACTGGGCTCTTCCAATATATATTTTGTGGCGCTTCTCGCCCGAATAATGAGAAAAGAGTTTGGAGTCGGCGGCAAAGTATTAAGCATTAGCTATTCCCAAAAATAATACTGCAGCGTTCCAGATATTTCTTAAATCAATTGTATGCAATTCATGTGTCAACTTTCCTCACACACACACACACACACACACACACACACACATATATATATATATATATATATATATATATATATATATATATATATATATATATATATATATATATATATATATATATATATATAAGCAAATTGGCAGAGCCAAAATGAACATTACCTGATCGTGGCCATCTGTGATGAGAGGAAAAACAAGAGTACGAGGGAAAAGTACCAGGAGATTAATTAGAGCTCCTTAGGTGTTTGTAGAGCCGACTCTTGAAGGTGGGAACTTTATAGGACGAGAGAAAGACGAAAGAATGGAGTTAATTCCACGACTTGGCTTTTCCAGGGAAGAAGGTAGTATCCCAATGGCCAATCCTCGAGTGGCTACGGTCCATACAGAAATAACGGGAAGCAGTTGGACCTATCATGAGTGGTTCCTACATCTCCAAGGCTGCACTCCAAGCAGGAGCAGAGAAACGATGGATTCCTTAACTTTCTCCAGTTTGAAGTACAGCCTGTAAGATGTAGGAGCCGCATAGAACGGGTCGTGGGGTTAATAATAATAACATCAGCATCCGCCTTTGTTTGTCTTAAGCAAGTGTTACGAGAACAAACAACCACGTGCAAGCCAACAATATGACGGTCAAGAAGTGTAAACCTCTAGGGCCGGGATGTGAGATAACTGCTGCTGCTGCAACACAAACACTTGCCTGTTGACACACCCAGCCAGGGAGTCGCTATAGAAAGGTGCTTACTGTACACAGGTGGTTTCTACAGAGAAGATGGCTGCCACAGAAAGGTACTTAATGTACGTATTTGGGTGGTGGCTAATGAGAGGTGGTCGCTACAGAAAGGTCCTCACTTTATACTTACGGGTGCATTAATAATGTTCCGATGGCTTAAATGTCATATACAGTGTGGCTCTCTTCTCTACTAACAGTGACCTTAGAAGTGAAGATGAAGGTGTGCTAATGAAGATAACAATGAACGTAAAATGATCCAAGTTAGGTTCAAGGCCAGCCAAGCTTAGCTCAGTAAAGATAAGGATACTGAGAAGATAGGATGCAGTGAAGATAATAGAGTGATAAACATACATGATGGCATAAAGATGATGGTTTAGTATGGATAAAGTGTGACGGAAACATGTTCTTAATGAAACATAAGGATGTAGTGATGATGAGGGTGTAGTGATGATGAAGGTGGTGAAGATGAGTGGGTACTGAAAGTGGCCCTTCTAACCTGACCTCAAGGTGATACAAGCTAGGTTCATGGAAGATAAGAATCCATTAAACATATAAAATATTAACAATTTGAGAAAATGAAAAGTCAAATGTCATTGAAAAACTAACAGTTTTGAAAAACGTAAGAGCCAGAAGAAATGGCACCCCCTTCCCCACGCGCGCGCGCGCGAGGTAACGCTGGGAAAAGACAACAAATATATATATATATATATATATATATATATATATATATATATATATATATATATATATATATATATATATATATATATTTATAAATGAAACAAATATCTTTACCTGTAAGTCCTAGATCAATCCAACACTTTCTCACTATCATGCACTTAAGAGTCAAAATAAAAAATATAAAAACATATACGACCAAAATTAAAAGGCTATTACGGCTTCCGAGATTAATTACTAACACAGTTTTTCCATCGGGATAAAACGACACGTCCAGGACGATAACAGTCATGTCGCCTCTGCATTATCACCAACATAACTTTCCCATTACGGCAAGACCAAACGTGCTACGTATTCACTGAGCAATGGTACAGTATGTATGTGTTCGCTGAAGGCTGGTAAGTTCACCTGCGTGGACTATCAGTGTGTTATGTTATAAAACGCCAATTCTTAGATCTTGGTATTGCGTCATCATCAGTAAAGTATTATTACTATTATCATTATCATCACTCGTAATACTTAACAACAAGGACCCCTCAGTCGGGCAACATTTTTTTCTAGTATAATGATAAGTTTACATGTTTGTCGTTATCGGATTATATTCATTTTCTGCTTTACTACACTAAAGAGAACTGAAGTTTTATCAAACTGTTCTTTTAATTGGTAACTGGGTACCTGATACGTCCACGATGCCTCAGTAAAAAAGTTCAAGCTTAAAGGCATAATTCGTTGTATTTCTATTTCAACAAATGTTCACATTGTGTTGTCCTGGGAAACACTAATGGAAGGTACACCAGGCCATACGTGCCCCAGGTCAGGTGGTGCTGTCTGAATGTTTGTTGTACTTTGAAGGTCAGCTGTGAGTCCCATCTGGGTCACTCCAGATCACCCAGTGAAGAATATCAGGTCAATTAAGTGGCACATTAGAGCAAGTCCTAATCGTAAACTAGAGCAAAATAGTCCATGAGCTAATAAAGATAAGAACTGAGTGAGAAATCTAGAGTTTTGTACCCGGGGAACTGAGAAATCTGTGCACAACTATTCAACTTTTTTATGTTTGCAACAAACTGGTAATTCTGCTTTGAGCTACTTATACTTCCGAGCGAAAAATGAACAGCATCATATATATATATATATATATATATATATATATATATATATATATATATATATATATAGTGAACAGTTTTGATATATGATTTAAGACGCTTGGCTCAGGAGGAGAGTGGGTACAATAGAGAACCCACGATAAATGTTCATACGGTCACTAACCCCGGGCCAGAGTGAGTGCGCTACTCACACAACTAGAGACGTGCTGCTGGAGCGCCGTCCCTCGCCTCCTCTCACCCCATCAGAGGCAGATACACTTGAAATAGAAATTACTGAGGCGGCGGCAGCACTCTGTTGTTGGCAGGCGTGACGCAAGTCCACACCACAGGCCTCTCCCACTCCACTCCTGCCTGCCTTGCCCATCCCACCTGTGCATCAACCATATATATATATATATATATATATATATATATATATATATATATATATATATATATATATATATATATATATATATATATATATATATATATGTATGTATATCGTTCTTCACCAAAATCATGAAACATGTTCTTCTTCCCAAACCTGGGAGACGTTCCTCACCCCTTTCCTCGGCGTCAGCCCCCAGGGCCTCGGGCTCCACCCACCTCACAGTCACTCATCTCACCTCATAACATCACGCGCCTTACACGGCTACTACAACCTTTTACTGACACACTATACAACGCAAAGTTCTTTTATAAAGTACGCTCAAACGATATGTATATATATATATATATATATATATATATATATATATATATATATATATATATATATATATATATATATATATATATATATTCCTATTGATCGTGTATATGTGTCAGTCAATATCTCCATCAGCACAAGTAACAGTGGTGTGGTACGGTATATATGCTATTCTATTGTCGCTATGAGTAAATGTAAGAATATATCCGGAGGTATGTCAACCATAAAAAACGCTGCGAAAAATATACTCACATATGCATGAGTTTATTCAAGAACAAGCGTGATATATACATCCGGGTCTATGAGAAGCATACCCGAGAGTATGTGAGGCATCCGTAACTTCCTATGAAATATACCTGAGTCTCCGTAAAGTATAAGCCAGGTATGCTTCTGGTAGCGGCGGTACGTTGTCAAATGCCTCACACACAAGTGGCACTTACCTTGAGTGGCCTTCCCTTTGAGTGCCCCAGACCACATCCCTGTGGTATTAGGAGCAGTAGAGGCACTTAAGGAAGGCACTCATTTAGTGTGCATTACAGGCACACACTAACCCCCCGTGACGTCAGAACACGCCTCCCTACACTTACATGAAACTTGTACTGTACATTTTCCAGGAGTGAGATTATGTAATGTATGTACGTGGCTGGCGTGAATGTGCGTCTCGGTGAGACATATCGGCAAGTGCGTGAAGTATATCTCGTTACAGATAGTGCGTTCCGGCCTGGGCTGGACACAGAAGTGTATATATCAGAAATATATTGTGATGAGTGTGACACATATCTGGCAGGGTGTGATTCATACCAGGCCGTGTGTGAAATACTTCCCCGTGAAATATGTACGGCTGTAGAGGAAGTATGTCCAAGAATCTGTGAAATATACTCAGTTCTGTGTGAGTGTGATTTGTGCCTGTGTCTCCGGCAGATTTACTGTGCGCCCCATGCTCATCATGTAAGCGGTAGCGCAAAAAATATTACAGAGGTCAGAAGGGTCTGTGTCAGACCGCAGCGGGTTAATAGTACACACCAAGGCTGTTACAAAATTGGTTCATTATATACGCATCATTACATACATGACAGTCTCATATGGTATGTTTCATCGACTACATGCCCACAGTGGATACAAACTTCAGGCATCTTCCTACTGACAATATCATCAATAAGGCGTTGTGATGATCCATGCAAAGTTTGTTTAGACCCATCCCTAAAAGGCTCGGTTTTTTTCCCATTCTAAGACACAATGTTCCAGTGTGTCCAAATCTTTGGCCACCAACTGTACCATTCACATGATGACCATCACCAGCTACGCCAAGGCGGCAATACTACACCAGCAGGTTAGCAGTGGTCTAGCAATCACTCCACATTTGTTTGTTAACAATGAATTTTCGTGAAAATGATTTGTGACTGAAGATGGACACATGTTTGTTGTGTAAAAGGTAGTAAGTTTCAGGGAAATACATTCAGATACAAGAGTGTATATATCCCCAGTTTGTGTATGAGAAACATGCGCCATCTTTCACTCTAAGCCACTGTTGTCTCGGAGGAGTCCAAAATGGTCAGACAGAAGATAAAATCGCGTAAAAAAGCCTCCGGCACATTTCTGCCAGAGTGATGACCACCACCATGTGGCAGAGTCTACGGATCATCGCGGGTCACATCAACATATTAATACATTCTGTGACCCGACGGGTACAACGGTGCCACGACCCTTACCACGAGGGTACGACCCTTTGCCTGTGGTGGCTTGGCCCTTGACCTTACCCATAAGGGCTAGGTCACCATCCACTCACCACGAATAATGAACCAGTCAGTAACCAAACGGAACCAGCCAGAGACCATACGGAGCCACTCATGGTCTATAAGAACCACTTATGACCAGTGAGGTCCTGGAGCCGCAGACCCCCGCCCTTCACCCACCAGAGACCAGCAAGGCCGGGGTCTTCGTAACGCCCACAAAGCCAGCGTAATATATGATAATTTCCTGCCCGGTATTTTCGTTATGGCGCCTAATGGCTTCCTTCCGAGGCTGGAATCACGCCTCTATATCGCCACAAGACACTATCTTCCCTCAGAAAATGCCGCCACCGCACCACATTCTCGAATGCCATTGTTATGCCGTATCTAATCAGCGCAAACACGCTACACACACACCAACCCACGTTAGACTGCTACAGCACTAGACCCTAACCATCCAAACTACTCCATACCTAACCACCAGTCCCCTGTTAGAAACAAAAACCTTAACCCTTGCTTCACACTTCAACTTGTACCTACACCCCCCCCCTTCACCCCCACCCCCACAACACTAACACAACACGTAAACAACATCATGACCCAACACGCACTGGACCTGCTCCGTCCTCCCAACTCATCCTTCAACACACCACCCCACCAGACTCGACACCCATCACACACCACACTCCCCACACATACATGTGTGTGAGAGAGAGAGAGAGAGAGAGAGAGAGAGAGAGAGAGAGAGAGAGAGAGAGAGAGAGAGAGAGAGAGAGAGAGAGAGAGAGAGAGAACTAGTTTTCAGACCAGCAGACCAGACTGCGTGCACCGGCTCCCCTGCCTACATGTTTCCTTCCTCACTAAGTTAACGGAAGTTTCCTCACAAGTTTTATGTGGTACAAAACACTGGAGTACAAGAAGTGCTACTCAAGATAGGGTCGAATTTCCTAGAAATCTCTAGCAGGCAATCGCCTTTAAAGACTGTGTGTGACTAGATGGCCGTTTTTCTTTAATACCTACCTAAGAGAATCAACCTCAATGACCAAAGGGGTGAAGTATTTTTGGAAGGTCGAAAATCTCCTGACTTTGTATCAGAAAATGGTCATTAATGGCTGCACGACTGTGGTGTGATCCTATATGGTCGAGTTTTCATTAATATCTCAGAGGAAATCCATTGGAATAGACTTTATGAGCATGATACCAGAAAGTCGACTTTTCTTATCTTTTCCACGGGAAAGTCTGCCGTAACGGCGAAACTAGTGCGGTCCCAGATCACATCAGACTTTGTTAATATCTTCAGCAGGTTATCGCCTTATAAACCTCTCTTTCTATATAGCTTTTCCTCTCACTATATATCTGCCCCTCCTCCACGGTGGTAGGCCGCCTGGGTATCAGGAGGGTTAAGTGAAGGCTACACAGCCAGCCACCACTTCAGTGGCTGTCATGTGTCACTCCTTTGGGCCTAGGTGGCTATCGGTTTCTCTCTGCCTTGCCCACACGTGAGGGTGGGGTGCGTGCTGGCTCTCAGAAAGCCTACAATCATGCGATCCCCCCCCCCCCCCCTACACACACACCACATCATATATGTAACCCACGCCGCTCGTTCTTCGTACCTAAGTTTTCCTACGACGAGCGATGAGCACTACGCGCTAGCCCTGCCTTCTGAGGTCGTAGGTAGTCTGGCTGACGTAACGTACTACCTCTCCTCTCCCTTACGTGAGGACCTTCAAGACATGTGGACATAATACGCCCAACACAACCAGCACTAGAGTATGGTGGCCAGCGCCCCTTCCAGCCAGTGTGTGTGTGTGTGTGTGTGTGTGTGTGTGTGTGTGTGTGTGTGTGTGTGTGTGTGTTGTCCCTGTATGTTTGCTTGTGTTGATTCATCCACAGTTCAGTGTACAGTAAGTAACAGTAACCACACACGAGGGGCGCAGGCCACATCCACTACCCAGCTGGGTAGCCTATGGTGCAGGAGGAAGAAGTGTCACCTCTCCGCACCCGTTCATAAGGCTGACAAGTGGAAATGCACTGTACTGCCGCCAAGCAAGAGCAGTAGGTCCAGGATGGCCGGAGATTCCCTCACGTAAGACCAGTCCATGCATACGTCATCATCATCAGCAGCCGCACTCACCTGATTCAGGTGTAGCACAATGTGATAAAGTTCAAAAGCAAATAATAATAATAATAATAATAATAATGATAATAATAACAATAATAATAATAACTATTATTATTATTATTATTATTATTATTATTATTATTATTATTATCATTATTATTATCATCATCATTATTATTATTATAATCATTATCATTATTCTTATCATTACTGAGGAAGCATTAAACCAGACTAGGTCACGACAGTGAGTAACAAGCACACCAGCGTAACCATTAATACTACTAAGTATTTATATGTACATTTATTATCACTAGCACAGTAAGCTGCCGCACGACCTCACAAAAGGAAGAGTAATTAAGTACTTCATAAAAGCGCTAATTAGGGATGACAGAAGAGGGAGCCCGGGGTACTGCTGGCCTCACTCCTGTGTTGTACGTCCTTGTTAACTTATGGTACAGCCCGGGGGAGGGAGGAGGAGGAGGGGGCTGCTCCCTCCATACACGGTCAAGTGATAAAGATCAAGAGAGAGAGAGAGAGAGAGAGAGAGAGAGAGAGAGAGAGAGAGAGAGAGAGAGAGAGAGAGAGAGAGAGAGAGAGAGAGAGAGAGAGAGAGAGAGAGAGAGAGAGTTGCCGTTGGTACAACATCATGATCAAATTAGTTCATTAACAAGGGAGTTCTTCCCTACCCCAGGAGCTGGTACCGTACCCACCTAACCACGCCGGGATCCTGGCTACCCTGAACCCGGCGCATCCTGGGGTCTGCTGGCCCGACCTGTGGCCTGATCCTAAGCCAGCAATGGGTCGTACCTTAATAACGTCGAACAGTCGTACCGTCGTGCTCAGGGTCGTACCGTCGTGCTCAAGTGATAAGTGCACATCGTGCCTGTTCCAGTGGGCGACAGCAAGAGCGTGAGCAGCACCTGACCTGCCATCATTGTGAACACAAATATTCTTATCTTAAGATCCACGGCTCCAGTGCTCCCCTCCCCCTATGTCACCTCTGATTCTAACCCCTCTGTTTCAACCCCTCCCCAGCTAATGAATTTATTCCAGAAACTCATGGTTAAATATTACGCATCTTGGTACCCCTTACACACACACACACACACACACACACACACACACACACACACACACACACACACCGCTCAATAATTCCTCAAATGTTCCTTTCAAATTATGGAGACCATTCTTCCCCGTTGATGCGAGCGACCTCTGTATATGCTCTCTCTCTCTCTCTCTCTCTCTCTCTCTCTCTCTCTCTCTCTCTCTCTCTCTCTCTCTCTCTCTCTCTTACTCCGTCGAAATTTCTCCTTTATCAGTTCCCACAACATTCCAGTGTTCTCACTCACGTTCACAAACTTATTTACTGCCTGCCTCCTCTGCTGGGGTTAAGTCAAAAATAAAATCTCAAATCTACCAGCAGATCCATGACCAACATGACAACAAGAATGTGACCATAAACTGTCTGACTTAAGGTGCTGAAAATTCATGTGTCATCATAACGAGATGGTCAAGGGAAGGTCTTTAAACCTGCACGCAAGTGGATATGTTAGGGCAAGGCTTCGAATCCATGTGCACCGACCATCGAACTCACGTGCCACCATCATCTCCGGCAACAACACCTCGAGCACAACGCTCCTAAGCTACTAACATGAGTCACTGGTCGACCCTGTGGGACATCACCCCTACCCATCCCCAACACTGACACAGCTGCACCAACTCCACATTTCCGCCCGGAAGTTGAGCCGGAGGGAGAGGTGGGGTGGCGAGGTGCCTCCTGCTTTACTATCCTGCTTCTCCCACAATGAAGATTATGACCGCTCATAACCCGGTCATGGGCCATCAGCTCCCCCGGTTATCTGCCCTTCCCATGCACTCCCATGCACCAGCAAGTGCTAACGGCCATACGGGTGACTGGCGGCCACAATGACCACTTTAAACTCGACATGAGGTCAAGTCTCAGCTACCGATGCTGCAGCTGTGACCTCCTCAGCTTCCTCCCAGCACTCCAACGCTAATACCCTAACAGGTCCTGGAGGCTGACACACAGGTAGAATCTGACTGCTGACATTCTCTCTGGTCCACAAGGCTGACACATCAGCAAGACCTGAAGACGTTCACGGAAGTGGAAGTCTCAATATTTTGGTCTCTGGGGCTATGTTATGATAACAAACTTCCTTACAGACATGACGTAAGATTTCTCTCTCTCTCCACACAGTGTAAGAGAAAAGCTACACGCGACGATGCACTCAAAAGACACAACACCCTGGACTCCCCACCTGCAACACTCCTTCCCTCCCATTATCTCTCCTCTAGGCTGGAGGGAGGGAGGGAGGGATGGAGGAAGGAATACCAGCTGGGCAGCAAGAGGCCAGCACGCCGGCTAAAGAGCCCTCTACAACCCCCTATGGAAAGAAAAAAGATAAATATAGATGAATGACCCTTGAGGAATATGCAGGTGAATGGCCCTGGGCAGGCAGGGATGCCCGCTCAAGAGCTCCAGCCTGGCCCGCTGGTAAACACCCGCCGCTCCACCACCACCTGGAGCACTTGGCAAATGTTCCTACTGAAGAAAACATGGATAATTTTGACAAGAATAATGATGCAGGTACACGTACCGTCGGGGAGGTACGGCAGGTAGAGATGTGGGAGGAGGGGAACAATACGCCCAACGACGGACGGGACATGGTAGAGTGGACGACTAGGAGAGCAGGTCTACACTAGGTCAGGGCTAGGAGGGTAGGTCAGGGCTAGGAGTGTAGGTCAGGGCTAGGAGGGTAGGTCAGGGCTAGGAGGTTAGGTCAGGGCTAGGGATGCAATTTACTAAAGCCTTTGTCTACCGTCCAGACACGAGGTAATCAACAGTCATGTATATCATACAGAGCTTACCAAGAACCATGTATACTCATACAGGAGACCTGTATACCATACACAGCTTACAAAAAGCCGTGTATATCATCTACTCATCAATAGCAGTATGTATATCAACCAAAGCTTACTAAAAACTGTGTATAATATTCAAAGCTTAACAAGACGTATTCTCAAAGCTTTGTATATCAATCAAAGATTATCAAGAGCTGTGAATACAGATCAAATATCAATGAGAACAACCTAGGTAACTCAAAGCTTAATAAATAAGAGTGAATATCTCTCAAAGCTAAAAAAAACTATTTATATCATTCAAAGCTTAGCATAAGCTGTGTATATCGTTGATGAGTTGAAGCTGACCAACAGTTCTGAACAATATCGCTTGCAGTTAAAGCTGAACAACAGCTGACACTGTTGTTCTTGTTTTGAGTACGGCTCAGGGAATAATATATATATATATATATATATATATATATATATATATATATATATATATATATATATATATATATATATATATATATATATATATACATATATATATATGTATGTATGTATCAAAGTACTCAGGTAATGAGCGGGCTGCTTGTGGCTGTGAGGATGGTGTAAGTAGGTCTCTTTACGTGGATAAGCCTACTAACCTGCACCAGCTCAAGACACATCGTCCCACACAGGCCGACTCTGGCCACAGCGAGCGACTGAGCAGACTACGTCAGGAGACGCCACACACTCCTCACTCCTGCACACTACGGAGGCCACTGTGAGCTAGCGCCATCGCCTCTTGCTTGAGCACACATTGTTACTTGTTCCCAGTGAGGTCTCTTCTTACATTAGCATTCTAGACGAGATGATTAATTACTAAATTAATTAATCCCAGGATCCCTTCTGCGGGGTTCCTGCACCCTTAAGGCTGCGCTAAAGTCAGCAGCAGGGAAATGATGGACTCCTTTGAAGTGAGAGGATCCTGGACGCGATTTTACTCCTCTCCTCCACTAAGTAACAGAACTTAACCAAAGGTGACTTTTCACTCCAGGTGTAGCCTCATACAGGCGGGGTCCGGTAACACCAGACCACGTGATCTTGACTAACAATCAACAATCCTTCAACTAAATCCCTCAGTGGGTTATTCTTGGCTGAGGAGATGTGTTCTCTATAAACCAGCCAAGAGAATATATTTCCGTTAAGATTATGTTTCTTACGCAGGCTGGGCCATCAGGCTCCTCCATGTAAACAAGATCTATTCCCCTTATACAAGCAGGTATCCCCAGCAGGGCTACTCGTGGCTCCACCTCCCGCTAGTAGAGGCCACACACCCGTCTCACCTCCCCAGCCATCTCGACACCAGTAAAGGTACGGGAGAGAGATTTTCTTTCTTCGCCCTGAACGCCAGCTTTATATGGCCGCCGTTGATTGCATGGTTGGTATTTATGATGAACTTTGTAATTTGTTCAGGGTAAATATGAGGCGTGGGTGGTCTTCTCTTAATGGAGGTATCCCTGCTGGGGTCTGAGGCGTAGGCGGTGTGTTAGTTTATTGGGAATATCTCTCCTGGGGGCCGAGATGTGGGTGATGTGTTACCTTACAGGAGAAGGGTGGAGCAACCCTGGGGGTGCTAACAAGAGGAATGGGAGGAAGTGACTAAGAACTTATAACACCGTGAGGAAGTTGGAGCAAAATGAGAAATAACGTGTCTCTCCCCCGGGAAAACAAACGGATGACCCACTCTTTAAATCATACACTCCCCTGACATAAACGAGTTACACTTACTCGTCTACAGCATTACAAACACCGACTGATCCTATCTCAAGACCCTTCATGCTCACGATGCAACACCAACTGGTCAGCACCCACCCGACGTAGATACACACCCGGTGGACGAAGTCTTAGCTCCATGAACGCAAAGAAACGGGACCAGCGGAAACAAGGGAGGGACGGAGGTCTAGAGAGAGAGGCAGCACACGGGATGCTGAGAGCAAGTACACTGGCAACATAACCTGCCTGCTCTGAGCCAGCACGTAAGTTAACTCTGACCCGAGGACGTGTGTCTCCCTGGGGTGAGTGCGTGACCCCCACCCCAAGCCGTGGGGGCCGCCAGGTAATTGTGAAGTACAAGGAAGAGATGGAGCAGAAGGTGCGGATCTTGCCCGGGCTAGTCTCACGTGGAGGAGGCTCCACTCTGGACTCATCAGTGTCACCAACTTTATTCAATCATCGTCGCCTTATTGCTTGATGTAAACTTTACTAGGAAATGCCTGCTTACTTGTTATTACTTTTTCTATATTCACGCATCAACTTTATTGGCAAATTTTTTTCCTATAATGATAAAGAACTGATCTGTTAGTCTCACCGTTCCATAAATATAACCGAGGGAAGATAACCAATGAGGCAGTGGACACCAGGCGATAATCATGGAGGACTGTCTGTACACTGGTAATAATGAAGGAGCAGGGACAGCACACTGACGATAAACAAGGGGAAGTGACAGTGCACTGGTGATAACCCAGAGACAGTGACAGTGTACTGGTGATAACCCAGAGACAGTGACAGTGCACTGGTGATAACCCAGAGACAATGACAGACGGGTGAGCTTAGTGCAAAGGAGACGGAGGAAGAGAGTGAGGTGTCGGGTGGAGAGGCGGGCCTCAGGTGAAGCCTGCGTCAAGTGGTGGACAAGTGAGTTAGCTGTCTCTTAGTGACGCTCCTTACAACAGCTGGGTGTGAAGTTCCTCTACCTGGGAATTGAATCCCTTCAGCACGACGATACGACCCTTGAGCACGACGGTACGACCCTTGGGTATGATGACCTACCCTTTGACCTGACCCCTTATAAGCCTGTTCAACGAATAGGTCATCATACAAGAGTCGTATATACTATCGTGCTCAGGGGTCATACCGTCATGCTCGGGGGTCACACCGTCGTGCTCAAGGGTCACACCGTCGTGCTAAGGGGTCACACCGTCGTGCTCAAGGGTCACACCGTCGTGCTCAAGGGTCAAACCGTCGTGCTCAAGGGTCACACCGTCGTGCTCAAGGGTCAAACCGTCGTGCTCAAGGGTCACACCGTCGTGCTCAAGGGTCACACCGTCGTGCTCAAGGGTCACACCGTCGTGCTCAAGGGTCACACCGTCGTGCTCAAGGGTCACACCGTCGTGCTCAAGGGTCAAACCGTCGTGCTCAAGGGTCACACCGTCGTGCTCAAGGGTCACACCGTCGTGCTCAAGGGGTTAAGTATGAATATCTTAAATAACAATGAAAAATAATCGCAAACCATGACAACCAAATTATAAACGAGACCCATGGAAATTAAACATGAAATTAATAGCTTCATACCTGCTTCTTGCGACCATTAGTGATGACTGAAGCTCATTAGTGGTCACATACGTGTGAATAATGATAGCATTGTGTGTAATTATGTTTGTAATTACCTATTTGTACTGTACGGGAAGGGAGTTCTTCACTCATGAAGCCCTATCTCTTGACGTCTGTATGCTGTCTACATTCACAATGTAATCGCTACATTCCAATATTTACCGGTAAAAAAATGGTTTCTAATTCATTAATCTATATTGACCTATCTATTAGAATATCTATCTTTTGTGAAGGGGACCGGTGGCTGAGACGGCATGAACAGACGAACGCCTTGATCATGGCCATCTTAAACATGCTACATATATACTGACTTACTCTTCCTACCCCCAGGGTGCCTTCTGGTATCTTTAGGAAAGTCCCGCAGCACTCATGAAGCCGGCCATGTCCACCGAGCAGGACCACAGGTCATACAACGGAGTGGTCTGTGTGTGCGTAACTATAAGGGAAGAGTGTGGGGGCATCTGAGAAGCAAGTGTTCAGTGTCTTCACTGTAGTAGCTACACCGAGGACACAATGGGCCTTAGGATGCAGTGAATCGGTGTCTGTAGTAACATAAGGACGGGCTATGTGCACAACGTAGACGGGAAAGTGACTCTTGACTGTCTGGGTCCAGGAGAGAGCGAGAGAGGCCCTGGTGTTGGCGAGGCGGTAGTCAGATTTAGTGTGGCTCTGTGAATGTTTCCGGCGGCTGGGACCACCATGATTTCCCTGGACTTACGGCAAGTCCCTGAGACACATCCCCCCCCCCCCACACACACACACACACACGCACAAAACTCAGCCTCGTGAGTCACTCTCACTTTACAACACTGACACACACCTGCTTCCACACCCACCTCACAACTGCCTGCACATAAAACCTTACATCCACCGCACACCAGCCTCACACCTGCCTACACTCCTCCTCAGGACATTCTCGTCATGACTATCATCACCCCCTGCTCCTGCTCCTCCTCCTCCTCCTGTTATGCTTCCTTACCAGCTTCCGTCTCATTATCCAAGTTATCTTCCCTTCGGTCCCCTCGTCTCACCTCCGGGTCTCCACTCTTCAACTATCACGATCATCTTCCACTTTCCTTTTTACTGTCATGTTCTTCCGCTTCTTCTCTCTCATTTCCCTTTCTCTCCTGACCACATACGGGGATGCTGCTGGCTGAGGAGAACCAGGCTACCACATCTCTACCTTGCGGTCAAGATATCTTTTAACATGCAACACTGTGGACGGGGACAAGGTCGTCACCCACACAAAGAACAAATAAATGCTTATCTAAACGATAAAAGTCAGAAAATGATTTATATATATATATATATATATATATATATATATATATATATATATATATATATATATATATATATATATATTATGAAGAACAAAAACTGAGAACGATACGATTGTAAGGATACTGCCTCAAGTAAAGATGTTATATACTACCATCACTTCACATGTTGGGCCAGCCTGCCAGGTACTCCTGCCCTAACTTGCAGTTAACTTCCTCCTCCTCCTCCTCCTCCACCTTTCTCTCAACCCAGTCTCTTTTTCCCAAGTGTTTCCCAAGTGTGGTTTATTTTGGTGGGTACAGAACCCGCCTCTTTCCATTCTGTTGCTTCTTGTGTTCTATTGCTTCAACACTGATTCTGTATATTCCTGTCAATCTTCATGCTTATTTATCCACCTGCTTACCGCTGTTAATCTATCGACATTTCTCTCTCTCTATCTATATTTGCCTACTTAGCTCTCCATCTATCTTCTGTCTATGTCCTTTGTCAGCTCACAGCAGATGTCTTTTCTGCCTTTTTTCCTCGGGTCTGCTGAACCTTCATATCCCCAGGAAGATCAACCATCACGACAAGCCTCGCAATCAAACCCTCCATCTCCGGGAATCCGAGACACCAGTCCAACACATTTGACCAGATAACACACGCCAGTTACACTCCACCCGACAGTCCTCATGTTACAACTCCACCCGACAGTCCTCAGGTTACAACTCCACCCGACAGTCCTCAGGTTACAACTCCACCCGACAGTCCTCAGGTTACAACTCCACCCGACAGTCCTCAGGTTACAACTCCGCCCGACAGTCTTCAGGTTACAGTCATTTTTACATGAACTGGTCCCCCCACCCCGGAGGTCGCCCTCGGCTGCTCCTCGTCTGATAGAACTCACAGACGCTGGAGAGTCACAAGAAATAACCGCATTATTTTTTTCCCCTACGAGATACTCGCCGAATGTTTACGAGTCTCGCCAGCAACCATGGTGACACGACGCCTAAATATTTCCACATTTTCCTTCCCTGATATTTTGCAGAATGTTGAGGGTGCCGTCGACGACTGCCCCAGGCTCAAGTTTTATCATAGGCAAACGATCTCTCTCTCTCTCTCTCTCTCTCTCTCTCTCTCTCTCTCTCTCTCTCTCTCTCTCTCTCTACTTCCTCACTTCTCTTGCAAAGTGTTTCATTTTTCTACACTAGTTTGCACACCTACATCTTGTCTAGTACACACCTACAAGTGCCTTCAAGTACCCGATGACAAAATTTTGGCATGAAGGGAGGGTTAGCCCGTAGCTATCACCGCTTGTCTATATGTTGTATAACGCTGTCTCTCCCGCGCGTGTTGCTTGTATAATGCGAGGGGTCCTGGGAAGACTGCCTTCATAAGGTCCAGCTTCCCGTGGCTTGACACTTTACTGCGCCGAAGATCTGAGGTCTGTCTCCCATACAATACACCAAAGGGTCCCGGGGTCCTCAACTGTCTTTACGAGGATTCACAATATGGCACCAAGGGATATGGACAGTTTATATAACATGGTGGGCGGGTGGCAGCCTCCCCACACCAGGGGTGGTGGTGGGCGGGTGGCAGCCTCCCCACACCAGGGGTGGTGGTGGGCGGGTGGCAGCCTCCCCACACTAGGGGCGGTGGTGGGCGGGTGGCAGCCTCCCCACACTAGGGGCGGTGGTGGGCGGGTGGCAGCCTCCCCACACCAGGGGTGGTGGTGGGCGGGTGGCAGCCTCCCCACACCTAGGGGTGGTGGTGGGCGAGCAGCACCCATCCTGAAATGTCGTTGTATAAACCATTTGTTTCAGTAGATCGTTAACTATGGTGGTGATGTGGTAACCCACATACAGCAACACACAGCTCTCACTAATACTGACCTACTGCTAACCCGTCACTCACAATGAGAGCTATACACACTGAAACCTGTCTGTATGCTTTAGATTTAATGGGCATCTAACGGATAACGCTCATTAAGCCAGAATGTGTACCATACACAGAAAATATTTGTTTAAAAAAAATTTGCATGAATATGTGTATGTTGTTGGAGTTAATGGCTACCAACAACGAAAGGTCATTAGCCAGACTCCGTACCATACGTCATGCATACAAAGTAAATATTTCTTTTTTGTTAATTTTCCATGAAATACGTGTGACGGAACACTGTGAGTTTCTCTCACGAACGTTCAAGCGATGTTCAAACATCAAATAATGAAAATACACCAAATAATTTGCAAGTGATCGAATAGGCAAACTATCTTTTATAAACAATACGGTTTTTAGGATCAAGAAAACATGACACAACGTCAAATCATATCAGTATTTAGAATTTTTCTCCAACAATGAAAATCCTTAATCTTACCTATGTTTACTTTGCTATATGAGATGTCTAAAGCCCACACACAGTTTATTAGTTTGCCGTTGTAACAAATATTCCCAGGAGACTACAGCTCCATTTTCTTCAGGAGAAAATGGACAATAAATGTGTGGGGAGACTGAAAAACAGCCTGACATGATGTGTGTGTGTGTGTGTGTGTGTGTGTGTGTGTGTGTCGGAACATGAGGCCTGGCCGGCAAGTGTAATGATAATAATGCTGACTACATTTGGTCATCTTAGCTTCAGCCATTATTGGGTTCCCGCACAGGAGGAAGCACGGAGGACAAGACCGTCCTGCAGCGCCACAGTGCTCGACCTGGCAACTAACTGATCATTTCAGGATAGGCAAGTTAGGCCAATGTACGTTAACTATCGTACTGACACGTACGATACTTAGCGATGTACACGAATTGTAAACAACAGGATGAAAGTATCTCGTGACACTGCACGTAACGCACGAAACTTTATGAGAATTTTTCGAGGGAAACTTAATGGCAATTCGCACGTAGTACATACGTACAAGGGGTGTAAGTTATGACACGTAGTACATACGTACAAGGGTTGTAAGTTATGACACGTAGTACATACGTACAAGTATTGTAGGTTATGACACGTACAAAGGTTATAGGATATGCCATGTAGTACATTCGTACAAGGGTTGTAGGATCTGTGGTGTGAACTGTCTTTTGAAACTGATCAAACTACTGGAGTGAAACTGTGTCGGGTAAACTGAATAACGTTAAACGCCAGTTTTCTACAGTTTTCTTTGCTATATGTATTTCAACATTTTCCACAATCCAGAATAAATAAAATATATATATATATATATTCGTTGTTAGTACAGAATTGTTGACACGTAATAAAAAGAAAATATTTATATAGTTTTATATCGTGGCAAGTGACACACTTCGATGTTGACAGCCTTAACGTTCGCGATGTTGACGTGACAGAAAACGGGATCGGGGCAATATTTCATCAGTGTTGCCATATACAGCGTTACGCCTGGCTAGAGAGCTCTGTATAGCTCTCTTTTATGATGAATTTTATGACGTCATTCGGCAGGCGCTCACGATAGCACTCTTAAAACGGCGCCTCAAGATACAGCAAAACCTGGGCTGATGGTCATCTTTTTCTCGCTTTATTTCCGCTTCCCGTTATTCTTTATTACATAATTTCCTCTGTATTTCACCAGCGCGCCATCTTAATTCCCCGCAATCCTATGTTCCCGGTAATATCTTCCCCGTTTTCGTTGCCATCTAATTTCATTCAAGTTTTCTATTGTTTCGTGTTCCTATATGCCTGGTTATAATGTTCCTCTGTCTTTCCACATAATATATGAGTACATAACACTCACATACCTCCAGCTTTACATACCTTTCATCCACTGCATCCATCACTTAATCTGCAAATTTTATGGGCATTTTTTACTAACCTCTCGATCTCCATCACCCATGCCATTCCTCCCATTTATCACCTCCTCCCAGTCTCCCCTCCCTACCACAACAAGCTGTTCCCTCTACTGCTTACACCTACGACGTCCTCTGTTGGCAGTGTAATAACCGGCCTGAAGATTACATTCAATGCCGAGAGTAGAGTTCGATTGTGGGTATAATGCCTTTTACCATCATTCATATCTAAAGGTAGTTGAGTTAACTGGCTGAAATGAGTCGTTTAGTCGTTAATACAGACCATATTGCCCTGCCCACAACTATGCGTTTTTAGAAGTCTGATTTAGGAAACAAGAAGTAATAAAACTAACGTAAAACGTCTCCTTTACTATTCATTGGATGACCTGAAGATCTTCTTTAATAATTCTCTTTATTCTACTATTTCTACTTGAGTTCTAAGATTCAGAAGTCAGCAGAGACTCAAAATCCGAAACGAGTTCATGAAATATTTACTTGGTCAAACCTTATTAATGAAAAGTTTGCACTTACCAGGCAACAAGCCAATTAGCACATTAACATATGTATGCTCCGAGACAATGAACCCGAACCCGCTTCGTTCTGCCCGTGGACGGTACAGTTCAGACAACCAAACACCAACCAACTAAATATATTATACTCGAATTCGTACCCAATACCTTGTGTAGTGGTGTTTGGTGGTAATGAAGCCACGACAACTGTATGATGAGACTGTTTTCCCGAAAAAAGTAAAACATCCAGAAGTTATGATCCTGCGACAAAGTTAAAAATTCTGGCGGGGTTTCGGAACCTTGCTGTCTCACAGGATGACACCAGGGTTGCCACGGTGCAATGATCGTAGTGTGTGTGCGTGTGTGTGTGTGTGAAAGATATCAACATATTCACATCAACATTTCCTACGAGAAAGGAAATTCGGTGTGCATGTAGGGGAGCTCAAGTTCAACATGGTCCTGACATGAGAGTAAAGCCCCATGAGAGGAGTATCCAAACCTTCATAGGACACACTGAGAATTTTACCCATGTTACGTGAAGCACTTGGCATCTTCCACCACCATGCCTCCAAGCCTACTGGAGGGTACACACTTCAGGCTTTCTCCTGTACGTGTTGCTATCAATATGCAGATTGTATGAACAAGAATAAATGCTAGATCTCTCTCTCTCTCTCTCTCTCTCTCTCTCTCTCTCTCTCTCTCTCTCTCTCTCTCTCTCTCTCTCTCTCTCTCTCTCTCTCACGTAGCTATACAGCATGTCAACTGCCCAGCTGCTGTACCTGGGAGGAGTTTCATTACTGTACAGTTCGGAGACAGAGCGCAGCGAGGAACACTGGGCACAGAACACCAGAAACATATACTCTCTCCCAGGGCTGGAGGTGCGACCATTCTTCGACAGGTTGACAGTACCGCTGGCGGGGGCCAGAGATACCCATGTCTCCCGTCCTCCTGCAGAAAATACATTTCTTGTGCAATCTTAATGTTCTGAGGAGAAGGGTACAACACGGGTGGAAGCTGAACACGTGGTTACTTCCTTCGTCTTCAGGAAAACAGAACAATGGTCGCGTCTTTCAGTTTGAAATAGCAAATATCTGCATTAAAACTTCCCCACACATACTTGGCATTGATGATGGAACACCAAACCATTTTTTCCTATTTCCGGACGCCCAGTCAGGATATTAACACCGTAAATAATAATTAGCCTGAGTTAAATTCCAACCGCTGAAATACAGTTGTAACGAATACGTCATCCATCAACCCCACACACGACTGTAGCCAGTGAGGGAGCCACACACTAAGATACAGTACTTGCTTACAGAATCTGGAGAGAGAGAGAGAGAGAGAGAGAGAGAGAGAGAGAGAGAGAGAGAGAGAGAGAGAGAGAGAGAGAGAGATTAACCTTCTTTAAACCGTCGATCGTCAGGTGTTTCATATCATGACCATAAACCACATGCGGGTGTAAAGAAAGAGAAGAAAGTCGCATTAAGTAGGAGCTCGTTGTAACCAGGTACTGTACGTAAGGTGGTAATCCATAACCCACAGTGAGGACTGAGGCCAAACAGGGATGCACAACCGTTCCGTCTGGATTGGAATGTGTGAGCATCCTTGTCAGGCAGGAGTGTAGGGATGTGAGACCCCGCACGTCAGGACAGATGGGCAGGGGGAGGGTGCACGTGGTCAGGGCTGGGGGAGGGTGTGCAGGGTAAGGCCTGGGTGTGTTGTGTATAATGAGGTGGATATCCTGGCACGGTGAAGAAGTAGTGTCCCGGGCGGGAGGGAGACAGCGGGCTCCATCGTGCCCTCCACGCCTCACCAACTCAGAGTCACGTACCAATTAAAACTTGCGAGTTAAGTTGACGTAATCTTGGTTAGGCTCTGGGCTCCGGCCTCTCCTGCTGCAGTGTTGCTGGAGTGCTACTGCTGCTCAAGTGATACTGATACTGTGGTCTTGTTCAGGCTGGAGTCCTGCTGATGGTGTTGGTGTTGTTGTTGCTCTTGCTGGATTGCTACTGAATCCAGCGAGCCATAATGGCATCTGCTTGTGACTTGGATTTCAATATCGTGCACCACTTCCCTCGATGACTCCTTCATCTAAACCCTTCATCCTGAGCACAACACTGCACTCTACAAACATGGCTGCGGTTCCATTCCATCTCACACGTATTTCTATTCCATCTCCTACCCAACCCACCTGTCTAGCCCTCTCTCCCATCTACCCTCCCTTCCTCCAGCTATATGCACACCCGGGACCATATACATCCTACACCCCGGCAGTCAGTGTAACTAGTAACACAGCTCCAGAACAATGACCCTGAGGAGCCTCCTGTGCACTGTCCTACGCAGATGTTTCCTGAAAAAAAATGCTGATTGGGTTTTCAGGCCTGGCATCCTGCCATTACTGACATGTAGAGAGAACTCACCGTTCCTCCCCAACAAAAACATCCTATTTGTTGCAAAAACCTTGTGAAGGAGAATATATGTCATCCTCCGCGACTCAAAAAAAGCAACTGTTATCTATCCCAACTCAAAATGTGAGGTGAAGAGCGACCAGCTTGATTCTCCACTGAGCATTTCATAGCGTTTTATCTCTGCTGAGAATATGCTAACTAGCATCGAAGTTCCTGCATGCTTATCACGTCAGAGGACGAACAAACGGAATAACATTAACTCGTTAGTGCACATCCCTAGTGTTTCAGACAGGCATACGCTGGCTGGCGCGTGTGTGGTGAACGTCAACGATATCCAGAGCTCTGAACCTTCTCGTACAAGGATGACAAGACTCCTCACACATCATAGCAACCACTCCACTGAGACACCTCTCTCAGACAAGCAAAATTTTTTTTAACCTAGCGACGAAAAGAACGAAATGGCCCTCCTATGTTAGAGCCTGTCTACTCCAAACCAACTTCTAACTTCTCGAGTAGGATAACTCCTAGTTTACTGGTCATTCTCCAGACCTCCGACCTCTGCCTCTCTAGGACTCTATAGCCCTATGAGAGGTTGGTGGGAAAAAACTATTTTTGTCCCTCTAATCGTCCTTCTGCCCTATTTACGAGTCGGTCCTTAACCAGCTCTTTCTCACCTGGTGATGATGGTACTATTACTCTAATCATAGGTTAGTCACCTGAAAGACTCTAACTTCAGGTTCCTGACGACGATGAAGCTGATGAAACTTCATGAACTGGTAAGTCCTTTGGAAGCCAGTTTTTCAACCTTGTGATATTTTCCATTTACCAGACACTATAAACCCTGTTTCCAGTCTCCTGTTGGTCGAAATGCCCTTATCATCTTAGAGCCTGAAGTCGTCTGATGCCCTGAGAAGCACCACTGGAGTTAATGACATCCCATCCTGAGGTGAGTCCCTTAAAACCCTAATATTCTCACCCTTTAAACGTTCCAAAGCCCTTGAGGCCTCCCTTACTAACCTTCAGGTCTCTCCCACCCACAGCGTCCTGTTCAGCGTCGTGTCCGCCCACTGTGCCAGCCACGCCCACTCGGTCGCCCCGCCCAACGCTCCGTCAGCCCCTGGGGGCGCCCTTAGCCCCACCCCCTCCACCGCCGGCCTCCACCCACACCCCTGACCGGCACGTGGGCGGGGGCGTCATGGGCGGGGGCATGATGGGCGGGGGTGGTTTCCAGTGTGAGTGCCTGGAGAACAGGCCCATGAACCGCTGGGAACCCGGAGTCTTCGATATGTGGTGCAACTCCTGCACCAAGAAGCGACGAGAGTCCTCAGCCTGGAGCTCCCTCGACCTCAGGTGGGTGACCTGTCTACCTCCCTCACTCGATCCCAGGTAAGCTTCCCCCTCCCCCCATATCACAACCACTCCAGCTGTTTATACCCCTACCCAGCAGCCTCACCCCGCTGATCACCCTCCTCACCCTTGATCTTCCTCTCCCTTCCTGGGTTGTACACCCACTTGATACACCCCCACGTCAACACCCACCTGTTACACCCCCACGTCACCATCCACCACCCTCACTAACTACACCACCCTGACCAACTCTCTCTCTCTCTCTCTCTCTCTCTCTCTCTCTCTCTCTCTCTCTCTCTCTCTCTCTCTCTCTCTCTCTCTCTCAGTAAACTACTGATAACGTGCTCTCCTCTAACAGCATCCAAAGTCATCTCTAGATTCTCGAATCAATGACAAATATCCTTTTTTTCCTCCGTGACGTTAAAGAAACACCTTTGGTTGTTTTGGTCATCTGTATCATCCTATTGTTATCTGGTGTTGGTCATCTTTATCATCCTATTGTTATCTGGTGTTGGTCATCTTTATCATCCTATTGTTACCTATCTTATGGATCTTACATGTCTTGGTAAAAACAAACAAATTCTCCCCCGGGATAACAGGCTAGCAACGATGATTCTTCCTTCCTACCTCTGTGTAGGTGGTTCTTCCTTCCTACCTCTGTGTAGGTGGGTCTTCCTTCCTACCTCTGTGTAGGTGGTTCTTCCTTCCTACCTCTGTGTAGGTGGTTCTTCCTTCCTACCTCTGTGTAGGTGGTTCTTCCTTCCTACCTCTGTGTAGGTGGTTCTTCCTTCCTACCTCTGTGTAGGTGGTTCAGACGTGTATCACCTTCACGACAGATGGTGCCGTCTGCGTTTCAGGAAGGCGCCGCATTAAGCAATATTCCCCACGAGGTACATGGCCGAGGAGCAGCTGTCATATTGAGAAGTATGGTGACCAGTGCTCTCTGACGTAGCGTTCCAGTAACTTCACTACGTACCATCATCTGTTACCCACAGACACAAACAAGACTTGAACAAGGACAAATGTAACTCAACAAACAATTCTGCTCACTTGATCTAACACAACCGATAAAAGAACAATACAAATTTTTGCCACACAAACAATTTTTGTATCTAAATCTAACAAGACAAAAAAGAAATGGCACAAGAACATTAGACGAAGAACATGAATCCTTATCTAACTGGACAAAATATAAAAAAGTAAGAGAATATGTAAAATACAAAACTCCGAACACCGACGAAATACACGACTCTTTACTTCTTCCTGCAATAACAGTGTACAGTATTCGGTATATAGTGGAGGGAAATCTGTATAACAGACTAACTTTGGCGATCTGTCTCGTCTGTTTGCCGCCCGACTGAAACGACCAGACCTACACTGAAGAGTGATGGGGTATATGTTAGTGCAGGATGTGTGTGTGTGTGTGTGTGTGTGTGTGTGTGTGTGTGTGTGTGTGTGTGTGTGTGTGTGTGGCGTTGTTGTACGTCTGTACGTGTGTGTGATGGGTGTGTTTATGTGTATCAGGAGAGCATTATCCACTTGGTAATTCTCTCTCTCTCTCTCTCTCTCTCTCTCTCTCTCTCTCTCTCTCTCTCTCTCTCTCTCTCTCTCTCTCTCTCTCTCTCTCTCTCTCCCTGGTAACCTGACGTAACAAGCCAGCGCTGAACGCTTGTGTCAGGGAACGATCACTGTTGTTTACCTTCTGAAAGACAACTTGTAAGGCTCTCCCGCGCGAGGCCCAGTCTCTGCGGCAGTCTCTCCTCTACCAGTCATGGGTTACGTTCCCGGGACACGAATATTTCATCGCCAACCCTGAAATGTTGCACGGCCGAGTGCAATATAATGTTGCACGGCCGAGTGTAATATAGAATGATTAAACGTAAACGGAGGCGCCAACTCCGCCTCCCTTTCCCTCCTTATTTCCCCTCACTAGAATAAAAATAGATGAATTATGGCCATGGAAGCCAAGGCCAAGTAAACATGTTGCTCCTTCCATTACCATATAAATGTTTGAGCTGCGGGAGTCACAGCTGTGGTGTGGGCGCTCAGGACCAGCTCCCCAGACCCAACCTCAGTACACATACTCGACCCCCACCGTAAATGGTCACTCTTACCATGGCACTGGCCTCCGTCGTGAGAGTGTCTCGACCTCTGAGTTCGACGACTTAACCCGCGTCATTACAGTAACTTGCCCTGTAGGACTCAAAGCCTTCCCCTAGTGCTGAGGAACTGTTCTCAGTACACAGGGCTCCCCTCCTGAGCACACCACTCTGACCTTAGAACAATGATTCAAACTCCTGAGTACGCTAGTTTACCCCTCAAGTATCCAGACTTAACTCACTATGATGGTATCCACTGAGTGTGGTGAGCTGCTGTGGTAGGCACTATGCAGGAAGACAGAGCCATGGTGAGCATGGCATCATACCACAAGCATTGCCATGACACGAGCGAGAAGACAAACGCCACAACCAGATCTCCAGGACACCAACACTAGCCAACCACACACGTTAAGTCGGCTTAAACAGGCGTTGAGGGGGAACCCGGGTCAGGCGACCAGCGGGGCGTTGGCATGTCACACGTTACCTCAACATAATCCTACCTGCCCGAGTGACCACAAGCTGAGGAGAGAAGATGTTACCTCGACGATAACCAGTGACTCCCTGACGAACATCTTCGCATTCCCTGATCCTGACACAACCCAGAACACTCTCTTAAAATCAGCACAACGCTGGATTCTTCCGCGGGAGCAAGATTTCCTGGGGATGCTGACGCTCGTATTGTAAAGCTTGAGGCCTTGGGCTACCAACACACCACTGTATTATGACCTTCAAAACTTATCCTACGAACAAAGGACTTTAAACACACACACACACACACGCACACACACACACACACACACACACACACACACACACACACACACACACACGCCGAAGTTTGCTGGTCCTTGAAAGTAAAGGCGGAGGGCACGTCACATACTACCTGCCCAGGGACGCCACACTCCTACAGTTATGTCCACTGCTGGCCGCCTGCACCAGCCTGCTACCCAGCACACCTCGCTAACCATCTTGATTACATATGTAGGTACGTACATACATGACTCACACACTCACTCTCTCTGGGAGGGTTCGAGGGAACGCAATTGAACGGTTACGGATAGGTTAAAACTGACATCTGTAATTGCACATTCCACTATGACTTCCATAACCCCCTCCATTTTTGTACCTCTTCCTTCTATACTTTACGTATCTGTCGACTTACGTGAAGGAGAAAAGGTTCGTATCATCGTGGTGCCTTCGTTTCTATCGTTCGAAAATTGACGTCATCTTTCTTTGATTAGCCGACTCCTACTTATCTGAATACACATCTAAATATCAAAACTATTCTTTTGTATCATGAAAACAGGATTATGTCGGAATCGCAACGATCACAGTTCCTCTCCCACACAAAAACCTACAAATAAACTTTTGCAAGGAAAGTAAATAAATACCTTAAAAAAGAAAAAATCTAGAAAATCACAGGACTGAAATGAACCCGGCTTGACCAGGCAGGCCTTGGCAATATTAGTTCTGGCTGAAGTGAAATAAGTTTGTTTCACTCAAGTAATTTAGATTTCTGAGATAACTGGCGCCACAATACCTCCACCTCCAGCCACAGTGACCTTCACAATATATATATATATATATATATATATATATATATATATATATATATATATATATATATATATATATCACTTCTCACAGGATGTGTTTCCCTGTCCGGGAATGATCTTTGTTGCTCGCCGCTGTACTTCCTCTATCCTGGCCATGTCTCAGTGTCATGCAGGGGGACCAAAGCTAAACTTCACACAATCACATAAAGTGGAACTACATTTATACAGGAGGTACATACATACATGGTGTTATAAATGGTGGCGACTGAGTCATGCAAAGAGAGGATGGAGTTACATGGGGAACTAGATGGAGTTAACAACAGTTCAGATGGAGTTACGTGGGGAAGATGGGAGTTAGCACGAGTACAGATGGAGCCGGGCAGAGGAGAAGTGCACGGCGTCCTTGCTCCTGGGATGATACATACGTACACCAGAGGTCACCAGGTGGAGGCTAGGTCCGTGGGTCAGGCTCCCAAGCCCGACACTGGTCCCACGCCCTCCCAACTTGACCAATAACATGCAAATTCACAACCAACTGGACCATTATTGTCTAACAGGCAACTGCCTCCTGGACGCCCACACATCTCGCCAAGATCATTTCTTTTCCCTAGATGAGGAGGAGCGGTGGTTAGGTACACACTGGCCATGGGAGGAGCGGTGGTTAGGTACATACTGGCCACGGGAAAGTTGTGGGTGGAATACGTTAAGATTAGGAATACGGTGCCACCCATGACCACGACGGTACGACCCATGAGCACGACGGTACGACCCATGACCACGACGGTACGACCCTTGTGCACGACCGATGAGCACGACGGACAGTACGACCCTAAAGCACGACCATACATCGCTTTTCAGTGGGATGTCCTGGCTTCTACCCTGATCCCTGAAGATGATCAAAGGGCTACCCTATAAACCATACAAGACGACGAGCCCTGAACATTAAGGGCCACCGTATAACCACCGCCGGTCTGTCACAACATCCTCATAAATTCTGCCACCCGGCAAGGTTATGAGGCTACCCCAACATACATCCCCGACCCTGACATACTACCAAGATGAACTGATGCAAGAGACCAGCCCACGTGGATCGCCCAGTGTACATCATCATGAACCACGGCAACTCCCTCACATCCCAGGCCAGGCCTGAGCCACGATCCATCAGGAGCTGCTCAGGCCCCATCCCGAGATGCTGATGGGGCACGGATCGAACGCTGGCCCCACTTGATTCCCCCCCCCCCCCCCCCCCCCGAAAAAAAAAGTGTGAGGGATAGGACTTTTGGGACGCAGCATATCCCAAGTCTGGGGAAGTTAGGGACAAAATGCGTCTTCAGTCTTATTCACAAACCAGCTCTTTCAACAGGACTTGTATTCTTTTCATCTACAGTACATCTATACAGCCGACGGTAGAGGAGCCATGTCCTCTGTATTCTGATACACGACATCTGTTAGTTACACAAGATACGAAATTCAATTTTCATATTTTCCGTTCCCATATCAGGTTCATCTCCACTCGAGTTGTATGAGTTATAACTTGAAGTGTACATCATCATGTATGGAGTCAGACAAACCGTACAGCCAGCAGTCTGAGCCAGTCTCCCTGCCTTGAACTGACACATCATACTGATCATCCTAGGATTAATACAGCGTTGTAATATCTTGGGCTATGACACATCTGGCTGATCATCATCCTGTGATTAATACATAGTGTAATCAATTTCCTCGGCCTTAATGACGCAGGAACCCATATTAAATTGTGATCATACTTTTTTTTTTTAAGGTAATGACAAGAAAACATTAAAAGTGGCTCCCCAGCATCACGTTTTTTATGTGTAGGATGGTGGTTTTGAAAGCTCCTCAACACGACTCTCCTGTGTCACCTCGATAACTCTTCCAACTAGACCCATGCAAAGGTAGTGCTCTCTCTCTCTCTCTCTCTCTCTCTCTCTCTCTCTCTCTCTCTCTCTCTCTCTCTCTCTCTCTCTCTCTCTCTCTCAGCAATATTTCCCCGCCAGTACTCATACTAAAACATTCACCTCATGATTTTCGAGCATATATCGCGTATGCACACGATTCCTGTGTCACACGGCTGGGTTTTATGACCCAGTGCAAGGATATTTTTCACGATATTCGGCTTCCAGTATGAGAATTACCTGTGTTGTGGATATTCTTGACGATATTCCCGCACCAATACGAGTATTGCCTGGGACGGATATATTCCTTACGATATTCGGCCGCCAAGTATTATCCATTTCGGGGATATTCCTTACGATATTCGGGCAGCAATATGGTGGTCCCGGGTAGAGAAAACTCCCAATATCTCTTCAGGAGGGGAGAAGTCCTGCAGGATGTGGGTGTTTGGTCTGGGGATCTGCAGCGGGCGGCGTTGGGCGTCTGGGGAGGAGACAGGATGGGTGGGGGGCTTATCCCGGGGCGAGGCCCCACAGCCTCCCTCCCCCTTCCCCCTGCTCAATAACCACACGCTCGGCCTCCCTTCATATTACACAACCCGTATTTCGCCTCCCAACCTCTTACATCCAGGTTGCCGGCCGGCAGGCCGTTGCTAAGCTCTACCAGGTCTACCTTCTTCTTCATTCATTCTCAAATAAGAAATAAAAATCAAATTACATTAATTCTCGGACTTGTTTTCTGAGCTACAAAAACAATAATAATTAGAAAACATCGGAGAAATCTTAAAATCTAAAAATCGTCTGAATGAAAAAAAAATTACCTAATTGAATTTCTGCTAAATATTTACACACGGCACATTCGAATTTCAGATCCTAGAATAAAGAACTACTCGTTTTCGAATCCCGCTATAATGAAATAAACATGCTGAAACTTTAGAATCAGAGAATTTCCGTTGTTTGAACACGTATGTGTCTTGACAACTTTCTAAGCGGAGGTTAGACGTTTGGAATCTAAGTTCGAAAATTAGACGAAAGTTTGGTAACATTACAGAAGTAAACAGTGATTATGATCCTGTTTTTACCCTTGCTATGACGACCTCAGACACCGAGCAGTCCAGTACCTGGTTGGGTTAATGATGGGTTCATTACTGTAAGTACGACTCGACCGCTATGTAGCAACGGGGCTCGCTGGCACGACCTGGCACGACCTCAGACTTCATCAACACAAGTCGTTACCATTGTTACAATGTTCACCTCAAGCACGGGCAACCTGAAGCTGGCCACGTCACGTGCTGGAGGACCTGAAGCCGGCCACAACACGTGCAGGAGGACCTGAAGCTGGCCACACCACGTGCAGGAGGACCTGAAGCTGGCCAGACCACGTGCAGGAGGACCTGAAGCTGGCCAGACCACGTGCAGAACCTGAAGCCGGCCACACCACGTGCAGGAGGACCTGAAGCCGGCCACACCACGTGCAGGAGGACCTGAAGCTGGCCAGACCACGTGCAGAAGGACCTGAAGCTGGCCAGACCACGTGCAGGAGAACCTGAAGCCGGCCACACCACGTGCAGGAGGACCTGAAGCTGGCCAGACCACGTGCAGGAGGACCTGAAGCTGGCCAGACCACGTGCAGGAGAACCTGAAGCCGGCCACACCACGTGCAGGAGGACCTGAAGCTGGCCAGACCACGTGCAGGAGAACCTGAAGCCGGCCACACCACGTGCAGGAGGACCTGAAGCTGGCAAGACCACGTGCAGGAGGACCTGAAGCTGGCCAGACCACGTGCAGGAGAACCTGAAGCCGGCCACACCACGTGCAGGAGGACCTGAAGCTGGCCAGACCACGTGCAGGAGGACCTGAAGCTGGCCAGACCACGTGCAGGAGAACCTGAAGCCGGCCACACCACGTGCAGGAGGACCTGAAGCTGGCCAGACCACGTGCAGGAGGACCTGAAGCTGGCCAGACCACGTGCAGGAGGACCTGAAGCTGGCCAGACCACGTGCAGGAGAACCTGAAGCCGGCCACACCACGTGCAGGAGGACCTGAAGCTGGCCAGACACGTGTAGGAGGACCTGAAGCTGGCCAGACCACGTGCAGGAGGACCTGAAGCTGGCCAGACCACGTGCAGGAGGACCTGAAGATCCCACATGATTTATCATTTCTCCAAGAGCATAAAACTGTACCACACGTGGTCTTCCGTTTCCTAAAGAAAAAGTTGTCTCATATGACCTCGTTTGTCCTACAGAATAAATCTGCCCACGTGACCCTGTCTGATCTGGATAAAAAATATCTCAGCCCGTATAACCCTGTTTCTCCTAGAGAAAAAAAAAAGTCCTACGTGAACCTATCTGTCGTAGAGAGGAAAAACAAACGCCCTACAAGACCGCGTTTGTCCTGAAGAAAAAACTGCCCATGTGACCCTGTTTGTCCAAGAAAGAAAAAAAAAAAAATCCATGGCCAGCGTGTGTTGGTGTCAAGGTGTGGTGGGCTGGCCAGAGGTACGGCTGGCTCCCTACTGAGTAATTCATGAAGCCGTCTTATTCCCTGGTGTTTGCTTATCTTAAACCTTGTGTTTGTACAGCAATAAAAAGAGCAATTTTCCTCCTTACATACAATGTAAATCATTCCGGTGTAAGCCAGACGTAGGCACATGTGTGTACACAAGTGAGGTTACCGCACCACTGACACAAACACCTGTACTCTCTCTCTCTCTCTCTCTCTCTCTCTCTCTCTCTCTCTCTCTCTCTCTCTCTCTGTGTGTGTGTGTGTGTGTGTGTGTGTGTGTGTGTGTGTGTGTGTGTGTTTCTCTTCAACCAAATAAATACGAAAGGTTCAACAACCACTCTGATTGGTTCTTTCTCAACCAATGACATCCCCGAAACGCTTGCCACTGCTCTGACACTGAAGGACCCACTGGCAGCCGCTGTACCCGCCCCACTCTCTGCTCCCGACTGCCAACACCGGCGTGTGTGTGTGTGTGTGTGTGTGATTCCCCCCCCCCCCTCCACCTCCCCAACAATGGCAGCCGATGTATCTCCCCGAGGGGAACTAGATACCAGGAGGGGCGGGGGAGGAGGGATCTGTAGATAACGTCTCCTCAAGTTCTCTCCCGTTGTGGAACTCGGGAGGAAAACTTCACCAGGAAGAGAGAGAGAGAGAGAGAGAGAGAGAGAGAGAGAGAGAGAGAGAGAGAGAGAGAGAGAGAGAGAGAGAGAGAGAGAGAAGCAGTTGGTTTCAGCCATTGATAAGGTCAATATACTGGCGAGGAGCCGCCGCCTGGCCGGGGCTTCCTGGTGTGCTGGCGGGGTGATGGCTCTGTTTTCCTCTCCACCTCTGCGGGAGGGAGGGAGGGAGGGAGGGAGGGAGGCAGCCACGGAAGTCAAGGAGGAGGGAGGGAAGGTAGTGAGGCAGGATGGGAGGGAACGCAGCGCATGCCTAAGGTGAGGGACTATCAAATGACAGGATCCAACATTCGTGGCACTCGTCTTAACTACACACCAACCTCTCTCTCTCTCTCTCTCTCTCTCTCTCTCTCTCTCTCTCTCTCTCTCTCTCTCTCTCTCTCTCTCTCTCTCTGGGTGATGATAATGACATCCAACGGTTCTATTAGTGAAGACAATGAAAGTGAAGAGATCCCAGACGACCAAGAAGATTTCAACGAAGACACCTCGAGAGATTCGACTGGAAAACCAGAGGAATTAAACAAAGAAAGTTATGAAAGAAAATGGAGAATAAAACCAGTAGAAAGAAAAGCAAAGAGATTGAAGCAAAATACAGAAATTAATAATAATAATAACAGACGAGAATGTAGACTCTACGACAAAATGTCATTAGATTTGATAACAAATGTACACATGAAGATTATTCTCCAGTGTATAGGAATAATTGCTACTTTGGGAAGTGTGGACGCGAGGAAATGTCAAGACCACAACAGCGAAACTGTGATATGAGAGATTTCAAAACACGAGATAATACAAATATCATTCAGGTAAGTGAGATAATCCGCTTAGATGTCCTCACCCACCAAGAACAAGGAAAATGGAGAAAGAGAAACGTGAGGAAATGATTGATCTCGGACTGGTCTGCATGATGGAAGTGGAGACAGATGAATATGAGCCAGACGTAGGGTGAATGCTGGAGACACGACCACGGGAGCAGGTGAGCTGGCATGACACAAGAACACTGCACCACATGAACACACGTTCACCATGGAGAGCGGCACACGCTACGCCTGACATGCAAACTCCTGCTGGTCACCATAAGGTAACATCAGTGACGTAAAACCAAACCCTTAGAAAAATAATTGGTGGATGACTTAGCAGCGGGAACGAGCAAGGTAAAACATAAAGACAGGAACGTGAATGTACACAGTCCTGGGGAAAATATAATGAAAAACTTACTAACAAAGTCTTACAAATGATAGAAATAAACATACAACATTAAGGGTAATGTATCTAAAAGCAGACGCTCAATAAGTAAGCAGTCAAAGCTAAAACACACACACACACACACACATAAATAGATAAATATATATATATATATATATATATATATATATATATATATATATATATATATATATATATATATATATATATATATATATATCCCGAGCATGTGTGTGTGAGATATTTCATCAGGATTACATGTGTCAGTCAGCACATGTTGTAGAGGTGATACATTGGTATCTGACAGTACTAAGCGAGAATGTCATCACGCATGTTGATGTGACCGAATTACAGATGTTGAAAAACAACAGAGGACCAAACAACAGGAACCGCCGAAATACCAGCCACATTTTCATAGGAAGAAAAAAGACTAAAATGTCAACAGCAAAACCGAAGGTGTTGCTGTCGAGGGAGAGGCTTGCGATAGTAGCGTCCCGGAAGCTTCATAAGGTGACGCTACAGGGAGGAGGATGTGCAGTGTGGACCTGTGAATCTTACTTCATATTCTGGAAAAGACGTATTGAAGCACCAAACTCTACTGAATATATCAACGAAGGCCAACATGGGATTGGTACAAGACAAATATTCCCATGATACACAATATATATATATATATATATATATATATATATATATATATATATATATATATATATATATATATATATATATTTTTTTTTTCAAACTATTCGCCATTTCCCGCGTTAGCGAGGTAGCGTTAAGAACAGAGAACTGGGCCATTGAGGGAATATCCTCACCTGGCCCCCTTCTCTGTTCCTTCTTTTGGAAAATTAAAAAAAAATTGAGAGGGGAGGATTTCCAGCCCCCCGCTCCCTTCCCTTTTAGTCGCCTTCTACGACACGCAGGGAATACGTGGGAAGTATTCTTTCTCCCCTATCCCCAGGGATAATATATATATATATATATATATATATATATATATATATATATATATATATATATATATATATATATATATATATATATATATATATATATATATATATATATATATATATATATATAACAACAAAGGGGCCAAGACAATCAAATACAACCACCTAACAGAATATCTACCCAACAGTGGGAGTTAACAAAGAAAAACAGACACTGTGAGCATGAGCAGACGACTAGAGCAAAGAAACCTTCATCTGTGGCAGCAAACCACGATATTGTCTGCATCCCACGACCAAGGCAAACAAAAAGCTCTATTATGGCCAATACAATAGCAGGTGGTTTACATCACCCATGCAAACAAGACACCACATGGAAAACAAGCAGGTGGTTCCAACCACCCTTACAAACAAGATACCAGCTGGTTCAAACCATCCGCACAATCAAGATAGAAAACAATTCAAACCACCGGTACAAACAAGATAACAGGTGGTTCAAACCACCCGTACAAAAAAGACAATTCGATGCTTTATGAGATCTTACAGTGAAGATCAATATCTGAGATGATTTCGGTCTTGGAACACCGTGTTGGTGAGCTGTATGTGAGGTGTGTGTGTGTGTTGCATGTGTTGAGCGTCTGAGAGGTGTGTGAGACGTGTGAAAGGTGCGTGAGCTGTGTTGTGATTTGAGTTGTGTAAGAAGTGTGTCTGAGCTGCGTGAGTTGTCTGAGGAATGTGAGCTTTGTGTGAGAGGTCTTTGAGCTGTGTGTGAGAGGTATGTGTCACCTGTGCGAGCTGGGTGTGAGCGGTGTGAGCAGTGTGTCAACCGGATGGGGCGGAGATGCGTGCGTGAGAGGCATGTGAGCTGAGTGTGAGAGCGGTGAGAGTGTCCCCCGAGCAGTGTGAGAGGCGGGGGGAGAGCTTCACACCTGAGGGAGAGTGGTAGAGGCCAGGTTAAGGAAGGTTCAGCAGCGTGGCCTGGGTAATCACCCCCGGGGGTCGTACCTTCAACACACGACGAACACGTCGACCCTCTCGCTCTTAAACATAAAAGATCTTTCGGTCTTTTGCCTGAGAATTTTTGGTCTTTCCCTCAGCATTTACGGCCTTTTTCACACATCATGATCGTTCTTCTTTAGATTCTTTTTTTTGGTTTGGCTTAATCTTTTGTGGCCCTTTCCCATAATTTGTGGCCTTTCCTAATTCATTTTTGCCTTGATTCCATTATTCGCCCCAGGTTTTTAAGTTGTTTTCCCCGAGAGCCACACCAGTTTTTCCAAACACTGTTCCGTTGTTGTTTGTTTACAAATTAAGAGTGTGTGTGTGTGTGTGTGTGTGTGTGTGTGTGTGTGTGTGTGTGTGTGTGTGTGTGTGCTCATAGGGTGCTGCCAGCCCCCAGCAAACAGACGCAAGAGGGAGTATGTGATACGCTACCGGATTAAAAAATAGATGAACACGAGCTTATAGACGAAACATTAAGAGACGAGAACTGAAAAACGCGAAATATTATTACAAAAAAGCTTTCCCTTCCGTATACAAGAATGGTTTAATAACTGGATGGAAGGGAAGGAGTGGGAGAGGTAGGGAAATGGGAGGGCTTGACCAGTAGGGTGGGGAGATGGATGGGACGGGAAAGGAGGGGAGAGGCATGGAATGAAAAAGGGAAGGGATGGGGTAGAGAGAGAGAGAGAGAGAGAGAGAGAGAGAGAGAGAGAGAGAGAGAGAGAGAGAGAGAGAGAGAGCACCGTCCTCTCCCTAGAGATACCTGTATGTGAAGAGAGACGTAAATCTGTAAAATATTTACATTTACCAAATGGTGAGGTTGTAAAAGAGAGTTCATTGCTGAAGGCCTTATGAAATAATGAGGCCGAAAACGGCATCTCGTCACGCATCAGAGGTTCAGGTTGTGAACTGTGACACTGGATTAAAGAACTGGCGGAAGATAACATTAAACTTTTGTGATCTGGATTTGACAAGAGGTGAACTTTTACTCTGAACTTGTGAAGTGATAAGTGGGAGGGAGGAGTACTGAGCGAGCGACCTTGTAAGTGGTTATGCGCAGTCGACTGATACGTTGATAGTTTAAATAAATTTTAAATACTTAACCCACGAAAGGTATAGTTTGTTGAAAGACCATTCACCGTGGAACTTGTGAAGTTCTATACCTGGAAAAGGCATCTGAGGACATTGTGTAATGCTAAACTTAAGACTTGTGAAATATGCTACCGTGCCTCTACAATACTGAACTTCTGAACGGTCAAGTTCAACTTGCATAATGGGGAATCTTGGAAATGTTAAACGTAAGCAGGGTTGAACTTTTAAGGTTAATGTTAAACTTGGAAACATAATAAATTTCCCAGGTTAGACGTGGAGAAGCTCGAATCTGTAAAGGGTGAAAGTGAAGCTAAGCGTGAAACGTTGAACTTATGAAGTTGAAATCCGACTTTTATGAAATGTTCAACTAACGCTACTCTGAAGTGTAAATAAAACTGGGAAACTTTGAACTTACGAAAAATAGCAAGTTATGAAGAGCAAAACCGAGCTTGTGGATTAATGTGCATGTGAAGCTCATTACTAAACTTATGAAAGCAGGAAGTTGAAGTTATGACCAGCTTGTAATAGCTGAAATGTTGAACTTAAAAACATACGGATCTTATATAGTAATGAACGTTTAATGTGCACGTTCTCAGTGATGAATGACATATATCAGAAATGAAAAATGTGAATATCAAACATGTGAAACTCTGAACTTGTGCAACGTCAAACTTTTCAAGTCACAATGAACCTCTACCGAAAAATGTTGAACTTCTGACTGAAAATATTGGGTTTATGAAATGCAGTGCTGGAGATCTCTGTGTGGGCATCTGATGAACTTGTAGAGGAGAGCTTTTGAGCTTTCAGAGACCAGTACAATGAACCTATGAAGGGAATATGATGAAGGAAAATGTCTCACCTTGGGGTATTGCTGAACGGAACGGAACGGAACAGAACGGAACAGAACGGAAGGTGGTGGACGTTCTGGGAATGAAATGCCCCAGGAGTGCATGTGGTGTGAGGCGAGCGGTGATCATATGGGGAATGACAGCGTAGAGCGAAGTGTGGTAATAACCACAGGCTGACCTCGAGACCGGTTCAGACATATGGAGATCATGGGTGAAGAAAAGACTGACATGCAGGATCACATGTCAGAAACGGGAGGAAGCAACGACGAGCAGGAGGAGGAGGAGGAGGAGGCCGAGAAGGAGACAGAAGGGAGGGAATGGAGTGAAAGAGGCCTTGGCGTATCGTAGCCTGAGCATTCAGGAAGGTGAGAGGCGTGCGCAGGACACACTGAACCGGACCGATATCGTATATGGGGGGCGACGAGCTGTTGATGGTTACAGGGAAAACACGAAATGGTCTTTGGGGGTTTGACTGTGGACAGTGAGCTGCAGTTCTGTTGCACTGTACATGACATGCAGAGTGTAGATGTGTAGTAGGACTGTTATGGACGCTACTTCGCTGAAATGGGAAACGACGAACAAGAAAACAAACGATTGGGTTTTTGATTGATTGCACTTTTCATTGAAAAAAATAAATAAAAGTCTAAACAGTGAAAGGATCAGACTGATTATACTTTTAATAACATATAAAAAACTTAGTAAATATAAATGAATAATGAGTTATATGGAGCATAACGGAGAGGATAACTGTATAATACTATACAAATCTAGGAGAATGTAAGAATTTTGACACAGGCAGTGAGAGAGAGAGAGAGAGAGAGAGAGAGAGAGAGAGAGAGAGAGAGAGAGAGAGAGAGAGAGAGAGAGAGAGAGAGACTCTATACACCGAACAAATACATCTGCCCTCAACGCTGGAAATTTGATGACCCAATAACAAAAGAGAAAACACACACACACACACACACACACACACACACACTGAGAGAGAGAGAGAGAGAGAGAGAGAGAGAGAGAGAGAGAGAGAGAGAGAGAGAGAGAGAGAGAGAGAGAGAGAGAGAGAGAGAGCATGTTGATGGAACATTGGGAACCAAACGTAGCACAAGTATAACTGCTGCTGCACACTGAGGGCACATTGATACCCTCTCAGTTTCGGGAATATGATAAGCCAGTCATCACAGGAGTAAACCAGGTAAATACAGACAGAAATATAAGTCAGAAAAACGTGGACGAAGGGAAAAACACATCTCCGGAACTTTGATGAAAATCCACAACTGCAGAGCGAATTATAAAACTGGTCCGAAACACGCTGGGAACTGGGCGAAAAATTTGGAAATCGAGAGAAAAAAAAGTTTTGATTAAAATGGGGGGAAAATACTGGACGTTTGAATACTATGATCCGGGAATTTCAGATCCAACGGAGGAAAAATCAAATGCTTGAAAGTTGAATTATTGAAGGTTTGATATGGCAGCGTCTCCAGCCCCGGCATCTTGTCTCTCCAGCTGGCCACACGGGCCCCAGCAACCACCACAATGGCAAGGGAAGGTGGGGTTAGCAACGTCCCAAGTGGCAGGGGGGTGAAGCAGTTCCAGGGGCTGCTGCGTGTACTGAGGGTAAAGGGAAATTAATGTATATAAGGATCCACACTACCACGAGCCTCCGATGTGAACCAGCCTGACCAGATCATGACACATCTCAGGGCATCACCAACTGGACACAGTTTTGAAACTACATGTGAATATGGCCGTATCCTGGAAGATCTATATAACCTCATCCATCAGTAATATAATAAATCACACATCATATATATATATATATATATATATATATATATATATATATATATATATATATATATATATATATATATATATATATACATTAGATATATGGAGACTCCTTACAGCATCTGCCACCCCTCTCTACCATTTCTGTATTTGAAGGATTCGTCTTATTTCTTCATGTTATTAGGTAGTATAACAATATAAAACAAGTATAGTAACAGTTGCTATAGCTTCCACGCGCCCTACCGCTCTGTGCCACTCCTGAGGCTGCTTCAGAAGACGAAGTGGGGCGTGTTAACAGCGGGTCGGTAACAATGCGATCTCGCCAGTTTGGGAAAGTCGTACCGCCAAGCGTCCTTTTTTGACTTTAGAATTTGTATTCCTAATTCAATCGCCCCATTAATCATTCCAACTATACCATGACTTGAAAGTATATTATAGAAAGCTTTGGTGTTCACTCATACGGTGAAGATAAAGTGCTAATAAAGTAGACAGTAATATGTGCAGGAGCCAGGCTAATCTGCGGGAAGATGACTACATACATCCAGTGTTGCCTGAGCTGCCGATTACAACATCTTGACTCTTGTGGCTGCAACCATTATGAACCTTTACCTGAAGAAAGGTAAGAGTTGATGACCTACCCTTGTATGTGCACTATGTATTTTGTATGTATTCAAACTATGGCGGAAACCTATTCCAACACAGAGCTATGTGGTCTCAGAAAAACTTACCCAAACTGAGCTATGTGGCCTCATACAAAGAATGTGCCATTTATGTACAACTGGGTTTTGTTCTCCGTTTGTGATGCATGAGCAAGTCTGACACCAGCTGGATACACAGCCAGACGAAGATGAGGACCACAGTCCCTTCTGGAGCTTATCTCTTGATCTTAGCTCAGATCTTGATGCTACAGTCGTGCACTGCGTCTGTGGACGTGCCATTCTCTCTCTCTCTCTCTCTCTCTATGTACCAAGTGTGCCTCAGGCGGTGCACAGACCGTGGGAGGGAAGAATGTGGGTGCAGCTTGCTGGATGTGTATCCTGTCCAAAAAAAATATCCGTGTCATATCAAAGTTCCCTTTCTATGTATGAAGTCACCAGCCGGAGTAAAACATAGTTCGAGCAAGCAACTGTAGGCTGTGGACATCAAAGAGAAAATGGGACGTGACATGGGAGCACCAGCTCACCGTGTATTTCGAAGTGATTTTTTCACGATGCAAGTCCATTCGTCCCCCTATAGAGCCAACACACGCACACATGAACTCTCCAGTCATATTCCGGACTTTGAATCGCCTCACGACCCAAAGGATGAAAAAAAAAAAAAAACAGTAAAGGAACAGAAAAGTAGTGTCAGGAACACCACAAAATAGCATTGCCAAGCACGAATTGGACACAACACAAGACAGTATTACCAAACAAACGTGGAGGAAATGATAAAAGGACTGTTGGGCACATGATGATATCTGTCTGGTGGAGTAGATATGATCTGGGGCTTGCCTTCCCGTCCCCCAACACTGAACTGACTCTCCCACGCACCTGACTCTTCCCTATTCACCTGGGCCTCTCCCACACACGACTCCTCCCCTTTCACATGAGCCTCTCACGCCCACCTGAATCCCTCAACTCACCTTATGGTAAAGACAAGCCAAACAGGAATGAATAATTCTGCTCTTGACTTAATATTTCCATTATACCATCTTCCACTCCGTAAAGACGTACATCTCATTCTTTAGATTCCGATTCATTAACCTCCCTGATCTGTTCAAGAGTGAGAACTGAATATTACAAATACTCTGGTGGATTCTTTGAACGTCTAAATGAGATTGTGTGAACACGTCAGAGCGGAAGACGGAGGATATGCCCGGAGCAGGGTGAGAGAAAAGCCCTATCTTACAGAATATACTTACGGTGAAGCAAGACAAATGGAATGATGACAAACAACAGATAAACATCTACTTCAGCTTCACTGGCGGGGGTGTGATCGGTGACGTCATGCCCCCACCCACCCAGACTGACTCGAGGAAGCAGTGGAGAGCGGCCTCACTGGGATCAGAATAATAGGATAAATAATGACCGGCTTTCCCCTAAGACGCTACGCGGACATATTTTCCTCCTCTGCCGTGCGCTCTCCAACAGCAGACTATAAAAGCCTCACATCTGAAATCTAGTTTGTTGAGGTCAGTAGCCTGAGTCTGGGGGGAGACAGATCCCTTGTCTTGCTTTAAGACGCCGGCAGACCGGCTCTTTCCTTGGAAATTCAATAGTGTGCTGGTGGCAGCTCAGAGATCTGTGTGCCAGTACGCCAACTATCACAGGAACGACGCCTGCCTCTACACAACACACCTTCTTATATATATATATATATATATATATATATATATATATATATATATATATATATATATATATATATATATATATATGATCACTGTTCCCGCATTTGCAAGGTAGCGTCAAGAAGACACGAAGAAAGACCACATTCGCTCACATCAATTCTCTAGATGTCTTATGCAAAACACCGAAACCACAGCTCCCTATCCTCAACCAGGCCCCAAAGACCTTTCTATGGTTTCCCTCCTCCGCTTCACATGCCCTGGTTCAGTCCACTGACAGCATTTCGACCTCTGTAAATCACATCGTTCCAATTCACTCTATCCCGTGCATGCATTTCACCCTCCTACATATTCAGGCCCCGATCACTACATCCCCAAAGATATACATACATGTATACATAATACACTCTCATTAACGAAAGTGTTAGGTAAACTGCTTTGAAATTCGAGTCAATCAGAGCCTAGAGATAAGCGATGACCCAACTTGCTATTAATGAGTGCGTCTCCTGTCGCCAAATCGGCCATGATACGCGTCTTATTGAAAGGCTATCTACTGAGTTGCTGAGCTGTTCCTGTTGTAGAATAAAATGCGTCTTGAACGCTACTTGTACAATGAATTAATAAGCCATAAAAGAAGTTTCTATTGCTTATCTTTCGTATCTTTATCCGTCGTTTTTCATACGCAAACGCTGAATAAAATTGGTCTTAGAGATTAAGCGCTGTGAGGGCTGAAGTGTGTTGTCTGGACGGTATAAACACCAAAAAATCCTAATGCCACGGTGGAGCTGTGGAAACTCTTTATCCCATTTGTTCTGTGGTAGTTTCTTTTTCTCTAATTTCTTTCTGTGTGGGATTTAGTTAAGCATCTCAGGCCATAAAGCTCAGCAGATTTCCGGTATTACGACTGCCACACAGCTCACATGATACCATACTCTCAACCATTAATACACCGTGGGTCAGACCTTGAAAAGTTCGGTATATGGCCTTCAAAAGGACCGTAGGGATCAGCGCCGAAAAAAAATCCATCATTTTCATCAGTTCAGCGCGCGCATCTCTCTAACACTGGCAACACAAGTCCATAATGTCGTCAACCCAGACATGTGTCAGGTGCTGCCGTGTGGGGGGGCGGCGTAGGTCCCAGGGCAGCCTCCGTGGGCGTGACACAGGCACACACAGGACGCACTTCTACCATGGCGTCACAAGTCGGCACATCAAAAGACGCCGTGGAGCGGGCACCAGTTCTGGACAGCCCAGCAAACAATATCTGACAAGCTTCTGGATTTCCAGCGTCAGACACTCGGGGTTTCCGTACCTCTGTTGTGACGAAAGTCAGCACTATTTCACTTGCTTGCGCTAAACAAACGTTCAACTCGGCTGGAACCACCGCTCCTGAATTTAGTTTAACAAGGGCACTGCGCTATAGTTTATATTGTTCCACCGGCGGAGACGGCTGATAAACTTCGACAGAGGCAGAATTTCCAGCTATCCGAGTCTGACTTACCGAGATTTCTCTGTATATTAGTCTCGAGCTAAATTCTAATTCACGGGCTCCGTGGTGCAGCGATGAACGCTTACCGATCATAAGCCAGCACGTGTCAGCTGGCGATCGGTTCGAATCCTTCCTGTGGCAGTCAGCCTATACCCAACCCAGGTGTTTATCCTCCCCTTGAGACTGGTCGATAAACTGGTACCTGTCTTAACCTGATATGTGTGTGTGTGTGTGTGTGTGTGTGTGTGTGTGTGTGTGTGTGTGTCTGTCTGTCAGAAATGGATGGAAATAAGAAGAACGGGGTGACTAAAATGGAAATGGAAAGATAGAGTGAAAAAGATTTTGAGTGATTGGGGTCTCTATAAGCAGGAGTGAAAAGTGCAAGGGATAGAATGAACTGAGACAATGTGGAATACATGGGTCGACATGCTGTCAAATGGACCGAACCAGGGCATGTAAAGCGTCCGGGGTAAACCATGGAAAGGTCTGAGGAGCCTGGTTGTGGATGGAGAGCTATGATTTCGGTGTATTACACATGACAGTTCGGGAATGGATGTGAGCAGGTGTGGCATTGCTTCGCCACACACACACACACACACACATCCCCTCTTGTATTCCCACCTATCTGCTGGCCCTCCAGAAGCAGCGTGTCACGTGAACACTTCTTACCACTTCCTGCCAGCAGCTAGCCAGAGGGTACCCGGGCCAGCGCGGGGCGGAGGGAAAGTACTGCCCCCGGGGATAATCCCCTTCCCAACACATAAAAGTTTCCAAAGTGGCCATGAGCGACGGAAACGCTTTACTGAGATTGGCGTGTTTTATGGAGTAGAAAATAAGGACTTTATATATGGTGCTGGGACCAGAGGAAGGGCTGATCCATCAGGAGGGGTCCCTCTCACCACTAGGCCCTTCAGCAGCGGCTCAAGGGGTCAAAGATTAGGCTTGGAAGAGTTCGGTGGGGCTAGCGTGCGTGCATGTGTCCCCAAACGTGTGCCACATATGCTGTAAACAAAGTTCTATACCTAATTACCTTCTGTCCGAGGTCAGAGATCAAGGTCACACGGTCGTGCGTACTTAATACGCACAGTACGTGGCAAATGGTGCAATGAATGTGGAGCAAATGGTTACTACGTGGACAACACAGAGAGCTTTACAACTAATACGTTTTCGATGTCAAGGTTAAACGTCAAGATTGCGAGGTCAAGGATACTCACTGATTTCTGAATTCTTGTGCACACACCGTCTGATGACCTGGTCACACACCACCTGATGACCTGGTCACACACCATCTGATGACCTGGTCACACACCATCTGATGACCTGGTCACACACCACCTGATGACCTGGTCACACACCACCTGATGACCTGGTCACACACCACCTGATGACCTGGTCACACACCATCTGATGACCTGGTCACACACCATCTGATGACCTGGTCACACACCATCTGATGACCTGGTCACACCTGATGACCTGGTCAATAATACACCGCGGATGCTCAACACAGTGTTCTATACCTGAATGATATTTGGACATAGTACAGGGTCACAGACCAAGGCTGCATGGTCTTGGAAACCGTGAAGCTTCTAAATGCTTTTTCACACAGGATTTCACGACTGGCGGAGTGGATATTGGCCAAACTTGTAACACTAATACTACGCACAGAGCACTACAATGGACTAACTTTTGGAGGTCACACCTCGAGGTTGTGCGTAATTGAATGCCGGTAAATTCATGTGTACAAAATGTCTGAAAGTTTATTAAGGAATACTGACTAATTTTGAACGAGAAGGATCCTACATACACAGTGGTACACCTGATATGAATATTCTTGTCATTAAACAGGACTATCAAATCACCAAAACGACCATCAAATGCGTTCAAAACCCAGCGGATTCAAGGCCCCCATATACACTCCGGGGACGGCCACTCACAATTCGCCTCAGTAGAACCACATGTCATCTAGAGATCTATATCTCACTTCCAAGACCACGAGACGAGTGCTAAAGAACGCAGGTTCCATCCTTAGACAACGCTGGGAGTTGCAATGACCTTCATCTTTCTCTAAATTCACGAAAGTAATTCCTATGATTCGCAGCTTCATCAAAATTACGACAATAATTCCAAACACCATAAAATTCCACCAAGATCTTCCTCCTTACATGGGAAAGTCCCTTAATTACCTTGTTTCCATCACATACGATTTCCCTCCGTATGTTTCCCCGTACCTCCAAGTTAATCTTTCTTCCAGACCATCAGGTCGACTCAATGAAGCATCATGCAGTCTCTTCGAGAGCAATAATGGCCACTCACTGTAGCTACAGACCGTGTCTTCCAGGACCACTGTGTCTACTTACTGAAGCATCAGACAGTCTTCCAGCACCATCATGTCTACTCACTGCAACATCGGACATTGTCTTCCAGGAAATAATACATCTCAGTGGTTCATATACCTAACTCTCCAAGCCAGAACATCAAAGCCACCCACACTCATCAAGTTTACACTTCAGACTATCACATTCACACTTGAAGACTAATTAACTTAACACACTGGACCATCAAGTTCATTCACAGGACAAATAACTTTGTTCACAAGTTTGCTTCAAGACTTCCAGTTCCCTTGCAATTCCATCAGTTTTCTCACACGCCCGCCAATCATCTTCCCACGTCAAGTGGAGTTCAAGATTTTTTTTCCTTTCCAGGACTACAAATTTCCCCCTCAAGGCCTAGTTTGCTTTAAGACCACCAACTCTGTCCTCACACCATCAAACGTACACCAAAGAACCATCAAATTTGCTCAGAAGACCAAGAACACTGCTCACAACAATCTCCACGTCTCTGTTGTGGAAACATCCGCTCACAAACTTGGCTCACAGGGGTATTAAGGTCACTCACGTGAGCATGAAACAGACGAGCAAGCACCAGCACCACCGCTCATGATGTCATCACCTTTGTTCACATGACCATTTAGTCCACAAGACCAATCCAGTTGCTCCTAAGACCATCAAAGTTGTTCCCCAGTCCATCAAAGTTGCTCCCCAGTCCATCAAAGTTCCTCCTCAGACTATCAAAGTTGCTCCAAAGGCCATTAAAGTTACTCGCAAGACGAAGTCAAAGCTGCGCCACAGAACACCAGAGTTGCTCCCAAGACAATGAAGACTGGATCCCAGACCTTCACATTTTCCTAAACCAGAGTTAGCAAAATCAGGGACTCTCTCTCTCTCTCTCTCTCTCTCTCTCTCTCTCTCTCTCTCTCTCTCTCTCTCTCTCTCTCTCTCTCTCTCTCTCTCAAAGCTCACTGGCTCTACAACCAGGAGCACCGGATATCAGACATCCCATACCAACCAATGTGTCGTCCAGCTACAAAGCCTTATACCACACTCAACATACCCAGCATATCCTAAGGACGTGGATATGTTCTCACAGTTTCAGTCTGGGTGGAAATCTACCCAATATACCAAAAGAGGATATATGACTCCATCCATCCGTGAAGCCTTCCTTCCTTCCTATATTCAAAGACTCTGGAGCCTCCATTCAAAGGTGCTTTCTAAGGTACAGATATGAGAGTTGGCGTAAAAATCCAGACGGCAAATACAGACTCGGCTTAAATACAGCCAATAACAGGGGCTGGTGTAGGGTAGGTGTAGGCTGGGTGTAGTAGCAACAAGACAGCTGGTGCCGGCTGGGTGTAGCAGCAACAAGACAGCTGGTGTAGACTGGGTGTAGTAGCAACAAGACAGCTGGTGTAGGCTGGGTGTAGCAGCATGACAGCTGGTGTAGACTGGGTGTAGTAGCAACAAGACAGCTGGTGTAGGCTGGGTGTAGCGGCAACAAGACAGCTGGTGTAGGCTGGGTGTAGCGGCAACAAGACAGCTGGTGTAGGCTGGGTGTAGCGGCAACAAGACAGCTGGTGTAGACTGAGTGTAGGTAGCAGCAACAAGACAGCTGGTGTAGGCTGGGTGTAGCAGCAACAAGACAGCTGGTGTAGGCTGGGTGTAGCGGCAACAAGACAGCTGGTGTAGGCTGGGTGTAGCGGCAACAAGACAGCTGGTGTAGGCTGGGTGTAGCAGCAACAAGACAGCTGGTGTAGGCTGGGTGTAGCGGCAACAAGACAGCTGGTGTAGGCTGGGTGTAGCGGCAACAAGACAGCTGGTGTAGGCCGCGGCTCCCTGGCTGGGCTGGTCACATCTCCTGCTTAAAGGAGAACTGTGTAGGGGAGCGCGCCACCTCCACCCACCAATGCTACCACTGTGCTGCCACTGGTACCACTGTCATACCACTGGTATCACTACCCCGCCACTGTCGTGCTACAGGTACCAGTCATACCACTGCTACCAGTACCCTACCGCTGGTATCACCACTACCCCTCCACCGGTACTAGTTATACCAGTGTCATGCCACTGTCGTACCACTATCATTCCCCCTGCCATACCACTAGTGCCCATAATGTCACTGCTACTAATGTTTTAGCACTGCTTCCAATGTCATACCATTGCGTGTACAGTCATACCACTGTCATACCATTCCTTCTATACCCATACCACGGTTACCACTGTCATACCACTGCTGCGGTATCCATACCAGTTACTACTGTCATACCACTGCTACGGTATCCATACCACTTACTACTGTCATACCACTGCCACTAGATATCTACTGAAACTGCTGTCATACTCCCTTACTTATCCACACCACTGACCATTCACTCGCATCATTACCAACAAACTCAAATTTTTATTCAAATTCTACCACTGCCAACACTGTTATACCGAACCACTGCCGGCAACCATCACCATCAATGTCATACCACTGCTGGTACCACCAACTAGCACTAACACCCACTGTTAACACCTCTACTAAGCACTACCACTATTCCTACACCTACCACAACACTCCTACCTGGCACCTCCAGAAAGTACCACCACATTACAACCAAACTTCCACACAATTGCCAATACCACTGTTGCCACTGTTATATACCACTGTTGCCACTGTTGTATACCACTGTTGCCACTGTTATATACCACTGTTGCCACTGTTATATACCACTGTTGCCACAGTTATGCCACTGGTGCCACTGTCACTAAAATAACACCAAGGCAACCCCACTGTTAACGTAATACCACTACTTGCAGTACCAACCACTAGTTATATGAGTGACGTTACCATCCTACAGCTATCAACTATCATCCCCCAGTTACCACCCTCATACCAACGCTTACAATCCCACCACCACGACCGCACTCATACTGACAAGCTACTCCTGTCGTTAGCATACCAGTGCTTCACCATCTCATCTTCGGAACCACTGCATTACCACAGTCATACCGATGTCACACACACCATGCCTGCCCTACCAATCATGCCGCAAGACCATGGTCACACATCATAAACTAATGGTACCACATACCTTATCATTACCACTACTTTCACCACTTGTCATTGCTGCCACTGGCACACCACTACCACACCACTGTAATCCCGGTATGACAGCCCCTCCCCCCCGCTTCCCCCAGTGGTACCATGATAGTGTGACCAACTGGGGAACTGGCTCTCCATGTAGGTACATGTGTAATAAACGATCGGCTTCTGAGTGAGCACAACCCATCCAGTGGAGTGTACCAGGAGCGTGGTACATGCTTGACTCCTGGAGCACGACGGTACGACCCTGGAACACGGCGGTGCGACACTTGCGCACGACGTTACGACCCTGGAACAAGGCGGTGCGAACCTTGAGCACGACGGTACGACCTCTGACTCTGATGGTTTGGCCTCTGACCTGCTCCCTAAGGGTCGGGTCAATGTACACGGTAAGCCATGGCCTCCGTCCGAAGGGGCGGAAAAAATCGCCGGCCCCCAACACACACTACGTAAAAGTCTGAAAACAAATATTGTCACAAAAAAGGCAGCTCAATATCACAGTATCCAACCTACTGACACAGATGGCGCTGGGAATATCTTCTACCTTACTACTACAGATGGCGCTGAGGAAGAATATCTATCTATCTGCTGCTGCGGATGGCGCTGAGAGAGCGTTTTTACTTTACCACCACAGACAACGCTGAGACATTTGATCAACTTCCCCAAAAACTTGCTTTTTCTCGAATATTTTTTGGACCTGTGAGTCAACAAGGAAAAGATTTTTCGTCGCTGCCTACAAGGGAATCGCTCCACACAGACTTAAAGCTGTTCTACGGCCACAACACCTACCTACCTACCAACCCCCTGCACCCACCCACCTCCCGCACCTAAGTAATCAGACTTCCTCTCGGCTCGGGATTAATTACAGGGAAGGCGACACCAATCGGCGTCCGCTCAATCTTTACATGGGGACACTGTACAGCAGTCAACAATTACTGCCGGTTCTTGGTAGTGTGGCTTAGTTAGATCATTGACACAGCCAACTCCAAGCACTCTGAACTGCTCTTTAGTAATTTAACGAATGACTGGTCAGGGCAGAGGTCGGTCTATCCCAGCAAGATGTATCAGAGACGCTTGCATCTTGTGTCACGTTCCACCTCACTGGCCGTGGAAGGAGGAGCCGTGGCCGAGGTTGTACATAGACCAGAGGACCTCAGAAAGGTTGATGTGATCCGACGGCGTCCCAGTCATCCATCGGGTGGTGGTGGGACGGACTGCGGGGCTCCGCCAGGTGCCTTATGCCGAGGAGGAGTGTGCCAGCTCTTCTTCAACACCGTGTCTTGTGTGATGACCTGTCTGTACGGTGCGGTGCGGGGCGGGGAGGGAGTACTACACTAGCGCCATCCCAACTCTTCAACATTCTCAAGCAACTTACGACATTTCTATCCCCCATGATCAGCACAGTCGGCACCAACCAACCAATCGCGCACATCGAGGCAAAGTGATTTCCACTGCGGCAGCCAACCAGACCTTCCACTTGGATTCCACTTAATCTACTGGTGGAAGGATGACACAACCTCGCCCGTACGTGTGTGTGTGTGTGTGTGTGTGTGTGTGTGTGTGTGTGTGTGTGTGTGTGTGTGTGTGTGTGTGTGTGTGTGTGTGTGTGTGTGTGTGTGGTGCTGTAAGGCTGCCTCTAACGAACTGCCATTCTCAACTGATGCAAGTCGCATGTGACAATGTTTCTCACGCTCTAAATCATCCCTGTCTTCCCTGATGTCTACTAAATATGGCCGTGCAGTATACAATTCTTCCATCAAGAACGTTAATAACGGTAGCAGTGATCTTACTCATTCTGTCTACAGATACCATCAGCGTGAGGCGGCTCTTACCGTAGTGTGGCCGTGCATGACGATTACTATAGATCATAATGACCCAGTGTGATGACATGCGTACTACATCATGCACGGTTGCCACAGTAACCTCCCTCCCACCACCTCCATGCATGATCCCACGAGACACACACTACTTGCACGTCTGCATCACTTGTGTGATCGGTGTTATCCTCCGTACCCCAGAATGAGGGGGACAATGGTTCGAGACCCAGGGGATAACACTGCAGTGCCACCAGCAACCCTCATGACCATTGTATGAGAAGTGACAGAGCGTCACGGAGCGCTTTATCTCGCGAGTTTCGAACCCACGTCCTTTGATTTCCGAGGCCGAGACCGCACCAGTCATCCACAAAAGAGTACGCTTCTCGCGGTGCGTCCACACTGAGCTTCCTTAAACAATTAAGAGCAACTACCTACACGTGATCCACCTCATGAACTGACACTGCTGATAAACACCCGATCACTCAACAAACCATACAGAAAAAAGGGAAAAATTAATTTGTCAAATGAAATGTTCTCAGATGCATGCAAGCCAATCACTGATTCAAATGAACGAGTAAAAGAAATAACTAATAATAATAGTAATATATATATATATATATATATATATATATATATATATATATATATATATATATATATACAATACAAGGTAAACATCAGTAGACTAGATCAAGCAGACTTCTATAAAAAAAAACAAGAGACACGCGACCAGCCCAACCCTCCTCACTCACGGGTGCAGATAATGCTGAACGTAAATTCCAGCAGAGCGCCACAGCAGAATTTGAAGCTCTATTAACCGGACTACCTTCTCCATCACCGAGGTTTACAGCGGCCTCGGCTCATCACGGCTCCCATGATTGGCTGTGACGGGAGCACATCAGGCAGGACCTGTCACCAGTGGTCAGTCTCTTCATCCCTGGCGCCAGAGACTCGTCCGTGTCGGAGGCAGCAAGACTCAAGTCGACACATTCCTGACCGTGAAATATTTCTAACATTTCTCATCTTCTTTTCAAGGGATCTTCAGGCCAGTGTCTCGTTACAATATTACGTATGAGAGTAAATCATGAGTATAACCCCCAAATTCCTAAGCTCTGTGTGCGTCGCTGACCTACGCTATATTCCATCCTGCACACATCATGTAACAGTTCAAAGACATGTTCAAAATCAAAGCCAAACATCCGAGCGATACATTATATATATATATATATATATATATATATATATATATATATATATATATATATATATATAAACGAGAGGGGAGGATTTCCAGCCCCCCGCTCCCTTCCCTTTTAGTCGACTTCTACTTGTACAGATTTTTGAAACGCAGACACTTAACAGACATTTGTGACCCCGATACTTCGACAATCATTACACAAAGAATTATACTGCAACACTGTAACAGATATTCAAACATCTGTAAACTAGATACTTCAACATGAATAACACAGGTACTTCAACAAATTCGATTCAGATACTCGTAAATCGGTCCCCTACACATTTCAGACTCAGCTACTCATAACCCAGATACTCACAGACATCGTAAAGTATTTTTGTGATGTAATCATATACAACTCAGGTATCAGTAATCCAGACGGAAATCAATACAAAAATTCGTACAACGAGCTTCATTTTACCCGAGTTTTCAGGTCGATCAATTTTCTCTTCCAGTGGTTCCCTGCAACCAGCACACCAACCGTCCTCGTCCCATCACTAAACCCTTAAAATAAGACTTAAACAAATCGTGAGTTTCCCATCACTAGAATCAGCCATACCCAAACTTCCCGTGAAAAATGAAATCCCTAAAACCAGATTACATTACATTTTCCCCCTAACACGCCCCTTTTTCATAACCTAAACGCTTCTCAAACCAGGCATTTCTAAAGGCAGACTTTCTGATAATGGGACATTTTTGAAACCAGACTTTTAATTCAGCGAAAACTTTTCAAGCAAGACGATCTAATTAGTAAACAGACAGTTTGGAACCAGACGTTCTTAATAACCAGCCACTCCCGATGTATATATATTCCATAGCCAAACAATATTTTAAGTCAGATGCTTTAATAAACAAGTCAATTTTTTTTTCCAAAATCAAACGATCTAACAACGAAATGTTCTTTATTCAACCCATACGTTTTGATGATCGGATTTCTCTTCTTCATGGAGACTACCAGACAACCGCCCTCCACGCTACTCCCCAAACGGTCCCCTTCCTGAGCCTTCAGGTCTCCACCATCCCTGGAGAGTGTGGTGTGAGGAGACATATCATGGCCAGGTGTGCATCTCTCCCTCCACAGTTTGCCGCCGCACCAGCTGTCGTCGAGCGCCCTACTGCCGGACACACCGGACACGGAGGCCGGGATGGGCGGCATGGACGTGGGCGGGGACCTGCTGCGGGCGCGCCAACCGCCCCCCTCTGTCTGGGACTGCCTCGTCTCCTGCCACAACCGACTGGGCCAGCGCCTCGCCAGGAAAAGGGTAAGTCCTCCTCCTCCTTTTCCTCTTCTTCCTGCCGGTGCTACTTGGGAAGGAATGGGAGGACATTCAGTATAGAAGGGGAGGATACTGGAGTTCTTGTTGAGCCAGGAGTGTGGAAGCTAGGGTTCGGTATGGAGGTCAGAGCATGATGGGTAAGAGAGAGGGTACATATGAACATGGAAGGTGAGAGATGGAGCAGATCTGAGCATGGAAGGTGAGAGATGGAGCAGATCTGAGCATGGAAGGTGAGAGATGGAGCAGATCTGAGCATGGAAGGTGAGAGATAGAGCAGATCTACGTATGGCGGGTAAGAAACGGAGCACCATCTGAGCATGGAGGGCAAGAGCTATAAATGAGCAGGCCGTCCCATGGAAGGTAAGAGATGGGTAGCTCAGGGAATGGAGGGCAAGAGAAGGGGCAGGATGGCAGTAAATCCTTTATACGTCCTCAAGAAAATCTACTTAGTTACCACTGAAGCACATTCAATCTAGTCCACAAACTCCTTGTTACGTTTCTTCTGCAACCCCTCACCTTACGTAAGCAGTGGGCCAACCTCACTAGCCTCCCACACTCTGGGCCGACAAAACTTTTCCTCTCTGTACTTTGCCACACGAGGTCGTGAGCAACAAACACTGCTGACACCCTGGTTCTGGTCAACAGTTTTACGTTGTAGCATTATTATGTCGGATGAAAACCCACGTACCTACCTCATTTACAGACCTTCCACCACAATTTTCCTCCCACAACAGATTACCCGCAACCAGACGCCTAAAAACCGCTCTCCCATACACACACACACACACACACACACACACACACACACACACACACACACACACTTCAACAACCCCTTCCCATAAAGACGTAACTGGCGTGAGAAGAATAAGAAGAATTCGCTGTTCTCAGCAGCGCCTGTTTCAGCACATCACATTACATATGTAAATCCCATCTGCGCATTCCCGCCACTTGGCCTATTTTCCTAAGGCTCTGCCACACCACCACCACCACCAAGGTGAGCTTCCCTGTGGTCTCACACGGACCAACACCTTATACGGTCCAACAACACTAAAAAGCAGCAGTATCTAGAATGTTCCCCTCTATGTAACTGTACATGGAAACAAACTCCCCATATACATGTATATGGAAATGTTTCCTTCTATGTAACTGCGTCTGAGTATGGTCCTCTCTATGTAAATGTACGTTAAGTATTTGGGAAGCATGTTCTTTGTTACGTAACAATACAAAATCCTCCGTGTTAACTGTACATTTACTGAACCTACTTATGGGAAGGTGCTGTGCTCTGAACATATATATCAAGTATATTATGGATCTTTAATCCTGTACATCAACATGGGAAGCGTCACACACACACACACACACACACACACACACCGCTTGAGTCACTAATTCATAGATGTTTGATCTGTAGGTTAGCTGTTCTATTGAAAAGCGTCCTTCGATACCACGGGTGCATCAGGAAGGTGTGCCTGTACAGCATAATGACAGTGTCTTCCCCTATCACAGGTGGAGCAGGGTGTACGGCTGTACAACCAACAGAAGCACTTGGCGGCGGTCAAGAAGTGGAAACAGGCGCTCAGACGCATCAACAAAGACAACGACCGCTTCATCACCCTTGGCTACCTCAGCCAGGCACACCTTGACTGGGGCCGCTACAGGCAAGTTACAGTGCATCCTGTATCTGTATCCTAACCTACCTACGCACATCTTGACTCTACAGAGCATCCATTTTGACCCATAACTCCGCCTTTCTCTTCAGTGTGGCAATCCGTCGTCAGAATTCTCGTCATTCAGCGCCATCCTTAACACTCCCATAAACTCACGACACTCTTTAAGGCTCAGTGAAAACTATTCGCCTATACGACTTGCAGAACATAAGAGCTACATCGTACTTTCCTATGCATGCAGTATGGCAGAGCACACTTAACGACCATCACTTCGAAGGGGATATCAATAATGGCCCTCGGCATGCAAAGGTGAGGGGATGTCGACAGTATGATGGAGGCTGGTAAGCCTACTTAAATTGTATATACAAGATTATATTCTGGGTATCGATCATCTTGCATGGATAGCGCAAGAACCATACTTCCGGCAAGACAGCGTGATCTGCTCTTCGCCCGTCATCATCAATGATCTGAGTTATTTACAAAAACTACAAAAATCGTGTAAAATCAGGAGACTTGAAAGGTTTCTGCTGCATTAATATTGTTGGCCCTGGACCTCCCAAAAGCGACCAACAACTGTGCAAGATTTGGGAGTTAATTAAGCTTTCAGGAATCAAGGTAACTAAACCTGACTGTAGAATTAAGCAATATTATTTAAGCGCTGGAGCATTTCTGCCTCCCTTTCGTACCGAATCGGTGCTAATAAACATAAAGGACACCGAAGCAGCTTCATTAAACATCACTCGCACAGCATAAAAGACTGGAAAACAACAATGAACGCAAGACCACCTCTACAACAATCCCCGTATCTAAAGAGGAAGAATAAAGAAAAAGGTCAATGGCGAACACCTATAAAAAGAAGAAAAAAAAGTAGGCTTGAATATAAGGATTATCGAAAACATCGACGATTTTGAGAAGAAACGTTAAATTCTACTCGCCTGCAATTAGAAGAAATAAATTTATGTCATAAGGAGATAATATTCAAAACCGATATTCATTATTATAAAGAACTTTTTTTCTTAAACGAGCTCACATTATTCTGCAGCCAGCTATGGCTACCAAGCTTCCCTAAAAGTTAATCATCTCTAGCCAAGACTTCAAGCAATCTCAGCCAAGGTCCAGTTCACTGCTCCAAATACCAAAAGACGACAATTTATATTTCTTAAGAGTTTCCAGTGTGGGCACACATAAGCAAAACACTGCGTATGAGTTTCAATTCACTTCGATGAATGAACTATCAAATGAAAAGTAAAACTGAAATACTGCAGAACAGTAGTCATACCAGCACACGATGTCATGTAGCAAAGGGCAGCCATTTGTTGGACCACCTTGGTTTGATATTATAATTATATCATTAGACTTACCATGGGTGGAGGTTAAAAGTCCAAGTTTTGATCTTTTACTAAGGTACTGCAAACTACTAACTTCTAGTGAAAGTTTAAACTGGAGTTTCAGAGCTCTTTTACACGTTATCAAGCAACTTTTCGCTCAAAAGGAACGCATCTTACCCTGCTCCGCAGGGAGCGCAGCCTGAATGCTGCAAGAGCCTCGTAAACAAGTCGAGGGGTTTAATATTAACAATAATAATAACAATAATAAATAATAATAATAATAATCGTGAACATTGTGGCTAAAAAAAATAAGCTTGTTGCTTTTTAAAAAGTTTCAGGGACTGGCGGGGAAACATATCAGTTCCAAAAATTGTTTTTACTTTATAAGTTAGTTCAATCGTGCGCTAGGAAAAGAAAGACCAACAAAAAGCCTATTATTTCAATCCTGTGCGAGAGAAAAATCTAAAGAAACAAAAGCACCCCATGACTGTCAAATTCATCACTTAGTTCACAAAGCACGTTTCCTACTGCAATATTAACTTTCAAAAAGCCACAGTTTAACCATGCAATATACCATAACCATGCTGGCATAAATATGTGCTCTACCCTAGAAACCACCTATCAAACATCACAAGATGAGCTTCCCAAAGATATGGGGAAATATATGAATTCAGAATATAACATTTTCTCCGATCAAAAACTGCAGTTCAGACACTGGTATATACTCATAATTCATATATCTAGCAAAACAGCTTTAAATCATAAAAATTATATATATATATATATATATATATATATATATATATATATATATATATATATACATATATATACGAACAAAGTACAGATGAACGCGTACTTTCATATAACATACAAACCTCCAACAGAGCAACGATCGAACCCAGGACCCCTGTGCAACAGGCGGGAGCGCTACCGCTAGGCTATGATGCCCCAGTAATGATAAAATATCCCAGTACCAAAAGCATGGCAACCAATTCCTATACTGACATCAGCACTACCAACACCCAATAAGAGACAAAATGAAGTCCCAATACTGACGGGATGAAGCCCCAGTACTGACGTAATACCTGTCGCTATCACTATTAACGACAACGTGATATCCCACTATTAACAGCATGACGACCCACTGCTAACAGAATGATGTAACGATGCCGACAGCACAACTTTTTTGTCCTTAAAGCGTAACACTTTGGCACCAAAAGCATGACACCTATTACGAAAGCACAATCAGTTTACTTTTGTTATACCTAGTAGTAACCAACCAGTCTCTACCTGGATCACAGGGAGATGCTGGACTTCGGGTTCCAGCAACTGGACATCGCCAACGAGATGGATTCGCCGATGCTGCGGGCTGAGGCGTACTTGACGTTAGCGCGGGGCAACGAGAGGCTTGGGAACCTGGAGAAGGCGGTCTCCTACTGCCGCCACTCACTCTACAACCAGTGTGATCAATCCCGCACCACCGGCTACGTCCATCTTACCCTCGGCAACACCTACCTCGTCTATTCCAGCTTCAGCAAGGCCATCGAGCACTACGAGCTGGCTCTCAAGGTCTCCCGTAGCATCCATGACACGGCCCTGGAACTTCAGGTATATTGCGGACTCGGGCACACCTTCTGCCTCCTGCAAGATTTCGAGAAGTCCCTGTCCTTCAGCGCTAAGGCCTTCGAGCTCTCTAAAACCTTCCACATATGCGACCTTAACTCCAGGTTCCAGAGACTATCATTAGTGACACTGGCCACGCCGCTGAGGAAACTGGGGCGGCTACAGGAGGCTCGGGACTGTTGTCAGGTAAGTGGCTACCGTTGCCCTGACATTGCTCTCCTGTGTCTGGTGCTGCTACAGGTATGACTTTGGTGGTGTCAGTCAAAAAATACTAACATCCTGCGATCTATCTATATGGGGTTTATGAATTCTGTTTTGCAGTAACCATTACAAGCATCTCTTACTAGTGGACAACAATTGAATGAAATGATGAGAATTGTATTTTTTCCTCTCTTTCTATTTGGGTTTTGGTAGCAGTTTTTAGAAACTTTGTTCACGCAATGTCTCATTCAACATGGCCAACACCAGCTAGCTACTGTAAATGAGTCATTTACACAAGTAGTTATGAATTACTAACCAACCCTACTTTTTTCCTGCGCCCATATATTCTTGATGAAACGGAAATTACGCAACGTGTAAGTAATCTACGAAGCTTCATTACCTACAAATACCAGTGGATTAAGATTTCATTGTGAGTTTTTTGTCATGAAGTACAGTTATTATTTAAGAGCAAGGCCAGGGGCGCGACAAAGGACCAACCTTTGCGTTCAAGTTGTCAACAGTACGAGATAGACACAACAACGCTGAGCTTTGTCAAAATGATGAAAACCGGGTATGAACACTTACACTTCGGCAATCAGTCACAGTCTGTTCAGTTGTGTATGATTACCATCCAGTTTTCTTTGAGACAAATAAATAAAGTATAGGACCAAGGCTACACGTCTCACACACACACCGATGATCCTGACCGTCTTTTTGATGTTTTGTTCAATGGCTATCAATAGCCGTAAATCATAAGCTGCTGCCAGCGTTCACCCTTCTACATACCGTACCATAACTTACCTTGGAAAACCCTGAGAAATCTAATGAAATGTGACGCACCCTAAGTCGACCTCCGTGGCTTAGTAAACACGTGAAACATATTACTAGTTATACAACCAACCTACACTTTTACTATCTATACGTTAATTTCAGTTGAAAATGGTACACGTGAAGGTATGCATCATCTTTACATTTAATTCTATTCAAAGACAGTCCTTTATAATCAATAAACTACATTTCTGGAGGAACAACTGGTGATTATCAATACTGCCACTTACTGACACTTTACATGCCACCCTCACCATGGAAGCCTCGTTAGACTAACATTACAATATTCTAGCTTCCCCGGATATTTAATGTTATAATAACGGTAGATTCATCAAATAAAGGAAAATACTATTATTTCTATAATGTACTTACGTGATATTGTATTAAGGTTCCTTCATAACCGGGCATTATACAACCATTCACAATAATAATAATTAGTCTTATGGGAAGGAATAATGCTGTTGTTCTACATTAGTCAACCGTAAATACAATTTACGAATACCAAACAACGAATCATTAAGGACTAAAACTAAAATTTGTGTTTACCTCAGACAAGAGAATCCATTGCCCATAGGTATCGTTCCATTCTCCTTTATTTTCTGTTAAACGCCGCAATTCATCAAATTCAACAGCTTTTCCGCGACCTTCCGGTACTGCGGGTCAATTCCTTACTCGTACATTCTGATCAGCACTTCATAAAAAATCAACACAACACTGAAAACTTCCACAAGGTAGACAAACTTCCCTTCTTGTAAAAATAGAATTCTCTTGATCAGTGACGAGACATTGCTTTTGAGGAAAGTCTTTTAAAAACTGATTTTTTTTTCGAGAAAATGTTACCTACGAGTATTCTAAACACTTTCAATTACATGTTGTCAATATCAATATTTTTCCTTAAAAAGGTATACGAAATATGCCTCATAGTTATATATTCATAATTCTTCCTTGCTAAATTTTTGTTTCACCATTAAATGTTTTTCTAGCGATATATGTAACAGGCTAATGTGGCTTATTATGCTTGCCTGACTGGTACCAGCTAATTTTATTATATTCTAATCAAGAACCCATCATTCATACATCTAAGGGCATCATTAGTTCTAAATCATGTTGAACCCTATTGCATTAGTTGCTTTTTGACGAATGAAGGATCCAGAAAATATGGCAAGATTATATATTCCGTAATTCAATGCCATATATAGAAGTGGTTGAATTTATCTGTGCAACAGGATCGTTCTGAATATCTCAATCCAAAACTCATGCTGAAGTACAATAGCAGTGAAGCAAATTCCTGAGTTCAGGAAACTGCATGCGTTGGCAATACATCGCTTTTTATTTTCAACAATAGCTAGGGACCTTTACCTGCATGTATAGGAATTACGACAATCTTTGTCTGCTCAAAACTTTACCTTTGAGAATGAAGAATGATTACAGATATGGCTGTAGCATTCATATTTCTTTGATTGCTGCCTGTCAGCAGGTCGTTTCAGCTTTCAACTCTTGCCGAAGTTCTCTATGTCTGCCAAACTTATACACTACATCAATTTTACTTATGCCCTTAACGTCCTTATACAGGATGCCCTCAAAATGGCTCTCACTGCTGGGGACCGGCCGACTCACGCCCGCTGTCTAGCCATTTTGGCTGACATCCACCGGCAGTGCCTGGATGTCCAGGTAAGATGTCAGTGAACAGGTGTGCTCTTAAGATCAGGTTCTCTCAAGGTGAAGTCTAGTCATTTACTTTTTCGTTAGTAATAGTGACTAAATCCTTAGATTCTGGAAGCTCAAATTAGTGAATATATATATATATATATATTTTTTTTTTTTTTGCTTTGTCGCTGTCTCCCGCGTTTGCGAGGTAGCGCAAGGAAACAGACGAAAGAAATGGCCCAACCCACCCCCATACACATGTATATACATTCACGTCCACACACGCAAATATACATACCTACACAGCTTTCCATGGTTTACCCCAGACGCTTCACATGCCCTGATTCAATCCACTGACAGCACGTCAACCCCGGTATACCACATCGCTCCAATTCACTCTATTCCTTGCCCTCCTTTCACCCTCCTGCATGTTCAGGCCCCGATCACACAAAATCATTTTCACTCCATCTTTCCACCTCCAATTTGGTCTCCCTCTTCTCCTTGTTCCCTCCACCTCCGACACATATATCCTCTTGGTCAATCTTTCCTCACTCATCCTCTCCATGTGCCCAAACCACTTCAAAACACCCTCTTCTGCTCTCTCAACCACGCTCTTTTTATTTCCACACATCTCTCTTACCCGTACGTTACTCACTCGATCAAACCACCTCACACCACACATTGTCCTCAAACATCTCATTTCCAGCACATCCATCCTCCTGCGCACAACTCTATCCATAGCCCACGCCTCGCAACCATACAACATTGTTGGAACCACTATTCCTTCAAACATACCCATTTTTGCTTTCCGAGATAATGTTCTCGACTTCCACACATTCTTCAAGGCCCCCAGGATTTTCGCCCCCTCCCCCACCCTATGATCCACTTCCGCTTCCATGGTTCCATCCGCTGCCAGATCCACTCCCAGATATCTAAAACACTTCACTTCTTTCATATATCCCTGATAACAGTCAGCGAGTGATGCACAGTTTCAGAATATCTCAGATATTGTTTATTCCATATTACAGTGATAAAAAAAAAATGCCATTAATGTTATCCTACCAAAACTATTCCTAATCTTTATCGTAAACTCATTCATCACGAAATAACTTCGGAAGCTACAGCCAATTGACCTTAACGTTTACTTTCAGCATAAAATTGATAAACGTTTAATAAACATAAGCATTACCTTAACATCTACTTTCTTACAGTTATTAAGACCTATGAAATTACCGTTTTATTAGTAGCTGACATAACATTTGTAAGTTGAGTTTGGACTATATTCCAGCGGGCATACAAACGCTATGAAGCAAGTATGCAGTTAATGATACACCTTGAGGACCGTTATGGACAGCTAATTGCCCTCAATGGCATGGCCAAAACACTAGGCCTCATGCGTCGACAGTCCAAGATTTGTGACTGCCGACCTCTTGAAATCAATAATAAAGTCATTGACTTAGCCTCCTCACTTGGTTGCAAGGTAAGCCTACCTTTTGTACTTCTCGAAAAAATGTATAATTTGCCATACATTCAGGATCACCACTATCATTGTTTATAATGGATCTGCATTTTTCAACACATTTTCAGAACTTGCACATTTGGCTTATTTGTTAATTTTGAAACACTTTTGTTTTGTTTTTTACTCATGTCACAGTTGCTCTTCACTCCTTTTTCAGTACCCCCAAGTTTTCCCTCTTATGCACTGCTATATCCTCTAACTGCCAGATGAAAGCCATTTCTACTTATACAGTAGTGTCTGTTTGCAGTCTTTTTCTCTCTTGATGTTATAAAAAGCATTTTCTCCTTGATACTGCTTGTACACTCAGTCTGTGTATACACTCAGAGTAGGTAATTATCATGTTCTATTTTTTCTACAATCTACATACTCATGATTTTCTTTCTTTTCTAGTTGATAATGAGGTCAGCACATTTGCGTCTGGCTGAGCTGTACCGGATTCTCAATGATGAGGAGAACAATTCACTGCAGGAACGACTGGCATCATGTCTGACAGAGGAAATGGAATTGGTTTGTGGTGTCTGTGGAGAGCGTTATGGAGACCAGGGTGGCAACTCCCTTGATGCCCTCCCATGCTCTCATATCTTCCATGCCAAGTATGTCACCTCAACAAGTGTCCTCATTCACATATATCAACAAAAATTTCAAGAAATTTCAACATAAAGAAAACCCATAAAAATATGAAAACCTACATTTCCTTCAAAATGCACAGCTTCCTCAGTTGCCTCACAAATTTAACATGAAAGAACCTTTTCATTAGATTAGCTTTCCTTTTAACATTCCTTCTGACTTCACTTGCTACTATAACCTTTCCAAATTTTTAAATGTTTTTCCTCTTTATTTCATCATTCACTGTGAACTTTCTATTTACATCACACATCCCTACTTCAATTACACAACATGCAGAATTTCCTCAACACAATCATAGCCCTGGCATACCTCCACAATTCCAATATCAACCCCATCTTGTTTTATCCCTTTCTGCCTACCATCAACCTTTCCACATCCAGGCCCCACAAAACTTTCCATGGTTTACCCCAGACGCTTCACATGCCCTGGTTCAATCCACTGACAGCATGTTGACCCTAGTATAGCACACCGTTCCAATTCACTCTATTCCTTGCATGCCTTTCACCCTCCTGTATATTCAGGCCCCGATCGCTCAAAATCTTTTTCACTCCATCCTTCCCCCTCCAATTTGGTATCCCACTTCTCCTTATTCCCTCCACCTCTGACATGTATATTCTCTTTGTCAATCTTTCCTAACTCTCTCTTTCTCTCTCTAAGATCCCCTTTTTTTCACATCCAGTGTAGCTACTAGACATATTCTATTTTAACCTCTCTCACACTCCTGCTCTTCTAGTTCATCCCTCCTCACCTGAAGCCTCACCTGACATCCTTCACCTTCTTTCTATTACTTAGAGACATTCAGTATATCTGCTTTTATATTTCCATACCACTTTCATAGTCCATTAAAAAGTACCCAATCTTCTTTTATCTCACTTCACTTAGACCTATGCATCTACTAATTGTATTTATTCTTTGAATTATTCTCTTACATCCCTAAATTCAAAATACTATCTACTTTTTCTCTTACCTTATTTGATACCCTCTTATTACCCATATTATTTTCATAACATTAGCTTCAACATTCCCATTACAACTGTAAGCATGCAAAATCCTCCTACATTAATGCCCTCATCCACAGATCATTACAAACCTTTCTTTCATACTGTACCAAAAGCTGACTAATGTATTTAAATGTGGATAATGTAACATTTCTTTATGAGTTCTTTTCAGTTCAGTTAATATTATAAGGCAGTATTTAGTTAACCAACTGTTCTTCACACATTTTGAATGTTTGGGATTGGTAACATCATAACTAATGTTACCATGCTATAGAACCTAAAACAACTTAGGTATATTCCTTTAAATTTTATTCACCCAGATAACCAGTTAGATACTGGTTTCCAGCAACTGATCTTAACTTGTTTCATATTGTAGCACCATTTAGAATTTATAGAATTGCACAATTTGTGATTATGATTTGGTCAGCTATTCATACATTACATGTAAGGTAAAAGCTATGAAAATATGAAGAGATAATTAAATACTGATTGAATTTCCTAGATTTTGGTAATATTTTTTACACAATGCACCCTACATGAAGACTTGCATGTGTAAGTTTATAAATCTTGGTGTACTTACTTAAAATTCTGCTTAGAAAATCCATGACTTTCAAGGAAATTGCTTTACTTTGAACTATCCATGCACCTACTAATTCAGAAATTCCTAGCAAGTATGCAGAATTTAAGGAATTAAAAAGATTTTCATTGAGACAGCCATGATAATGGGTAGGAAAATAATAAACGAATAAGAGCTATGATTCCAGTCATGTAAACACCTTGTGAAGTTATTATTTGTGTCATATCTCCATATATCTGAAATATATTTTTCTAAGTTCTGCTTCATCTTGCATTGTTATTAGGTGGGTTTCTGTTATTATTCTTGGTTGGTCTCTTCACCATGATTTTTGTCTTTATTATTTGAAAGTGTACTTTGTTAAACTACGCCTCCTCATTCTTTATCATCATAACATACATTTTCTGTTCTGTTGCTTAGAAATACCTTATAGATGTCATTCCTTAAATTTCAGCGTAAACCATCCCTTTGAATCAATGGTCTTTCTTAAGTTTTTAGAAGTTATGTTTTTCTGTTTTACTTGCAGATGTGTTAGAGATCTGATGACTTCTGGAGACCGGAAAAAGAAGAAACGCATCTGCCCTGACTGTCGGAAATCGCTCAACTCCCGCTTGATGCTCATTTGCTATGATGAGCTAAAAGCAGCCTATAACGATGGTCGAGCTCCTACCTTCCCACGTTATCACCCTTCTCCTTCTTCTGATGATCAGCCTCTCTGATACTCAGCAATCAACTCCCCACCTTCGCTTATGGATGACATCTGTTTTTGGCTCTTCTGTTGCACATAAGCCTATTGAGGGTGGCTGGAAGTAGTTACATCTACAACAGCCTTTTTAAACACCATTGATACTGCAAATTTTACAGGAGATAAACAAATATACCTGAAGTTATAATTCTAAATCAGCAGTGACCTAGAGATAAGTCTGCTAAGATAGCTAACGTTGAGAATAATTCAGCTGCCTGCCATATTTTAAACAGTCAGTGAACGTGACATCAGATCCCTTCAAGGAGGCTAACATCTGCTATACATGTGGCTAACTTATGGTGTACTTATATCAGTCATAATACATCATACATTCTATCGCTAATGGCATTCTCTTTTGAGATTTAAGTCTGCTGTGTTTGAATTGGCTAATATTCAGTACAAGATCAGCATCATTACAATGGTGGCAAACTTTGGCATTGTGAGCACCAACCAGTAAGAAATCAGATAACACACATTATCCATATGACTGAAAATTATTGTTGCATATTCTTAAGGTAACAACGTGTATAAGTAACTAACTGGCTTTCCTCTTTGCTGTTCTTGAAAAAACTTTCTTTACATTCAGTGAATAAATAAAAAGTTCCAACCTACATACAAACAATGAGTGATATAAAGTGAAAAGAATGTTAGTTGGAGAGCAGTTTTGTTGTGTATTGTTTGTGTAAATTAATATTTGCAGTTGGCAATATAAGTGCTAAAAGCAATGACAATCACAAATGACTTCTCAGTTGTATAATACATAGTGCATAAGATGGGCTAAGGAAAAAATGAAGTTTGTGTGACCATATACTGTGCTACGTACATAGCTTGAGCCTGCATTGATTGATAATGCAAAGATCAAGCTTTAACACTGTGGCTGGCTCCCACTAAAGTGTAATGGAATATGAAGTGTCGTCTTAACATAGGTTCGATGAAATACCAGTAACTGTGAAGTTATATTTATGAATACACAGATTTTTGTTCTCTTACTTTGGTTAGAAAATACCAAACTTATGAGGGGTTAATATGACTATTATCCTTATGGTATCTGGCAAACATCATTAGTGTGAATTTGGCATATCCCATCTGGTTTTTGATATAACAAAAAAATCAGATTGGACTTAGATATGAAATTCAGTTATAAGTATTTCTCTTTCTCCATATCATGTACTATAGTTCACAACGTGGACTAAATCATTTTCAGGAGTGCAGTTCATGAAATATACCTCTTCAGATGAAGGGAATTCTGTTGTTTCTAACCCACTATATGTTTTAATTTTCCACTTTTATCAGTGGTAATGCTTTGCAAAGGTAGTTATATTATATAAAACTTGTTTTGTTATTACTTTTAAGGGAACACACACACACACACACACACACACACACACACACATACATTCACAATATTTGTCTAACACACTGAAAACAACAATTTGTTCCTAAGAATAGAAAGTACTTTTTTACATTGTCAGTTAATGGACAAAGAAGTTGCAGATGGGATGTATTTTGATGATAACCAAAATACAAACATTTCAGCAACATTGCTTCTGAAACAGGAAATACCTTACACCTTTCAAAATAATAGCTCAATCAGCATATATCACACTCAAGTTTGTCTGAACATTTTTGATATGGGACACATTTATGTAAATGAGAAGTGGAAGACCCAACACATCCATTACTGGTCACCACAATTTATATGTCATCATTTCTTTCTAAAATGCATTGGCAAGGACACCCAGTTAAAGCAATGAATCTGTGTACTTACTATTCTATTTTCTTATTCAGCATAGATAGAATAATTAAGATCTCTTCACAACTATCACAGTGACACTGGGAGTTCCTGCATTATCAGTATAGAATGATAGAAATATATTTTGATAAATAGCTCTTGTATGCACACCTATCAGTCACACACTGGGTTCTTGGTTGGCAAGGTCTATCGACAAAGAGACTTGAAAAAAAAATTATACACACTATGCATGTACTAAAGACATACAAATGCATCCACATTACTGATGTGTTGCAGAAAACATGCAAAGTGTACTTCACTATGCAGACAGGAAGGATATGCACTGGTGCATTGCATAATGCAGTAAAAGAAAATGTGTCATTATGTATACATAGGATGGATATGATTATATATATATATATATATATATATATATATATATATATATATATATATATATATATATTATTTATATATATATATATATATATTATATATATATATATATATATATATATATATATATATATATATATATATATATATATATAATAAAGTCAACATACTGCATTACAACACCACAACAAATGCATCCATACACTTCAAGCATCACTGAAATCCTCAAATGCAATTCTGAGCACGCAGTAAGGATACCCTTCAGTGCACCCACACTATGCAAGAACTCTGAATAACTAATGTTCGCACTGTGAATACTCATCAGCTGAGCAGTTCACCAAAGTGTATAAATGCATAATTATACTGGAATACATAACTTTTAGTAAGTATGGCACCTTGCCATCATGATTCCTCAAGAACCCTAACGATGTGTGGTTTCTGAAAGGAATTTTCTAGTGTCTATACAGTAAAGAGATCAGTGTGTTGCATGTAAAAAAATCTCATGAGAAAATAATATATTTCATGCAGCAAAATGATAGCCTCAGTGTCTTGCTGTACTTTGATGAGCCGTGGCATGTTTCAGAATGTTCTACATCGAATCCAAAGTGCCAATGGGACTCTATTCCTGTACAGGAGGTTGTGGCAGCTACAATATTCTTTTAGACAACCCAGAAACAGTGCATTATGGATATATTTTCTAAGCTCTGTTATGTACCATAAATGAAAAGGATTCAGTATGCAAGCTCCATTTCAGCTAAGCTACTGATGAGTGGGTGATCCCCTAAGATTGGAAGCAAAGAAGATTAGAGAGCTTTTATGTTGTACAGAGAAAAGTATAATATTTTACCAAGTTTTATAAGTATATATGGTTGCTATGAAGCCTTGGTGATCATCCCAAAGTGCTCAAGATGCTGTGTTCAGCACTTTTGTAACAGTAGCTGATTAACATTAAAATACCTCATGGTATGTATATTCCTTATCTAGTACTGATTTGTGATCATAATATATCAAAAATACTTTGTATGCACTATCTATGTATCAGCAATACTAAAGCATTGAAATTACTGGTAAAGAGGTTATATACTATCTTTTGATCCCTCTTGTTAACATTTGATTTACTTAATATTAGCTCCAGTTATGTAGTTTACAGTCAGGCTTTGTTATTCCCAGCCTCCAGATGCACTCGGCAGAATCTCCTTTGCCAACAGCTAATCATTGGTTCTGTAGACACTTTGTAATGTCTTTAGTCAAATATAATTTGTTTTTCTAATATGCCACAAACGGCACTAGGTGTATATTACTGTTTCCTCATGGAAGTGCAGTTAAACTGAGGCCTCCATAACATGGTTTAACTGTATGATAGTAGCTTCTAATATATAGATGTTTTCTGTTTTATTCTGTAAGCATCCTGTGCATTACTGCAGCTCTTAAGGTAAACCTGCTATAGCCAAGCCTGAACTGCTCACAAGCTCTCCACTCACACTTGGCTACTAAGGGAAGAGAAAGTTTGGACTCAAAGGATAAAGTGGTGGCAGATGGTAAATCATTGGTAAATGGTGAAATAGTAGTAAAGACACAGTATAATAATATGGGGTAGTTCATTAGTGACAGTGTGTGGTGTAGTGGTCATGGCTGGTGAAGAATGGGACCATGTGATGGAATATTGGTATGAGATATTGGAGGAGTGGCATTGGATGATACTTTTAGCATGCTTCCCTCATGATCCTTCCTGTGATGTTCTGATGATGAGTTCAGTGCACTGCTAACTCTTGGGTCTCTTTCACAATATAAATAATAGTTTTTCTATTTCCAACACATTTCCATAAAAGCCCTAATATTCATTTTATCTGGAATCACTACAGCCTAGAAGTCATCCATTTCTTTTCAACACTTCTGTTTACTGCATTATGAACTTTTAATGTATATCTACAATGCTTTTCACTACTAATAGAAGATTAATCCTTTACAACTTATTGCACTGGATGGATTGTCTTACAGCAGTCAAGTTTAGTTATATCCTGTACTCAAGGAGTTGAATTTTCATATTGTAAGGGAGTTTAGTGGCTTTGAGAAAGGGGCAAAGAAATTATAATGACTAACTGTGACATAACAGTGGTGGGTGTTGGAGCTATGGTGTAATAAAGCAATAGTAGTTGTTTTAAGGCTGTAGAATGATGAAGCAACAGTGATTGTGTATTGCAGAAACAGTAGTAGTTGATGGAGCCATGATAATGGGTAGAATAGAGGAAGTGGATGATGGAGCACTTTTAAAGGGTAATGGAGCACTGATGGATCAGAGATGAAGCTGTGATAAGGGGTGGTGATGTAGTGTTAAGTGATGGTGAAGCAGTTGTGGTAAATGATGGAGTAGTGGGTATAGAACACTTGTCACAGGTAATACACAGTAAATAAAAGGAAGTAGGCACTGGAACAGTGGAAGTGGGTGGTGGAGAAATGACTGGTTGTGAAGTAATGGTTGTAGTAACTACCCATGGCAATAATGGATGGTAGTACAGTAACACTGGAAACTGAACAAATTTAGTACTTGTTGTGCTAGTGGATGGTGCAGCAGAGGTATTGGAAGATAAAGTAATGTTAATGGATGGTGGAACAGTGGTGATGGGTGATGAAACATCAGCAGCAGTGGACAGTTGAGTGGTAGCAGTGGATGGTGGATAAAGAACAGTGGGAGTGGATGATAAAGCAGTAGTGGTTATCCATGGAACAGTTGCAATTGATGATGAAGCAGCAATAGTGGAAGATAAAGCATTGACTTTGTATGGTAGAACAGTAGGAGGACATGGTGAAGTAAGTCGTGGATGGTGAAACAGCAGTAGTGGGAAAAAGAATGTAGGCAGTATTTGTGGAGGCTATTGCAGTGGTAACAGGTAGTGAAACAACTAATGGGTGTGTGTGTGTTAAGATTGGTAATGAGCAGTAATACATGGTGAGGAGGAAATGATTTGAGAAGTAGTGGTATTGAGTGGCTGACCAATGCCTATGGGTGGAATGACTGTGGAGTGGTAGTGGGTTACAGAATAAGCAAAATGTGATGAAACCATGACAGCAGGTGACAGAACATTTGCAGTAGATGATAAAGTAGGAGCAGCTAGTGACAGGACAGTAATAGTGCTGTGGTAATGAGACAAGGATAATGGCAGACAATAACAGTAGTATATAGAACAGTGATGATGGATGTGATAGTAGAGGTAGGTCACAAGGAAATAATGGTCGGTCACAAATGGTAAATTAGGAATAATTGATGACAGAAACGAGGTAATGTGCTGTGAAGAGACAGTGGATCATATGGCAATGGTAGTAAAAAGAGGAAGTGGGCAGTAATGCAGTTTTAGAGGGTGATGATGAAGTGGTTTCAGAGCACTGGTAAGCAACAGTAGTAGGTAGTTCAGTGGTACTGAGTAGGAGGGATGGAGTATTAGCAGCAAGTGGCAGACTAGTAGTGGGTGTTGGAGAGAGTTGAAGCAATGTTAGTGGTTTATGTTGCAATAGCAGCAGTGGAAATACCAAGAAAACAGAGGTAGTACAAGAAACAGCAGCACAAATGGTGGAATAATGGTTTGAAAGACAGAGCAGTTGCTATAAATGGAACAGAGGGAGTAAGTGGAAGAGCAGCATTGGAGTTGGACCACAGTAGCAAGTGGTGAATCAGTGGTAGAAAGCTGAATCGCAGAGATAGTAGAAAAGTGGAGCAACAGCAATGGTCTGGGGAGCAGAGCTAGTAGGTGGTGAAGCAGTGCCACTGGTCTGTGTTGTAAAAGCAGATGGCATAACAGTAGTTCTAAATATTGAGGCAATGGCAGCAGGTGGTGAAGGATGGTAAAAGGCAGTTGAGGCCATAGTATTGGGCTATGTTGCAACAACAGGTGATGGTAGAATTCTGTTGAAATAACATGTAGTACAGCAGAAGTAATTAGCTCTGTTGCAGTAATGGGTGATGGAGCAATGGTAGTAGGTTGTATTGCAAAAAGAGGCAATGATATGGTGGTAATGGGTAGTGTTACACTAACCAGTGATAAATGGTGGTAGTGACGAGTGGGACAAAGATAAGGTGGGGCAAAGCAGTGGTAGTAGGAACAGATAGTGATAGGGATTAACAGAGTGGATGTGTGCCACTGCTTTCACAAGTGGTGAAATAATGGTAGTAAGTGGTGTGGAAATGACAAACCTAGGTTTTGGCAATAAATGAGAGGAGGTAATGGGACAAATGATAGAGTAATGATAGTGAACTTTGCTATGATAATACCTGATAGAGTAATGTTAGTGAGAAACAGAGCAGGGGTAGTGGGTGTTGGAGCAGTGATCAGTGAATGTGTTGTAGTAGTGGGTTAATGGTGGGTGGTGAGGCAATGGTACATAGTGGAACAGTGGGTGAGGGTGAGTTTGGAGGAAGAAATAGGCTAGTTTGTAAATGATTTTATTAACAAAATAAATGGAGTCCATTTCAGATAACAGGAAGCGACAGTCACTACTACAAGTCTCAAAAGAATCACATGTCACATAACAAAACATTTGTGAAAGCACATCAGAGACAGCCTCCAATCACAAGATAACAAAAAGTGTGGTGAGAGTTTACACAGGATTTTACCATGTTAGTGAGTTATAGTGTCCCATGATGCCAAAGAAAGGTTAGTAGCAAGACATTTACAATATATTAAAAAGGGCAATCTACAGCCTTAACAGACAAGAATGTAATATTGTCAATATGATGTACAGCAATGCATTAAGTTTCAGTACAGTGCAACCAAAATTAAAAGTCACAAGCTATACTCAATGCAACTTTTATAATCAGTTTAGAATCTGGGTATTCTATACATCATTTTTTATTTACGTAAAAGGTGTGCATATGTAGTCACTATGCACAAAGATAAACAATAAGCCATTCTATTGTGAATTTGAATAAAGGTACATAAGAAACTGAGACAGAAGCCATGTAAGGACTATTACTTAATAATATATACCTAGCTTTAAGTCATTTAATTTCTTGTTTGATAAATATAAAGGATATAATCATAAAACCCAAGGCCTCCTTTTTGGAACTCTTGTAGCTTCAAGGTAGTGCTTCAAAAAGGAGATGGGAAATGGCAAACTCCTTTGGAGCTAAAAGACTCTTGATGAGACTAACCCTCTTGTACTTTGATGATGAATAAGTTCACCTGCATGAGGGTTGAGTCTGGTAATTGATGTAATATTTACCCAAATCAAATTTGTCAGTGCTAAATGATTCCTGATCAGAAATGTAACCAAAAATTGAACCTTTCCATAATCCAATGATCATCAATTTACCTTCAGGGAATATCCTCATAAACCTTGGTTCAGTCCACTGATAGCACATCACTCCATGCATACCATAACTGTCCCTTGCTGTATGATTCCTTCTGAGAAATACAAAAAACAGTTGAACCTTTCCATGATCTACTGATCATCATATGCCTTCATATGAAAAGATGAAGAAGAAATCAATGGTCATTCTGCATCTGTCTGTATCAGAAATTACCAATGAAAGAGATTTAATAAAAGGATGAGAAGAGGACATTGAAAGTAAATGATAATGGAAAAGAAGCTTGTGTAAAGAGATACCAGGAGATTGTGTGTAGAATGGCAAAAGGTGAAAGAAAATGAAGCAAGTGGAGTGACTGAGGAGTGAAAGGTATTTAGGAAAGCAATACTGACATGTGCAAGAGAAGTGTGTGACATATGCAAGGTGTGAAGTAAAAGTGAGAAAGGGTAGTGAGTATTGGAATGACAAAGTTAAATTGCCAGTAAAAAATAAAAGAGAAGTGTATGAGTCGTACTTACAGGGATGTAGTGTGAGTGACTGGGAGATGTTCAAGAAGAAGAGGCAGGAAGTCAAGGGATAGGTACAGGGGCCAATAAAGAGGCCAAATGAGAGTTGGGGTGAATGGGTATCACCAAACTTCAGGGAAAATAATGAAATGACTTCAAAGGAGGAGAAAAAAACAAGTCTAAGTGCAACAAGAAAACAAATGGAAACATCAGTGAAGAGCACAAATGGAGCAGTGGTAATGGGCAGAGATGAGGTGAAGAGATGAGATGAGTACTTTGAAATATTGTTGAATGTATTTGTTAAAAGAGTGGCTGATGTGGGGAATTTGGGTTGGAGAGCTATACAAAGTGAAATCTTAAGGCAAGTCATTCAGTGAAGTGAGATAAGGTGGTGAAAGCCTTATGATAAAATGTGGCAAGGCAGCTGGAAAGGAGTCAGTTGTTTGCTGATAACATGGTGCTAGTGGCAGAATCAAGTCACTAACTGCAAAAGCTCATGTCTGAGTTTAGGAAAGTGAGTAATATTAGAAATTTAAGAGTGATTATGAATGAAAGCAAGGATTTTGGGTTTTGCAATGGAGAGCAACAAGTTAATTGGGGTGTGAGTTTGAATTCAAAAAAATTTGAGGAAGTGCAGAGTTTTAGACATCTGGAAGTGGACATGGCAGCAAAATCCACGGAAGCTGGAGAATCGTGGGGTGAAGGTCCTGGGAACATTGAGGAATATTTTGAAAGAAAGATCATTATCTGGGAGAGCAAAGATGAAGATGTTGAAGGTACTGTAGTCCCCACAGTGTTTTCTGGATGTAAGGCATGAGAATGTATGGAAGAGAGTAAATGTGGTGAAAATCAAATGTCTGAAGACAATAAGTGGTATGAGGCAGGTTCATCAAGTAAGAAATGATAGGATGGGAAAGAGTTGTGGTAATAAGAAGAGTATGGTTCACGGAGTTAAAGAAGGTTTGCTGAAATGGTTTGGACATATGGAAAGAATGAGTGAAGAGAGGTTGACAAAGAGGATATTAGTATCTTTCAGAAGTGGAGAGGACAAGGAGAAAGGTGGAGACTGAACTGGAGACAGAAGAATGGAGTGAATTAAGTTTTAAGTACTTAGGGCCTGAGGTTGCAGAAGGATGTAAAGCATGCAAGGGAAATGGAACTCCAAACTTCAGTATAGATGATTTCTCATCCTTAAATCATACTATTTCACACTTAATTAACATCTTTAACCAAAGCAGTGAAAAAGCACATACCACAAAAACATAGGAAGAAATATAACCCAAATTTCTCCACACAAGTTACACTCTTCATTAAACAAAGAAATCAGTCCAGAAAGAACCACTCATCATCAACAGAAATCAGACAAAAAATCCACACTCTAAATAATACCATCACCAACCCAATCACAAAAATACAAGCTACAAGTTGGCACTCTCTTCAATACAGGGAACCACAAGACATACACTGACCAAATCTGGCACACATTAAAGACGATCCACACTTACTAGACTAATCCAGCCCCAGTTTGTGAAGCACTCCTAACTCGTTCCTATGAAATCCCTTCTCTCAAACAGCACACAAATGTACTCATGAGACCTACTCAAAAATCAGCCACAAACCAACCTCACACCTAACAAGCAAAAGTCATGAAAAACCATCACAAAATCCATCTAGAAACAACTGCCACCAACCTTTCACTTTCACTGATACAAGCAATGCAATTAAAACCTCTAAGAACTCTCCTGCAACAAGCCCTGACAGTATATCAAAATTTCACATGAAATAATATGGTCACTCTCCTGAAACAAGCACTGACAGCATATCAAAATTTCACAGGAAATAATAAGGTCATCTTGCAATCCAAGCACTTACAGATATCATCAACTACTCCTGGGTACAAAACAAAATTTCTAACATCTGGAAACATAATACATAATAACAATCCTAAATCCCTGCAAACCATCCAACTTCCCCTCCTCCTACTCCTATATATCACTTTTATCCTCAATATCCAAATTCTGTGAAAAATGATCCACAACAGATTCAAACAAAACATACTACTTGCACCTAAATAGCTTGATATTAGCCCCAAACATTACCACCACACTAAACACTGAGCTCATACAACACATTCTAGATGGATTCAGCCAAGCACATCCCCCTTCTGCACATTATTAATGGCAACAGACATCAACAAAGCACCTGACACTGCACCCTGACACATCCTCACACAAAAAATACTTGACACCACCTTCCACAACAAAGACAAGAAATGGTTGGCCAATTTCATGCTGGCAGCCATGCCTCAGTCACTCACAATGGCCTCACTTCTGAAACACTAAAACTTTACACCAGACTTCCCTAAGAAGTAGGTTTTTCCCAACACTTCTATCTCTTCCAGCACAACTTCCCATTCCTCAGGCAAACCTCAATATGAAGGTCCTCTTGTATGCAGATGACCTCACAAAACATCACTGTTAACATCCTGAACCGTAACATGAAACATGCAGCATTACACCCTACAATGGAACAATGGATCACCCAGAACAAAAGTGTTTGCATCTCCTCAGAAGTCTTCAATCATTCATTTAACCCCAGACACACTAGACTTCAGCTAATACCTTCCAGTCACCTTGAATGGACAGTCTCTCCCAGTGAATAAATCATACCCATCATTCCAGGCATCACGTATGATACACACATGACATTTAGTCCCCACACCAGTAACAATAACATAGAAATAACACACAAACTATATGACCACAAAACTCTAACTGGCACCAGATCTGGACAAAAAAAGAATCCCTCAACATCTTATAGAAAACAATTAATCTACCCCACCTTAAGCTTTGTCTCACCTGCCTGATCTTCCACCCTCTCCAAAGCAAATATAACAAAGCTGGAAACCACACAAAACAGTGCATTCAAAACAATCACTGGCTGCCTAATAACTACAAACACTCAACAGCTTCATAATGGAACAAAGATCCTCCCAGTACAGACCCATCTCAACATGCTCAACATCCAATTCTATGCAACAGCACTAGATCCCTCACACCCAAACCACTCTATAACTAATGAGCAATCCCCAAGTAGAATTAAAAAGCTTAACCTTACCTCACAGCTTAGTAACCTATAATCAGAGATCTCCCCACCCCTAATAAACACAACTACGGCAAAACACATACACACTGAAATAATCTGACAAGCATTAAACAAACGACTTCCTAAATCAGTCTTAACCTCCAACCCACCAGAAATACACCCATCAGAAACCACACTCCCCAGACAAGCATGAGTCATACTCTCACTTATGCTCTGCTCACTATCCATCACTACGACACTACAAACACCATTTCAATATATCCCAAGACCCCTGATGCCCACAATGCAACTACCACAAACGAGACACCACGTACATATTACTCAACTGCCCTACACTCTCTGCACACAGATTCATACACAACTTTACAACTTTATGATGCCATGGTCCCAATTGGTGGACATGGCTAGCTTCCTGAAGGCTGCAGAAGCCTCATAAGGATAGAAGGGACTCCTGGGGCAAGAAATAATTACTAAATATATTATATTTCTATTATTTTTATCATACTTAATCGCTATTTCCTGCGTCAGTGAGGTAGTGCCAGGAAACAGACGAAGAATGGCCCACCCACTCATATACACATATATATACATAAATGCCCAGACACAGACATATACATATATATACATACCAACATATACATACATATACATACCAACATATACATACATATACATACACATATATATACACATGTACATAGTCATACTTGGTTGCCTTCATTCATTCCAGGTGCTACCCTACCTCACAAGAAACAGCAGTGCTACCCCTTGCTTCAGCAAGGTAGTGTCAAGAAAACAGACGGAAAAGACCACATTCGTTCACACGCAGTCTCTAGCTGTCACGTATAATGCACCAAAACCACAGCTCCCTATCCACATCCAGGCCCCATAGACCTTTCCATGGTTTACCCCAGATGTTTCACATGCCCTGGTTCAATCCACTGACAGCATGTCGACCCTGGTACACCACATCGTTCCAATTCACTCTAATCCTTACACACCTCTCACCCTCCAGTATGTTTAGGCCCCAATTGCTCAAAATCTTTTTCAATCCATTCTTCCACCTCCAATTTGGTCTCCCACTTCTCCTTGTTCCTCCACCTCTGACACATATATCCTCTTTGTCAATCTTTCCTCACTCATTCTCTCCATATGTCCAAACCATTTCAACACACTCTCTTCTGCTTTCTCAGCCACACTCTTTTTTATTTCCACACATCTTTCTTATGCGTTCATTACTTACTCAATCAAACCACCTCATTTCATTTCCAACACATCCACCCTCCTCTGTACAACCTTATTTACAGCCCATACCTCACAACCATATAACATTGTTGGAACTGTTATTCCTTTAAACATATCCATTTTTGCTCCCCGAGATAACATTCTCTCCTTCCACACATTCTTCATCATTTCCAGAACTTCACCCACTCGCCCACCCTGTGACTCACTTCTGCGTCCATGGTTTCACTGCTAAGTCCACTCCCAGATACCTAAAACACTTCACTTCCTCCAGTTTTTCTCCATTCAAACTTAAATCCCAATTAACCTGTCCCTCAATCCTACTGAACCTAATAGCCTTGCTGTTATTCACATTTACTTTCAACTTTCTCCTTTCACACACTTTCCCAAACTCAGTCACCAACTTCTGCAGTTTCTCAGTTGAATCAGCCACTAGAGCTGTATTATCGGCAAACAACAACTGACACTTCCCAGGCCCTCTCATCCCCAACATACTGCATACACGCCCCTCACCAAAACTCTTGTATTTACCTCCCTAACCATCCCATCCATAAACAAAATAAACAAACATGGAGACATCACACATCCTGCCGCAGACCAACATTCACTGGGAACCAATCACTTTCCTCTCTTCCTACTCGTATGCAAGCCTTACAACCTTGGTAAAAGCTTTTCACTGCTTCTAGCAACTCAACATCCACACCATATACTCTTAAGACTTTCCATAAAGCATCTTTATCAATCCTATAATATGCCTTCTCCAGATCCATAAATGCCAAATACAATTCCATCTGCTTTTCTAATATTTCTCACACACACTCTTCAAAGCAAACACCTGATCCACACATCCTCTACCACTTCTGAAACCACACTGCTCTTCCTCAGCCTGATGCTCTGTACATGCCTTCACCCTCTCAAATCAGTACCCTCCCATACAATTTCCCAGGAATACTCAACAAACTTATGCCTCTGTAGTTTGAACACTGACCTTTATCCCCTTTGCCTCTGTACAATGGCACTATGCATGCATTCTGCCAATCCTCAGGCACTTCACCATGATCCATACATACACTAAATATCTTTACCAACCAATCAACAACACAGTCACCCCATTTTTCAATAGATTCTACTGCAATACTATCCAAACCCACCACCTTGCTGGATTTCATCTTCTGCAAAGCTTTCACTATCTCTTCTCTCTTAACAAAACCATTCTCCCTGACCCTCTCACTTTGCACACTACTGCAACCAAAACACCCTACATCTGCCACTCTATCATCAAACACTTTCAACAAACTTTCAAAATACTCACTCCATCTCCTTCTCACTTCATCACTACCTGTTATTACTTACCCACTTGCCCCCTTCACTGATGTTCCCATTTGTTCTCTTGTCTTACATATGTTATTTACCTCCTTCCAAAATGTCCTTTTATTCTCCTTAAAGTTAAATGATACTATCTTGCCCCAACTCTTGCACCTTTCTCTTGACCTCCTGCCTCTTTCTTTTATATATCTCCCAGTCATTTGCACTCCTTTCTTGCATGTATCATCAAAATGCCTCTCTTTTCTCTTTCACTAACTTTACTTCATCCCACCACTTACTACCCTTTCTAATCTGCCCACCTCCCACCTTTCTCATGCCACATGCATCTTTTGCACAAGCCATCACTGCCTCCCTTAATACACCCCATTCCTCATCCACTCCCCTCATATCACTTGCTCTCACATTTTGCCATTCAACACTCAATCTCCTGGTACTTCCTCACACAAGTCTCCTTTCGAAGCTCACTTACTCCCACCACTTCTTCTCCCCAACATTCTCTCTTCCTCATCTGTTTCTTTCCTGGTGCTACCTCGATGACCCTGGAAATGGCGATCAAGTATGATAATAAATAATAATAATAATAATAATAATATAATAATAATAATAATAATAAATAAATAAAATAAAAAATAAAAATAATAATAATAATAATAATAATATTCCTTGCCCTCCTTTCACCCTCCTGCAAGTTCAGGCCCCGATCACACAAAATCTTTTTCACTCCATCTTTCCACCTCCAATTTGGTCTCCCTCTTCTCCTCGTTCCCTCCACCTCCGACACATATATCCTCTTGGTCAATCTTTCCTCACTCATTCTCTCCATGTGCCCAAACCATTTTAAAACACCCTCTTCTGCTCTCTCAACCACGCTCTTTTTATTTCCACACATCTCTCTTACCCTTACGTTACTTACTCGATCAAACCACCTCACACCACACATTGTCCTCAAACATCTCATTTCCAGCACATCCATCCTCCTGCGCACAACTCTATCCATAGCCCACGCCTCGCAACCATACAACATTGTTGGAACTACTATTCCTTCAAACATACCCATTTTTGCTTTCCGGGATAATGTTCTCGACTTCCACACATTTTTCAAGGCTCCCAAAATTTTCGCCCCCTCCCCCACCCTATGATCCACTTCCGCTTCCATGGTTCCATCCGCTGACAGATAATAAAATACAATAATAATAATACTCTTTCTTTTTTTCTTTCGTACTATTCGCCATTTCCCGCGATAGCAAGGTAGCGTTAAGAACAGAGGACTGGGCCTTTGAGGGAATATCCTCACTTATCACATACTCCCTGCATGTTGTAAAAGGCAACTAGAAGGGGAGGGTGCAGGTGGGTTGGAAATCGTCCCCTCCAGTTTTCACTTTAACAAAAGAAGGAACATTTCCTGTTTTTCTGTCTTAATTTCCTTTCCCACTTTAGCAAGGTAGTACCAAGAATAAACAAAGGCCTCCATCCAACACACCTAATCTCTAGCTACCATGTATAATATACTGAAACCGGAATCTACCATCCACGACCAAGCCCCGCAGACTAGACAATGGTTAATCTTGACTCCTTCATATGCTCTAGTTCAGCCCACTGATGGCATGTTTCCCCATCATATCACATACCTTCACTTCATTCTCTCAAATTCATGCCTTGCCTCTCTGAATGTTTGAGCCCTGTTACCCAAAAGCCTCCTTCATTCCATCCCTACATCTCCTTTACAATGTCCCACTCCTCCTTATTCCTAACACTTCTGACATGTTGATTCTCTTAGTCAGTCTTTCTCCATTTATCCTCTCTATGTGCCCGAGTCATTTCAGCACAAGGAAATTGGCCCTCTCGATCAGACTGTGCTCATTACCACAGCTCTCTCCATGCTGTCCCCAAGCATTTCATTTCCAACATCTCCATCCTCTTTCTTTTGTATCCAAGGCCCAAGGACTTGCATCTGTACAACACTGTCAGGACTACTATATCTTCAAACATTGCCACCTTTAACCTTACAGAATTTTTCTAACATATAAAATCTGGCTGTATAACAGTTTGATATATTGTTGGTTGGTGAGAATGGTGCCTTCTGATAATTCCAAATGGTTGGCATAGATGGGTCCACATAGCATGACATATGATTGATGTATTATAACTAAACATTATTAGATTTCTTGATTGTATCTCTTATAAACAGCTTATGGCTACTGGTGTCCATCACATCTATGTAATGATGTTTTGTATGAATGGTCAGATATAATAACTTGTCTACCTTTACAAATACAAGAAATGGATTTTGAAACTTCCCATGAGGTGCTATAATGGTTTTCAGATTGGAAGAATGGCTCTACATGTTTCTTTTCTAAATGACTGTGGTATTTTGTGAGCAAAGAGAAAGATGCTAACTTACATTTCATGATGAAAGTGATGTCACCCTTTATCAGATCTCTACACAAATTTCCACAGAAGACATTTCTTTTTTTAGACAACTTGAAGTTAGCTAGTCCAATCCTTTTCATGCAAGCATGATCATCTCTTTAACCATCTGAGCTTATTATGATGAGCAGCACTGCCAACTCTGCCCTGTATTTTGGGCCGAATCTTGGTCATTTTGTAAAAAGTGCATAACCCCATGTGCATTAGCATTATGTAGACTAATACGAAATGAACAAAAAATGTAAGTTTATTAAAATGCTTGAGCATAATTTGCAGTTTATGTGCTCTCAACATACAAACTGGCAGTGGATATTCCACCAATTTGAAGTTCAAGGATCATTGTTATTTTTATCTGGGTATGTTCAAAATGGGCTACTTGATTTTGTAGGTTGTAGAATGTATCATACTACTACCATTAAACAAATAAGTTGCTTCATGCTGATAAAAATGTGCATGTTTGTGTCGTAGTAGATGCCAATTTTATAATGGTCCTCATAATTACAGTATAAGTTGTTAGTTTACTGATGTAACAGTTTCCAAGTCTTGATGTATGGTATAAATGGAGGCTACAGTTGTCACATCATTGCATTATGTCACATTACTGCAGCTATTACTATTAAGTCACAGAATACCACTGCTGTGGTGTTCAGGAAGACTACGGGTGAAGTTTCAAATACATAGATAAATCCTTATGAAACATTTTAGGTGTACTCTTCTGACCATTTTATGTTGTGTCATGGAACTTATCATGTGCTAGATTATGAATCCTTTCCGTCAATTACCATGAATGGGATTCATGAGATCCTTCAGGTGATGTGTCAAGCTAGATAGTATGTCAGGTTGACCATCAGATTTGTAGTGTTGGGAGGAAATTACAGAATAAAGCTTCTTAAAGCCTGGGTGTGGATTAAAGAACAACAAAATTGTTGTCATGGGACACTATGGGTCACTAGATGACCCAAACTCTCCCCACTCCCACTGCTGGGTTATCAACATTGTACTGTAGGCGTACAATCAAATACTCCCTGCATATCAGCCTTTGTTATGGATGATGTTCTAAGTGAGTGAATGAGATGCTTCAGCATCTGTAGGTCTTGGAGAATCCTAATAAGTGAGAATCAACAGGGTGCTTCAGCTGCTGCATTTTTCAACAGATGTGTTTAACTTACTTCTGGAACACCAAGCTGAGTGCACCCTTCCTGATGGCTTTGTGGAATCCTACAATATTTATGTCATTATTAGAATCCCTGCTCTGCAATTTTGTCTTGTATAGGGTTCATCTTTAACATATTTTATAATTCAGGACTTTCCCTGAATATTATGTGCACATTTCAATCTGTGAAAATGAATACTGCAATCTTTGGCCTTTCATATGTTCCAGAATGTAGCTTTATAAAAAACAATATCAAAATGGGTTTTATTCACCCTTTTCTTGTTTTGCGAATGAAAATGTTTTAGGAAAAAACTGCTATATCAGACAAATTTTCTCTGCTTCAAGCACTGTAAGGATACTTCCCACCTTCTGATAACCTATTCTGTGGAATGAGATCATAATTCCAGAAGATAATTGTTACCATTTTAAGTTGCAATAAAGTTTCCTGTTCTGGGTACCTAGAAGAACTGAAGCAGTTATGTATTCAAACTACAGGCAAAATGAGCAATTACCTTGCTTGCTACTTCAAAATTTCTTACCTCAGCAAGTGATACCTAAATTTAGGCTAGTAAGTTGACAACTTGCTCCAGTCAGACCACCTCACAGTGACAATAAGCCTGAAAAGAAAACAGGGTGAGAAAGGGAAGGAATCTTATTGAAGAGAATATAAAATCCTGGAAAAATCAATGATTTACCCCCCTAAAGTTTCCTCCTACCTTAGTGTGGTATCATGTATATTTAAATATATATGTACATATTCATACTTACTTGCCTTCATCCATTCCTGGCACTACCCCACCCCCTCAGAGAACAGCATTGTTACCCCTTGCTTCAGCAAGGTAGCGCCAGGAAAACAGACAAAACAGGCCACATTCGTTCACACTCAGTCTCTAGCTGTCACATGTAATGCACCAAAATCATAGCTCCCTAACCACATCCAGGCCCCACAGACCTTCCCAATTAGTCAAAAACTTTTTCACTCCATCCTTACCATACAATTAGAAAGCAAATGATAAAAACTGTTATGATATTTCATCACAGTCAATTTTGAGACCAAACATTCTACCTTGAATGAAAAAATCAATCAATTTGTTGATTTTAATATATTCTAAACTACAAAATCTATTTTGCAAGTGCACTAATGGAAAAAAAGCTATTAGTAATTTTTATGATATTTCAGACTATGAATAAGAGCAAAGAAATACAGATGAACAAGTAAACTTGAACTCTTGTCAATCATCTTGAGAACAAGAGATCTTCGTTCCTGACTTTATTTTCATTTGGCCTGCCAGTGATAAGCAACTTGATATCCATGCAAATAATCCTATTCTTACTTGGATTTACTTGAAGTGCCTTATGCTTGTGCTTAACTTTCATTCTGCAGAAAATTGTCTTCCCCAATTATGCCCACTGCTGCTGTGGCTGGTGATAAATCAAGCTGGAGGTGGCCCAAAGGTGCAATGTGTTGTGAGACTTAAGGGTTGAAGGAACACTTGTCCAAGCACCTCTTGAAGGGTCAACAGACATACCTATACAGTTCCTGATGAGCTCTGATAGACAGATGAAGAGCTATTGCCTCCAGGAGCATAAACTAGTTCCCTCTAGTATCTACATGTTTTCCTGAGCAGTAGAGGACCTAAGCATGCAGAATCCATCTGATCTAGGGTTCTTGTGGCACTGATTCTTCCCTCCTTTGGCAAGGCTTGATTTGGTATTGAGTTCTTGAGTATGTTCCATGTGTACATATCCATAACCCTACACAACCCTAAATCTTTGCATTTCCGCAGAACACATGGAGAAAATGATGACTGAATAAGCCTCTAGATACAAAGGTTGAAGTACTGTAGCTCAAGTATATAGAATGGATATGGGAGGAGTGATGCTGATATTGTCTTTAAGTTGGGTGAGCAGGAGATATCTGGGAAGCCTGAGGCTTACAAAGATAATCTACTATAATCTTTTCAAAGGATATCTTATTTCATATTAGATCTACTTTTGAAATATAGCCCTTATATATATAACAGGTTAGGCTGGATTTGGGAATGGCACATGTACTTAAAATTTGAATTACCACAAATGTTACAAAGACTATAATCTGCATAAGTATTACGGAACTAATAAATTCAGTAGGTAAAATAGTATGATGGAAACTGCTAGCATCCCTTAAAGATAATTTTGAAGTCCAAACAAGGGTTACCTGGAACAGAGAGGGGGTTAGGAATGTCCTGTTGAGACAATCAAGTAAATCATCCTCTCCCTTGATCATAGTAGGTTTTCTTTTAACACTTTCACTACTTTGGCAATCTCCTTAAGATAAGATAAAAGGTCAATGATATGAAAGGAGTACAATTAGGAAAAGATCTACATAGTTCTCAGCTAGCTTCAGATACTGAAAATTCAAAAAGGAGTAATCAAAACTATGGCATCTTTATCAACTGAAAACATACTAATGGAAACTGAAACATACTACAGAGGTGCTGCAGGGATAAAAATACAATCTATTAAACTTTGTTCCCATTTATATGAAGTAAATCAACTGCATACAGCCTAACAGATCACATATACAAATGTCCTCAATTACGTCCAGTATGTTAAACTGACATAGGCTTTCAAACTGATATAATAACATAATTTTTCTCTTTTCCCATTTAGCTTATTCAATAAGTTTTGAGCCTCCAATCACACATGTCACTATGCACATCAAAAAACTATTCCTCTCATCTTCAGCTTTATATAATACTTCTAATACTATTCAATTCACTCATTGCATTTGTCCAAATTCACTATAGTCTGTCTTTTTTTCCTTGTATCTTCAATTATGCCAATGATATTTTATTTTCAATGTTAGCTAAGATGGCAGAGGCAGCTAAGGCCCTCATCAAGGCCATCCCATTAATGCTATATATCATCTATATTCATTTCATCATACTTGATTGCTGTTTCCCCATATCAATGAGATAGCACCAGGAAACAGACAAAGAATGGCCCACCCACTCACATACACATATAAGTACATAAACGCTCATACACGTACATATACATACATATACATATGAATGTATACACATACACATACATATACACGTTATATTTATCTATTTTGCTTTGTCGCTGTCTCCCGCGTTTGCGAGGTAGCGCAAGGAAACAGATGAAAGAAATGGCCCAACCCACCCCCATACACAATGTATATACATACACGTCCACACATGCAAATATACATACCTATACATCTCAATGTACACATATATATACACACAGAGACACATACATATATACCCATACACACAATTCACACTGTCTGCCTTTATTCATTCCCATCGCCACCTCGCCACACATGGAATACCATCCCCTCATGTGTGTGAGGTAGCACTAGGAAAAGACAACAAAGGCCCCATTCGTTCACACTCAGTCTCTGTCATACAATAATGCCCGAAACCACAGCTCCCTTTCCACATCCAGGCCCCACACAACTTTCCATGGTTTACCCCAGACGCTTCACATTCCCTGATTCAATCCACTGACAGCACATCAACCCCGGTATACCACATCGATCCAATTCACTCTATTCCTTGCCCTCCTTTCACCCTCCTGCATGTTCAGGCCCCGATCGCACAAAATCTTTTTCACTCCATCTTTCCACCTCCAATTTGGTCTCCCACTTCTCGTTTCCTCCACCTCTGACACATATATCCTCTTGGTCAATCTTTCCTCACTCATTCTCTCCATGTGCCCAAACCATTTCAAAACACCCTCTTCTGCTCTCTCAACCATGCTCTTTTTATTTCCACACATCTCTCTTACCCTTACATTACTTACTCAAACCACCTCACACCACACATTGTCCTCAAACATCTCATTTCCAACACATCCACCCTCCTGCGCACAACTCTATCCATAGCCCACGCATACACAGACATATACATATATACACATGTACATATTCATATTTGCCTGCCTTCATCCATACTTGGCGCTACCCCGCCCCACAGAAAACAGCATTGCTACCCACCGATTCAGTGAGGTAGCACTAGAAAAACAAACAAAACAGGCCAGATTCATTTACACTGTCTTTGGGCTGTCATGTTGTAGTGCACCAAAGTCACAGCTCCCTACTTGCATCCAGGCCCCATAGACCTTCCTATGGTTTACCAGAGATGTTTCACATGCCCTGGTTTAGTCCATTGACACTATGTCAACCCCGGTATACCAAATTGTTCCAATTCACTCTATTCCTTGCATGCCTCTCACCCTCCTGTATATTCAGGCCCTGATCACTCAAAATCTTTTAAACTCCATCCGTCCACCTCCAATTTGGTTTCCCCTTTCTCCTTGTTCCCTCCAACTGGCACATATATACTTTTTGTCAACCTCTCCTTGTTCATTCTCTCCATATGTCCAAACCATTTCAACACACCCTTTTCTGTTTTCCTGACACAACCTTGCCAGGTACCCATTTTATTGACCAACCCCTAGGGGTGGAAGAACTGGGTTCACTGTGGGCCGACGGCCACAATCAGAATTTGAAACCATGCATTCAACCCTGGATGGGGAACGCTAACTGCTACACATCGGTCTTATTATTCACTAATCTGAGCCTTGGAAAACTAAGGTCTTATATCCATATACTAGAGGCTGCTCTTATTATTCACTAATCTGAGCCTTAGAAAACTATGGTCTCATATCCATATACTAGATGCTGCTCTCATTGTCCACTAATCTGAGCCATGGAAAACTAAGGTCTCATATCTATATACTGCAATCTCAAAGACTTACATTCTTTCCACTTGCCAAATCTCCCTTGCACCTTTAATAAATTTTTGTTGCCTGACTCTACTTTTCCACCTTCCCACACTACCAATCTTACAGAGCATAAGTGGAAATTCTCACAAAAATCAAATTGTGATAAGTAAAAATGAAACACAGTAAGTTCCCAAGTGCACTTTCATGTAATAATCACATACAAGATACAAGAAAGAAATATAAGTCAGCTGATATACAACAAAGAGATGTTTTAGCTAGGATGCCATTTGGTAAACAAGTGATTGTCGACAATCACTTGTTTACCAAATGGCGTCCAAGGTATGTCTCATCTGCATGTTGTAAAAGGTCTGAATACAGAATTGATATAGGACCTCAATGTTAATTTTATCCATTAGTTATGTAAATGTCATGTGTGTGTCCAATGTGATAACAAGAATGGTCGGGTATTTACTATGTGGTTGACCTCCAAATAACGCATACATTCAATTCGTTCTGTTCCATGAATGTCAAGATCGACATACCCGAAAGCTTTCATTCCATCCTTCCGCCTCCTTGGTCTTCCCCTCTCCCTTGCTTACTCCATTTCTGATACACAGATCCTCTTTATCAGCCTTCCTTCACTCATGCTATCAATATGTCAGAACCATTTCGGCGAAGCCTGGTCAGCTCGCTCAATCAAATTGTGCTTACTGCCATGCCTCTCTCATAAAGTGTCACAACATACAAGATAAATCCACCTTAAACTACATAGTGTCCACAGACATTCATTTCCAACATGTCCACCCCCTTCCTTTCTCTTTCATTCAAGGTTGTTACCAGTGATTATATTTTTCTCTATGGAGATGAATCTTCATGTTTAACCATTGAATGTTTTATAGAAATAAAAAAGAAATTCTCTTTGTATTCAAAATTCTTTATTTCATTTAAATATATTACAAATAATTTTGTATTAATATTGTATTTTGTTGTTTGATTGAACATAATTATATTCTTAAGAAGTTCTTATAATGTTGCAGTAAAAGCAAAATAAAGACAACATTAAAACGAAGATATACCATAAGGAATTTACCATTTGTAAAGAGTAACTTGGGAATTTCTGCAAAACAAAATTCCCATCCCAAACTGCAGAAAACTTAAGCAAGGCAATTTAAGTGTATGGAACTTTCTGTATGTTGCAAAACAAAATTACAATTCTTCACCAAATCTAATCACATAACATGCCATGTTCATAAGCAAAAATTCCCAGGATCTTCTGTGAATAAAAGCGGCTCCAATCAACTACTTTCACAAAGGTCACAAAAGGTATGCAACTTCTGTTCTCACATTTCCTGTTTTGAGTTTTGAGTTTCCAAATTCTGTTTTCTAAATAATCATGTTTTTTCAACAATCTTAAATCAAAGAAAACCTCTCAGTATTACAACCCATATGGTGATGCAATGACTGTGTTCATTAGACAATTCGGCAGTTGTTGAATAGACTGTGTTGCAAGGTGATTGTGTATGTATTAGCACATGGTGGCATTGTTTTGCAAAGGATATATGCTGTTGAGACTGCAAGAGCAGTGTTGTGTAGCTGTACATTTTCTATCTTTTGAAGCTGGGTGAGATTAACCATGTAGAGTTCGGATGTGTTTATGAGACGAATACCTTTAATGTACATGGTGCTCTTGTATTGGGAGACAGCCATAGATATGAACATCCCCAAGAAAAAATCTGGTCCCATATCCTAGATCTGATTGAATTTTGTTTACTTATCATTAGAAAAACCGGAGGAAGTGAAGTGTTTTAGATATCTGGGAGTGGATTTGGCAGCGGATGGAACCATGGAAGCAGAAGTGAATCACAGGGTGGGGGAGGAGGTGAAAATTCTGGGAGCCTTGAAGAATGTGTGGAAGTCGAGAACATTATCTCAGAAAGCAAAAATGGGTATGTTTGAAGGAATAGTGGTTCCAACAATGTTATATGGTTGTGAGACATGAACTATGGATAGAGTTGTGCGGAGGAGGGTGGATGTGCTGGAAATGAGATGTTTGAGGACAATATGTGGTGTGAGGTGGTTTGGTCGAGTGAGTAATGATAGGGTAAGAGAGATGTGTGGTAATAAAAAGAGTGTGGTTGAGAGAGCAGAGGAGGATGTTTTGAAATGGTTTGGTCACATGGAGAGAATGAGTGAGGAAAGATTGACCAAGACGATATATGTGTCAGAGGTAGAGGGAACGAGGAGAAGTGGGAGACCAAATTGGAGGTGGAAAGATGAAGTGAAAAAGATTTTGAGTGATCGGGGCCTGAACATGCAGGAGGGTGAAAGGCATGCAAGGAATAGAGTGAATTCGAACGATGTGGCATACTGGGGTCGATGTGCTGTCAATGGATTGAACCAGGGCATGTGAATCGTCTGGGGTAAACCATGGAAAGTTCTGTGGGGTCTGGATGTGGAACGGGAGCTGTGGTTTCGGTGCATTATTACATGACAGCTAGATACTGAGGGTGAATGAATGTGGCCTTTGTTGTCCTTTCCTAGCGCTACATGAGGGAGGAGGGGGTTGTTATTTCATGTGTGGCGAGGTGGCGATGGGAATGAATAAAGGCAGACAGTATGAATTATGTACATGTGTATATATGTATATGACTGTGTGTGTATATATATGTATACGTTGAGATGTATAGGTATGTATATTTGCATGTGTGGACGTGTATGTATATATATGTGTATGTGGGTGGGTTGGGCCATTCTTTCGTCTGTTTCCTTGCGCTACCTTGCTAACGCAGGAGACAGCGACAAAGCAAAATAATAAAATAATAAAAAAAATAATCATTAGAAAATAAACACAATTTTTGCAATAACTAGAACATGACAATGTTAGTTTTCCAATCAATTTCTGATGCAACCAAATGTTTAGAGTAATGAGAATGTGACTATCACCGTTAAATCATCATTCTGATAAAATGTATAAAAAACTTATCTGAAAATTTCTCAAAAGTTCTTCTTGCCATCTTGTGATCTTACAAAACAGTTCTGCATTTCGAATATCTGTAAAGGGAGAATTTTTCTATTAGTAATCTGTACAAACTAACTAGAAAAACTAAAAAATAAGTGCTGAATATTAATCAAAATATCTACAGAATTCCCAAACTATCAACATATTTCATTATTTCCCTAATATAAAATATTCCCTTAACCTTGAGTTCTTCAGTCCTCAAAAGTGTCCCTAAAACTAACTAAACGATCACAGTTCAATATATCAGCTTCCATTCAGCTAAGCTCATATGAGATTAATATAGAGCAAAATAACAAAGCCGGCTGAAATCTCATAATAACAAAGTTGTATGAGGTGCTGCTGTGATTATGTTCAGTATATAAAGTATATACAAATGTACAGTGATGTCAATGCTCAAAAGAAAATGTAGTAGGTGTACTGTACCAAAACAAAATAAAATAAAGTGATATGAAATGCAGCAAGGACAAGCACTGCACAGAATGAAATACTACACATCACTTAATTATGGTTATAAAATTTATAATTTAAATCCAAAATCAAATACATGCAAATTCTAGCTTTCTAAGAAGAAACTGGTTTCCTATTTCTTTTTTTTTTTCATATTATTCATCATTTCCCGCATTAGCGAGGTAGAATTAAGAACAGAAGACTGAGCCTTTGAAGGAATAACCTCACTTGGCCCCCCTCCTCTATCATCATTAGTCCATTCCCTAGTTCACTGGATGGATCATGTACATACAGCCTATGAACTCACTCATGCACATCCTTATCCTACTTAAGGTAACTCATGAAAAAGCAATACCCTCAGTACCTGCACATATGATTCAGTAAGAGTCAACATCTGTGGCTCTATCTCTTTGACATGCAAATCTTGCAGTTCATACCACTTCCCTGTTCCCTGTAATACAAAATATAAATTTGTTGCACATCTACATGAAATGCTACATATTTTTACAAAGACAGTCCAGTAATGTAAATGTTGAAGAGATTATAAAGTATCACTATCAGAAAATCTATTTACATTCACTACATGGTAACTCTATTATACAAACTGAAACATGCAGAATGTTCTTCACATACCATGAGCACAACTCATCTTAAAGAATATTCAAAATGTATTTCCTTCCCACACTAACTTCCATTTTGTATGTCCCTTATTCTCACTTTTGGTCCTTTTTCATACCTTCTTTATTTTTTCATAGAGCACACAGAACAAAACTAGCAAAAGATGAGCCATTTACGAGTAGTAAAGTTATCTGTTAAAAGTAATAAGCAACTTTTTTCAATTTTTTTAATTGGAAATACTTCAATCTTTTCATGAAAACTTAACTGTTTTGGAATTCATGACATTAATAAGCAGTTTATTCCATCTTTTAGTAAAAAATTCATGTGAAACCTTTATTTTCTACTATCTATTTTGATTTGTCACTGTCTCCCGCGTTAGCGAGGTAGCGCAAGGAAACAGACGAAAGAATGGCCCAACCCACCCACATACACATGTATTTACATACATGTCCACACACGCAAATATACATACCTATACATCTCAATGTATACATATATATACACACACAGACATGTACATATATACACATGTACATAATTCATACTGTCTGCCTTTATTTATTCCCATCGCCACCTCGCCACACATGTAATAACAACCCCCTTCCCCCTCATGTGTGCGTGGTAGCGCTAGGAAAGACAACAAAGGCCACATTTGTTCACACTCAGTCTATAGCTGTCATGTAATAATGCACCGAAACCACAGCTCCCTTTCCACATCCAGGCCCCACAGAACTTTCCATGGTTTACCCCAGACGCTTCACATGCCCTGGTTCAATCCACTGACAGCACGTCGACCCCGGTATACCACATCATTCCAATTCACTCTATTCCTTGCACGCCTTTCACCCTCCTGCATGTTCAGGCCCCGATCACTCAAAATCTTTTTCACTCCATCTTTCCACCTCCAATTTGGTCTCCCACTTCTCCTCGTTCCCTCCATCTCTGACACATATATCCTCTTGGTCAATCTTTCCTCACTCATTCTCTCCATGTGCCCAAACCATTTCAAAACACCCTCTTCTGCTCTCTCAACCACACTCTTTTTATTTCCACACATCTCTCTTATCCTTACATTACTTACTCGATCAAACCACCTCACACCACATATTGTCCTCAAACATCTCATTTCCAGCACATCCACCCTCCTGCGCACAACTCTATCCATAGCCCACGCCTCGCAACCATACAATATTGTTGGAACCACTATTCCTTCAAACATACCCATTTTTGCTTTCAGAGATAATGTTCTCGACTTCCAAAGATTCTTCAAGGCTCCCAGAATTTTTGTCCCCTCCCCCACCCTATGATTCACTTCTGCTTCCGTGTTCCCATCTGCTGCCAGATCCACTCCCAGATATCTAAAACACTTTACTTCCTCCAGTTTTTCTCCATTCAAACTTACCTCCCAATTGACTTGACCCTCAACCCTACTGTACCTAATAACCTTGCTCTTATTCACATTTACTCTCAACTTTCTTCTTTCACACACTTTACCAAACTCAGTCACCAGGTTCTGCAGTTTCTCACATGAATCAGTCACCAGCGCTGTATCATCAGTGAACAACAAACCTTTATCCCCAAATATTTTAATCTACTGTTTCTGGTTCTCAGAGTTTTATCCCCTATATCTTAGCCCACTGTTCCTGGGTATCAGATTAATGTTTATTTCATAAAATAAATCTATACCACAACCTATTTTTTTCCAATATTCAAAAACTTTCATCAAATCATTACACTCTTTCCACTTGTAGAGAAAATTACTTAAATTCTTTTTAAACCTTTCCCCAAATAGCTTATTTCTTGGTCTTGATATCAATCTTGCTGCCCTTTTCTAGACTCTCTCAAGCCAATCTTGGTCCTTAAGATAATTTGGAGAAGAGATACAAACTGCATACTCATGATGTAGTCTTACCAACAAACTACAGAGTAATCACTAAGGTGAATGATGATTTGTGAAGAAAATTTCCTGCAAGGAATCCACAGAGTCTGTTTGTTTTTGAGAAGTATATAAAATTTGTATCGTTGATTTCAAATTGCTACTGGAACATTAGGTAGATACACTAGGTAAAAGTAGTTGGTAGGAACATTAGGTAAGATTAGACTTTGAAAACTCAGTGCTACAGTTGCCCTCTGCCAGTGGCCTGTTGAGGACAAGAAACTAAAGGCTAGTGTGTATATTCAATGTTCCAACCTACTACTTCTACATAATGCTCCCACCTAATGTTCCTACCTACTACTTCTACCTAATGCTCCTCTCCAATGTTCTTACCTACTGCTTCTACATACTGCTCCCACCATTTAGCCAAAAGGTAAGGCTAGTGTATAACACTCACCACAGGAAAGGCTAGAGTAACGAATAACAAGTTGTGCGAGTCAAGCGTTATGTGTGACAAGGAGGGATTGTATTTTTGTGGAAACAATGCCAGCAGTTCACATGTGGAAGTGACAGAAAAAGACACTTACTTGGGTCAAAGAAGTGAAACTTAACAACCACTGAAGTACCGGCACATTACACAGTCATCATTAACCCGATACCCAGAAAGATAGTAATGATAATAAATCTCCCTGTTCTGAGGCTGCTTATCAACTACTACTGATGCCAGTAGTAAGAGCACTTAACCTTTTTGGTGCTGATGCAAGTGTGATTAGGTACCATGCCTTCAATCTAGCTACATATTAACTTATGTTCAAAAACACTGTAAAATCTATTGATTGGACATGACTAGCAACCCAAACAAAAGATGAGTCACTGAAACGGTTATCCCTCACTATTCAGCAAGCAGAAATGGTCACACACCTTTTACTGGGACTCCCATTTGATGTGCACGCACAACACTTGGTGCATCCACATGCTACATCTGCTCACCCTACAGGGAAGACACAGTGTGAAATGGGAATGTACTGTATTTGTAAGAATGAGAAAGATGCATTTGTGAGAATGGAAGGCAGGTCCTATGCAAGACCAGCAAGATCAAAGGTAGGTTCTAAAATGCTTGTGTGGTTAAAAGGCATCTTAACTGAAAAGAAAAAATAATGGTTTTGATATTTTTTGTGTATCTCTTAATGAATCAGAAAAAAGGCATTTTGCTGTATTTTGTGGCACTAAGGGTAAGCTCCCCCCCCCCCCCCCCCTAAAAAACCACACCAAAAATCAATGTCCTCCAAGTTACAAAGGGAGTTCGAAACATATTGAATATGTTAATGCCTTCAGAAACCCAGAAGCAATTGCTAAAACTTGTTCTAGAAGATTCTGCAAGCTGTAGTTATATCTGACACAGTTGCCTATTAGATGCATTGTAAAATGAGTAAAGAATGAATGAAGGTGACCTTATAATAAGCCACTATCTAGAGAGATCATTTGAAATTGTGCAAGAGATCTAGCAAGAAAGGTTATTGATGAAATAACCAATAGTAAGAAAGGCTATTGATATAATAATAGCAATTTATGTACAATTTTCATTATGATTTACCTTCACACATTAGTCTGTAAGTATATCTGACTGTACCTTATGCAGAATGTGGCACCGATATGTGCCGGTACTGGGTTCTCCATCATGCACAATATTGGCAACCAAGTCATATATGGGTTCACTGTGTTTCTGCTTCACCTGCAAAATATGGTACAGTTAATGATGATATAAGTACTCTCCTGTTTATATATCTCACAACTGGAAGAAACAAACTTGGATAAAAAAAATAGATTTTTCAAAACATCATTAAAGTCTTTTCTAAACGTTAGATTGCAAATTAAGTGGTAGTCCAATGAATGCATGATGGAATCCACATCAAAAAGGATATCAAACAGAAATAACACAGAGAAGTTCTCTTGTTCAAAAGTTAAGATGTCCTCCAATGCTTACACCTAAAAACAAATTCACATGAATGAGAAAAACATTTACTTATACAGCATGCAATCTTATTCCATCTCCAACACCTATCCTCCATTATGCTTACACATCCACTTTTTATGGCCCAACCCTGAAAACAATTACAGCTCAACACTTAAAGCACGAACATTTTGCTACTTAATAAAATGATAAACACTTACCTCTTCAGTCAAATACTCTGAAACATCAATATTTTTCACTGGAAAATTAACGATTGTTGGGTTCTTCTCAACGTAGAATGTGTTCTTGGTAAACCTCTGCAACAAACTTTAATCAATAAGCATAAGAACAGAAATGTTAATACTGAGGTATATAACTAAATATCAGAAACCCTTCCCTGCATCAACTAATCATATACTTCAATTCAAACTGGATTTTTTTTTTAAAACTGTAAACCTAGCTACAACCCAAATGAATCATGACTTTAAGCTCTACTTCTCACGTGCTCTCACCTTTCTTCTGAATCTCTTGTGAGCTGCTGGGTAGTAATACTATGGATTTAAGCTCTTTTCCTCAGTCATTATATGATGCATATGCAACGTATTCCAAACCTCTCGTGTGAATTTCATAATTAATAATTTTGAGTTGACACACTTGCAGTCAATTATTTTTAAAATGATTCACTCAACCCTCATTTACACTTTTCTCTTGCGTAACCATCCATATCTTCTTGGAAGCATGATCTATCATCCTTCACTCCACTCAAAGGTCCCATTGTCTCTCAACCATATCCTATACACGCCTGTCTAGTTTGCCTTTTATATAGATGTCTATAATTTCCATCGTCTTACAACCATTTATTCAAACCAAAGAAGATAAATAATTTAAACTGTATTTTGACCAAGACTTTTAAACAAAGCACTCCAGTCTTGAAGTTAGGAATGATACATAAATCTTTTCAGTGTTATAATTCCCATGTCTGCATTTTCATAAAAATAAGATGTATCTCTACCTGTTCAAAGAATAATAAGATTAACTTTTGGTGCACCTTTTACATTCGCTACAGGGCCTTAAAATCTATAACACTTTAGATTGAAAAAGGAAATCACAATATAATTATGTATGTATAAAGTCTGCAACTCACTTTATGGTACAGGATAAGATATGGAGGAAGTCCTGTGAGTTGGAACCTCTTGAGAATATTCTCCTTGTAGGTCTGGTATTCCTTCCCAGTCTTCCCATCAAACTTACTCAGCAGTACATACAAGCTCACCTAAATAGCAATAAATTTGTGCATAACTCAGATGAAAACTTCTTTATCCCTTTTAATAGGCAATATATATTTTCAAGTATAATGCTCTGATGATAACACAAACATGCAAAAAATATGTATACAAAGCATCATTTGTCTACTACACCACATGTGTTGTTTCCTTGATAAACATGGTACTCCCATAGAATCTTGCATTATGTAACTAAATCAGTATACATAAACTTAACAACATACATACATACCAGACACCATAGAAAATTCAAGTCAACTTGTGCTCTGATAATATCATATTCTGTCACTGTCCTTGGACCTCACTTTTGGTCTCTTCCTCTTTCTGATATATGATAAGACTTCTATTAATTCTTCCTGCATAAGTTTCCTTTGCATATTCATACTGCCCAAAAAGAGTAATTTTTCTTTAACACCCTTGATGGCCAAAGAATTATCAGTAAGGAAATGTGTTGCCCTAAAATTTGTTTATCCCATCTCTGATATTTCCCAGGTTTACATAATGTTTAAATATCTCCTTTCTTTATCCCTGGGAATGGGGGAGCAAGAATACTTCCCACGTATTCCCTGCGTGTCGTAGAAGGCAACTAAAAGGGGAGGGAGTGGGGGGCTGGAAATCCTCCCCTCTCGTTTTTTTTTTAATTTTCCAAAAGAAGGAACAGAGAATTGGGCCAGGTGAGGGTAGTCCCTCAAAGGCCCAGTCCTCTGTTCTTGGCGCTACCTCGCTAATGCGGGAAATGGCGAATAGTTTGAAAGAAAAAAGAAGATCTCCTTTCTTGTTTACATATATCCTGGATTCTACTGAGTATTGCTCTGTACCCTATATACCTCTCTACTGGCACATATATACCTATTAAGGATCTATCAGCAACAAACTCCTAATTCTTGGATTTATTGAAATTTTCATTTAGTGATCTTCTTCATAGTGGCATCTGCTCCTTCCACCACAGAGCTCCTGCACTATGAAAGGCTCTCTGTACCTCAGGCAATTATCACATATAATATTCTGAATAAGTACTTATGGGAAACTGGATCTTTCATCCAGGGATTGCACCTCCACATAGGATTTTCTTTGGACATATCAATCTACACATTTACTCTAATAATGTTTCAAGTTTCTAATATAATCCTAAATATAATATGAGGTATATCAAAATAACATCACTACCTCGCAAATGCGGGAGACAGTGACAAAGTAAAAAAAAAAAAAAATCAACATAATATAATTACTCCTTATTTCTTCATGAGCTGTGACTGTAAATGAAAGTACAATTAAAATGCTTTATGAATTACAGCACGCTACAGTTTAACACACTTTATTACACTTTCCTCAAATGGTAATTCCATTCAGTGACACTGTTAATGGTAGTAATACAAGTGCTTCTCTGCTGTATTATATTTTGTGGTGAAAAATCACATTACATTCACCTATCTTTTCATACTAGTCAGATGTGTGTCACTGAATTACAAAAAAATTTGTATTTATGCATCATACCATGTCATTATCACTTTTAATATACTTTGGATTTTGTGTGGACAATAGTAGCTAGTTGTTAGTAGGCAGCCATCAACCAGAAAGGTATATCACCGAGATCCTCCTCAACATACAATGGTGTTACGTTCCAATAAACCCATTGTAACTTGAAAATATCATGTCAAAAATACATCTAATACTATACACCTAAGCTACCAAACATCATAGCTTAGCCTACCCTTCCTCAAATGTTCTCAGAACACTTACATTATCCTACAGTTGGACAAAAATCATCTAACACAAAGCCTATTTAATAATAGTGTTGAATATCTCACCATTGTAAAGTCGAAAAATCATAAGTTGAACCATCATAAGTCAGGGGTCATCCGTACTACCCACCTGGATTTCAGAAGGGTGAGCAATGGCTGCGTAGTGAGCCAACACTTCAGGGACTGTCAAGTTGCACCCTCCTGACCTAGGTGGCTCTCTTTTCTTTCTGCTTCACTCTCACATGGACTGCTGGCATTCTGTTCACAAACATACAATCTTTCCTTCACACTCATCACACTTGAAAACACTTAGCTCACACAACTCATTCTTCATATTTCTAGATTTTCCTCCAATGAACACTATGAACTAACACTGCCTTTGGGCAAAATGGAAGTAACAATAGATAGAAATAGTAAATAAGAAAATTGGGCAGGAGCATTAGGTAAAAACAGTAGGTAGGATCAAGGTGGGGGCTATTCATTTATCTATCTATCTACCTATGCCTCTGACACCTGTCCCCTTTGGGAATTTCCTTAAGGGGTAGCCACGGCAAAAGTCTCCATAAGTAGTGAACTCCAGTGCCGCTTTTAAGCCTTTTAGCACTTCACCCTTAACAGGCCACTGGCAGAGTGCAATCTAACACAATGTTTCCAGAAGCTTCTCCCCACTGCTCTTGCCAACTACTTCTATCTAATATTCCAACCCACAACTTCTAGTTAACGCTCACACCTAAAAGTTCCTACCCACTCCCTCTACCTAACACTTCTGTCTAATGTTCCTGGCTACTACTTCTACCTACTGCTCCTACTATTTTGCCAAAAGGCTGGGCTAGCACAAAGCACTTACCATTGGAAAATCTAGTTATGAAAAATGAGTTGTTTGAGTCAAGTATTGTCAAGTGCTATGCGTGACAAGTAAAGACAGTATGCTTGCGAGCAGAATGCCAGCAGTCCACATGTGGGTAAGGCAAAAAGGAAAGACAGCTACCTGGTTCAGAGGAGTGCAACCTGACAACCACTGAAGTGCTGGCTTACTATGCAGATGTCACTAACCCTCCTGATACCAAAGGCAAGTAGTACCAGTAATATACCTCCCTAGTTGGTGGCTGCCTATGTGGGTGCAATTTCTATAAACTTCTTGCCATCTTTATGAACCTCTATTACCCAACACCAACATTCCATCTGAATATATGTTAGAAAGATGGAAATAAAGGATAATACAATTACTGTTGAATGACAAATCCAGGACATCCACTAAATAACTACTCAAATCAATTGGCATTCTGAAAAAGTTTTCTACAATTAGTCAGATTCTTAAAACACATTAAAAAAATACACATGCTTGCATTCTCACTCATTTTACTGTCACACTCTTGCTTACCTGTGGAATGATATTTTCTTTCTTTTCATCTTTAAATAAAGGGGGCTGTGGCAAGTCACAGGTAAGATACAGAAATGGGCTCTCTTCCATCTTCTCTTGATATTCTTCAGACTTTAACAGTCGATCTCGTTCCTTATCATCTATATCCACAGGCAAGATCTAATGTTAAGAAATAGCATTATTAGGAATAATTATCTCAAAATCCCTTTATGACTGATTCTGCTGAACAAATTGGATAACGGTAACATATATTTCAGTGAATTATAAATGTGAAGTAAATCATGCATGAATATACATTTGTATATTTCGCTACCTCGCAAACGCGAGAGACAGCGACAAAGTATAGAAAAAAAAAAAAATATTCATGTAAGTCTGGTTGTGGATGAGGTCTGTGGTTTTGGTGACTGAACATGAAAAATAGAAAATAGATGAGAGTGAGTGAGGCATTTTCATCTGCTCTTGGTGGTCTTTGCCAAAATGGGATATAGCAAATAAGTATGAAAGAAAGATAATTCAGGCATCAAATACAACATACACACGCACGCCATTCACTCGCCTACACCAATAATGTCAACATAAAATCAACACGCAAACTAAATACCCTCAGAAAAATAAGAGGCAGTTGATGTAGAGAAGGAAAAGAATCCCAAAGCATCCTCTAAAAACAATTCATATGTTCCACTCCAAGCCACATATCAACTAACTGGTCTCACATCCTCTTAAATGCAAGTACAACAAAGCTGCTAACCACACAAAATAGAGCACTCAAGCACTCACGAAATAGGCGGTTGCTTATAAACTATAAATACTCAATACCTACACAATGAACAAAGAGCCTCCCAGTATAATTCCACCAAAACTTCTCCATAACTAACCACCAACCCCCAAAACAAAATAAAAAGCCTACACACCTGCCTCACAATTCTGCAAACTCTACTCACACATCATCTCACCTCCACTAAACAAAACAATCACAAAACACATACTAACTGCTATGACCTAACAAGCACTAAACATCCACCCTCCAACTCAGTCTTAAAAACCAACACAATGGACATACACCCAACTGAAACTACACTTCCTAGACAAACACAACTTACAGTTTTCCATTCATACTCTGGACATCTGGCTGTGAAAATGAGTTATCTAAAGAAAGCATGTGGTATGATGAGATGTAGTGAAGAAAGTGATGAGGTGTATGAGAGGTCTGGTATAGCAGGGAATGCAAAGGGAATGAAGTGTGGAGCGAAATAGCAAGTGAAACATAATACTATGAGATAGTTTGGGCATTAGATTAGTATGGGTTTTCAGAAAAGAGGAGTGAATGTTGGGGTGAAGAAGGTGGTGAGAGTAAGTGAGCTTGGGAAGGAGACCTGTGTGGGGAAGTACCAGGAGAGAATGTGTACAGAATGGAAAAAGGTGAGAACAATGGAAGTAAGGGGAGTGGGGGAGGAATGGGATGTATTTAGGGAATCAGTGATGGATTGCGCAAAAGATGCTTGTGGCATGAGAAGAGTGGGAGGTGGGCTGTTTAGAAAGGGTAGTGAGTGGTGGGATGAAGAAGTAAGAGTATTAGTGAAAGAGAAGAGAGAGGCATTTGGACGATTTTTGCAGGGAAAAAATGCAATTGAGTGGGAGAAGTATAAAAGAAAGAGACAGGAGGTCAAGAGAAAGGTGCAAGAGGTGAAAAAAAGGGCAAATGAGAGTTGGGGTGAGAGACTATCAGTAAATTTTAGGGAGAATAAAAAGATGTTCTGGAAGGAGGTAAATAGGGTGCGTAAGACAAGGGAGCAAATGGGAACTTCAGTGAAGGGCGTAAATGGGGAGGTGATAACAAGTAGTGGTGATGTGAGAAGGAGATGGAATGAGTATTTTGAAGGTTTGTTGAATGTGTCTGATGACAGAGTGGCAGATATAGGGTGTTTTGGTCGAGGTGGTGTGCAAAGTGAGAGGGTTAGGGAAAATGATTTGGTAAACAGAGAAGAGGTAGTAAAAGCTTTGCGGAAGATGAAAGCCGGCAAGGCAGCAGGTTTGGATGGTATTGCAGTGGAATTTATTAAAAAAGGGGGTGACTGTATTGTTGACTGGTTGGTAAGGTTATTTAATGTATGTATGACTCATGGTGAGGTGCCTGAGGATTGGCGGAATGCGTGCATAGTGCCATTGTACAAAGGCAAAGGGGATAAGAGTGAGTGCTCAAATTACAGAGGTATAAGTTTGTTGAGTATTCCTGGTAAATTATATGGGAGGGTATTGATTGAGAGGGTGAAGGCATGTACAGAGCATCAGATTGGGGAAGAGCAGTGCGGTTTCAGAAGTGGTAGAGGATGTGTGGATCAGGTGTTTGCTTTGAAGAATGTATGTGAGAAATACTTAGAAAAGCAAATGGATTTGTATGTAGCATTTATGGATCTGGAGAAGGCATATGATAGAGTTGATAGAGATGCTCTGTGGAAGGTATTAAGAATATATGGTGTGGGAGGCAAGTTGTTAGAAGCAGTGAAAAGTTTTTATCGAGGATGTAAGGCATGTGTACGTGTAGGAAGAGAGGAAAGTGATTGGTTCTCAGTGAATGTAGGTTTGCGGCAGGGGTGTGTGATGTCTCCATGGTTGTTTAATTTGTTTATGGATGGGGTTGTTAGGGAGGTAAATGCAAGAGTCCTGGAAAGAGGGGCAAGTATGAAGTCTGTTGGGGATGAGAGAGATTGGGAAGTGAGTCAGTTGTTGTTCGCTGATGATACAGCGCTGGTGGCTGATTCATGTGAGAAACTGCAGAAGCTGGTGACTGAGTTTGGTAAAGTGTGTGGAAGAAGAAAGTTAAGAGTAAATGTGAATAAGAGCAAGGTTATTAGGTACAGTAGGGTTGAGGGTCAAGTCAATTGGGAGGTGAGTTTGAATGGAGAAAAACTGGAGGAAGTGAAGTGTTTTAGATATCTGGGAGTGGATCTGTCAGCGGATGGAACCATGGAAGCGGAAGTGGATCATAGGGTGGGGGAGGGGGCGAAAATTTTGGGAGCCTTGAAAAATGTGTGGAAGTCGAGAACATTATCTCGGAAAGCAAAAATGGGTATGTTTGAAGGAATAGTGGTTCCAACAATGTTGTATGGTTGCGAGGCGTGGGCTATGGATAGAGTTGTGCGCAGGAGGATGGATGTGCTGGAAATGAGATGTTTGAGGACAATGTGTGGTGTGAGGTGGTTTGATCGAGTAAGTAACGTAAGGGTAAGAGAGATGTGTGGAAATAAAAAGAGCGTGGTTGAGAGAGCAGAAGAGGGTGTTTTGAAATGGTTTGGGCACATGGAGAGAATGAGTGAGGAAAGATTGACCAAGAGGATATATGTGTCGGAGGTGGAGGGAACGAGGAGAAGAGGGAGACCAAATTGGAGGTGGAAAGATGGAGTGAAAAAGATTTTGTATGATCGGGGCCTGAACATGCAGGAGGGTGAAAGGAGGGCAAGGAATAGAGTGAATTGGAGCGATGTGGTATACAGGGGTTGACGTGCTGTCAGTGGATTGAATCAAGGCATGTGAAGCGTCTGGGGTAAACCATGGAAAGCTGTGTAGGTATGTATATTTTGCGTGTGTGGATGTGTGTATGTACATGTGTATGGGGGGGGGGTTGGGCCATTTCTTTCGTCTGTTTCCTTGCGCTACCTCGCAAACGCGGGAGACAGCGACAAAGTATAAAAAAAAAAAAAAAAAAAAAAAGTTTGGGCATGTGGAAAGAATGCAAGATGAGGAGTTTACTACAAGGAAAATGTATGACAGTACGATTAAAGAGGTTGATGTGGGTGGAAGACCAGCTTTGACACAGGGAAAGAGTGGAAGAGCACTGGTGAGATAGAAAGTGTGGAGGAATGCATTGAATGGTGTACACGAGGGAGGCATGTAAAGATAGGGATAAATGGAGACTATCACAATGGCTGCTCCCTTTGATAGGAGTTCCCAGAGGGAATGGATGTCAGAGATATAAATAGATATAAACATCATCCATCCCTAAATTACTGCAAACGCCAATTAAACATATCCCATGACCCTTCATGCTCACAATGCAACAACAACAATGAAGACTTGTTGGTCAAATACTCAACTCTTTCCCCAAATCGATAAACACACATCATTACTGACCAGCATCCTGACTACTGTGGGAGTTTCTTAACGACAGAAAGGATTCTTGGGGCAGAAAGTAAGCATATACATATAAATATATAAGACTAGCCTAAGTACTGCAAAACGTATTTGTAATGACAAACAAAGAAAATAGAAATGTACTACCTTTTCAGAGTAGATATTCATGGTTCCTCGGAAGCAGCGATTGATGATGGTATTTTTCCTTTTTGGTGTCTTCAGTCCTAAATGCATTGCATTTAATATCCATGACAAAAATTGGATGGCATCTCCCTGAACTGTGAACTGGAATTTCTTCTTACTGCATGATACTACTGCCTAAAATAAAGAAAAAATGCAAAAAAAATTTCAACATGGCATCAGTGTTACATATTAAAGAGTCAAAGAAGATTCCTTGAAATACAACAAGGCATATATGTCACATAAGCTATAAACTTTCTCAAGTACAAGTACAATGAAAATGAACATACTACCTTTCTTCAGTCCTACTTATGTGAATTCTTTTGTGCTGATAAATACTGAGCTCAAAGGATGGGACTAAGCTCTTTCTTTCCTGAAAGGTAGTAATGTTAATTTTCAGTAATTCCTATGATGTCTGTCATTTCACCATTTGGATGAACACCCCATAGTTGTAATTACCTTTTTGCTGTTCCTTATCTCTGATTGCAAGAAACCAAAAAACTCTACAACTTCATCTTATCTATATCCATCAATGCCCTGAGCTCACCCATATCTTCTGATGAAGCTTCACTGCATGCTAGCGTATTTCAGTTCTTCCATTCTCATATTCATCATTCTACTATTCTTACCAGTTCTTTTATTAGCATCTTCCACATTTCACTTCATCTCATCTTCTACAAGCTTAAAATAACTGTTCTTTTCTCATACTGGATCACTGTCTCCCACATTAGGAAGGTAGCGCCAGGAACAGCCAAGAAAGGCTCACATCCGCTCCCATCTATTCTCTAACTGTTATGTGTAATACACTGAAACCACAGCATCCTATCCACAACCATGCCTCACAGACTTTTCTATGGTTTACCACAGACACTTCACATGCCCTGGTCCAGTCCACTGACACAACATCAACCCCAGTATACCACATCCTTTTAATTCACTCTATCCCTTACACGATTTCACCCTCCTGAATGTTCAGATTCCAATCGCTCAATCTTTTTCACTCCCTCCCTCCATCTCTAATCTAGTCTTCCTGTTCTCCTTGTTCCATCCACTTCTGCCACTTATATATTCTCTCTGTCAACTTTTCCTCACTCATTTTCTCCATTAATCCAAACAAATTCATAAATCTATATAAACATGTAATCCTTTTCTTCCAAACATTATGCCTCTAAACAGAGATTTTGCCTGAAAATTGATATACATAAATCTTGTAATTCACATGGGTTTAATAACTTGAAAAAAAATCATAGGCTACTAACCTGAAGCATTTCATGAGGTGATACATGAGCCTTGAAATTCCTTGGATTCCATAATTTACGCACTAGTTCTCCAAATCTCGTAATGAGTGGGAACATTGCTAACCCTTGGGTGCCAGGTGCATGGTGAATATGGCTGTAATTGCAGGGGTCCAGGAAATAGTTACGTAATGGAGTGATATTTGACAAAGCCTGGAAAAACAATGGTCAACACAGAAATGTTTTTATAGTCAAGAAAATAAAAGTAGAAATCAAGTTTGAAAGTTTTTAATAACTGGAAATCTTAAGATGCAGCTTGATTTCCTTATCAACCTGGTTTGTAAATATGCTTTGCATGCATGCAAAGCACATATACATGGACATTCACGCACATACAGGCATATGTTTACAGAGACCACAAGAATGAGTTACTTTCTTGAGATTATACATTTCCTATAAGTGGAACAACAATCTTCAGCATTACTTAGTAAATAAGGTACAACTCTACCTTTCCAGCAAAAATTCAGTATCAAGAAGATGAATGTTTTTTTTGTTAATGCTTAGCATACACACCACAAGCACCACAAGCATACAACTGTATTTCATCACCTTGTGACCATTTGAAGCTCTGATTTATGTGGTATATCATATGCAATCAAAAAAGAAATCATTATCTCTCCAAGAAAAAAAAGGATTAAAAAATGCATGGCCATACCTGTAAGACAACATTGCAGTAGTCATTGGCCTTGATATTGTTAAGACCAACTATGCCTGGCAAGTATAATGTCCCATCATAAGCTCTACTCATTTTGCTCTGGTTCACCTTATGGGCGATATAATCTCGTGAGAAGGTTGGATTTACCACAAAGATGATATCATTCAGGGAAGAATCTGGTGAAAGGAAGAAAATTAGATATGAAAGACATGAAACACTTATATAGTTACTGTAACTTAGGAACTGACCATCATTTAGTACTTCACCAGTTAAACATGAATCTTTTACACAACAAACTCTGTGGTGTAGCATTAGCATTGCTGTTTGTGACACATTAGCAGGCTCTCTGTTTCCTGGCACTACCTCACTGCTGTGGGAAAGTGATTGTGAAAAAAAAGATAGATAGCATGAATGAGACAGCCTTGATTAGGGCATTCAGATGAACATACTGTCTCAGCTTATACTTCCCACGTATTCCCTGCGTGTCGTAGAAGGCGACTAAAAGGGGAGGGAGTGGGGGGCTGGAAATCCTCCCCTCTCGTTTTTTTTTTTTTTTTTTTCAATTTTCCAAAAAAAAGGAACAGAGAAGGGGGCCAGGTGAGGAAATTCCCTCAAAGGCCCAGTCCTCTATTCTTAACGCTACCTCGCTAACACGGGAAATGGCGAATAGTTTGAAAAAAAAAAAAAAATAAAAGAGAAATAAAGGTTAAGTACATCTACTATGACAAAAAATTGCAAAATCTTTTTCTTAAAGTTTATGGAGTGTTTAACAGTTAATTTCAAAGTTTTGGCTTGTATCTGCAAAAGAATGTGCAAACTGACTATTTACATGCACTAAAGTCCAGACTCTATGATACATCAGTTGGCATATGAATATCATACCTGGGGCACTAGTTCTATCCAGGTACATGTAAGTAATATGCATTGAACATGCTTCATACATTCTGATAACTTGTGTTTCAGTACATCTCTACCTTTAAACCTCCCTATTCAACTTTATTCTCCATGCCTACACAGCCTCATAAGGATTCAAGAGACTCCTGGGTAAGAAGCAAGTATATATATCCAAATAGTTGCACCAAAGTCTGAGCAAACACTTGCAAATTAAATATTCTGCACTGAAAATACAATTCATGAAAGTGTACTTTTGTTTTCTTAACTTTCCATAAAACACATAAAATGATGGAAAGAGGCATACCAAGTTAAAAGACTGGCTGATCATATGTAAAACACAGGCCATGCACAATGGATTATTCATATTTTTTTATCATCAATAATCAATTGTGATTTTTCATGTTCAGTAGCCAGACTTGTGGACATTCATTAACAAGCTAATGAATGACAGTGGAAAAGGATACCATAAATCTATTCATCAATACATTCACCTGAGTAAAACATGGCATATCCATATAATTTTGGTTTCTTGCCACCAGCTAAATCACACATGGTGCCTTAAGCAAAAAAAAAAAAATTAAAAATTAAAAAACTGTAGTAATGTATCACCAGTTACAATGGGAAGCTGATAATGTAAACCCTACAATGCACTGAAAGCAAAAGAAACTGCAACCACCTGTCGACTTGTGGGATGTTCATATAATGTTATACCTGTGGTAGAGCAATCAAGAAGATTCTGCCAGTAGTACAAAACACTTACCAATAATCTCATAGTTATCAGGGAGACAGTAGAACCTGAGTGTCTGCATATTGAGGTACACATGATGACCATCAGATACACTGTGGGTGTATGCATGGGTATTAGGTCCTCGACCTGCAAAAATATATGTATGAGAAAATGGAGCACATTTTCATCATATGACTATTTCACTGCAAAGCACATAAACAGATATTTTAAACACTAACAACACCCCATACAAAGAACTAGGCATCATGCAAGTGAAGATGTCAGAAAATTTTTCTAAGTGAGATTTCTTTCTGTATCATAATCAGTATGAGCTACAAGAGATATATCATATCCCTGAACTTCAAAGATGAGATTCAGTTTGAAAACTATACACAATGGTAATTCCAAAATTAAGTCAAAGTGACCCAATCATCCATTAAAAACTCTTTAGGATTAATACAACTAAGAACCAACATTCCACTGCATATACAGTTTATAATGACAATACTTCACACCACAATGGTGGTGCAACCATACCAACCTCTGCACAGTATGGCATTCCTAAAGAAGTCATCATCAAGCATATGAAACAGAAGTGGGTGGGAGAACAATTCCACTAGTTCTACCTTTCTTCTGCCACAAAACAGAAAAAAGCTTGACTTACTTAAAACCAATCTTATTTATCAGACACTTTAGACCTGTTAGAAAATGGAAACATACTGCTAGTGCTGATGCTTAAATAACTTTAATCAGGCTTCAAACCTGTGAAAATCTTAAATTCTTCTATGTAAGTGATACAGGGAAAACTACTACTATTTCTTCTCACCTTGAAAGTATTTACCACAAACCAGGCAGGCATAGACATTGATTCTGGAGAGTGATACACTGCATAGTTTTTCAAAGTCAAAATCAAGCATATGACGATTAATGGTGTCCAGATATGGGCAGGAGCGAGACTTTTTTGCTGTGAATAACAAATATAGTATGTTAATAATAAAAAAGCAACCTTTTCTTTTATAAACATGATAAATATCAACTTTACAGGCACAGCAATTTGAATGTATGAATATAAGTGAAAATTTCAATATCTATACCTGCAGAATTGACCCTAAAACTTTGAATAAACATTAAGCCATCAATTACCATAAAAATAAACAGGACACTGAAAATGAAGTGTGGCGCTAAATACTGTCAATGCTCCAAAATCGGAATTTAAAAACTCTATACAAACAAAACAAGGGTGTGTCAACATGAAGACTTGCTGAAGAGCATAACATTGGAAACAACAATTTATAATATCAAAAGGCAACATGTCAAGATCATGAAATTCTGTGCTGACAGAAGGGCATGGCCATGCAGAAATCCTTACACAGCAAGTGGTGTGAATGGATCTCTCTCTAAAAAAATTTTTTGTAAAAAGTAATGTACAAGGGGTGCATATTTCCAGCTCTCTTTTGTATGACATCTTTTGTATCACTAAAATAGTTTCTCCATGCAGATGTATACAGTTTTGAGGAATCTGTACACTTCTTGGCATGAAGGTGTTCAAATTTTTGAGGTCTGACTAAGCTAACAAAGAAACTCGCATTTAAAAATGTATAGAACCTACGAAAACCTTACCTAATTTCCCCTAGGGCCTAACATTTACTTTATTTGTTATCTTACAAATACATAATTGCACCACTATGTTCTACTTTCATCCACTGTCTGTGGCTATGTGTTCACATGGAAAGTGCTTTAATCATTTTCATCTGGGAGCTCATGACATTGTTTAATGATTCCAGAAAATATATATATATATATATATATATATATATATATATATATATATATATATATATAATAACATGTTAAAAGAATACTTACTTGAACTTGTAAGTGAAATTGGTAAAAAAAAGTTTTAAATGTACTAATTTACATTAATATCAGAGAAAATGTATGGTTAATTCATATGAAGGGGGCAAAACAAATAAAAAGTGAAGAAAGAAAACAGCCTGTGATAATCTCACCTTACCTCCCTACCAAATGAGGTTTTACAACTTTCAACTGAAAACTGCCCAAACTGACAATCAGCATCAACAAATTAGTAAAACACCAAGAAGACATTAAATTCACCACCTACACTCCATTCCATACAGGCCCCAGAAGATCTATCTTATGTTAGCACACTTCTAAAGTAAATCTAACTATTAAGCAAGATCGGATTAGGTTTTCATGGGGTTCCTTAATCTTTTAGAAGTGTTTATCACACTTTACCATACTTTCCTTGATGTTCATAACCCTCACCAGTTTACTTATTACACAGCAACAAATGCTAAAAACTGTAAACAGTAAAGAAAATGCACTGGATGGCAGCTAGCATCATCAACCAGACTTACTAATAAGAATTCATTCCACAACATCGCAGCATAGAACATTTATACTAGTAAATTTCAATTAAAACTCTCGACTAGTATGGTTAGTTGTTTTTTACGACGTTTAGCAGATCTCTGGAAGAGTTACGTTACTATGTTAACTATGCTTAATCTTCATGGCCCTCCCTAATAGCACATCGTCTTAGATCGTGCGCTGTAAAATAATGACCCACTCACATCGAGACGAAGTGCTTCCTTATTCACTACAATATGCACAGTCGTTCCATAAGAAAACATTAGATTCCACAAATAATAAGATAGCAGGAATGAACTGTAACTTTACCCAGATCAGGTCTAATATAGGGAGGTATAAATTAGATAGGTATCAAGCAGATTCTTCTACCTCCTTCGACTTTTTCAAAACCTTGCCCGGCATATTGGGATGCAATACAGCAGATAACCTGAAACTTCTGAGATACTCACTGACTCTTCTGTCACCAGGATCATCTTCAAGTTCTCTTTTAACTTTCATCGTAGTATTTGTCGTTGAATTTATATCCGGCGTAATCATTGTAGTTTATCTGTACATACTATTCAACCGAGAATCTAACAACAAACTTTCATATAAATGTCAGACCCCTGACGAAGTAAATAAACATTATAAGCACCCGAATATTCCTTGGAAGGTCTTCTGATGCTTTATAAACTGGTTTAGGTTGTGGATATTATCCTTTTTTGTATTGTAACGAATGAAACGTTGTTGTCTTTTAAGGAGAGTAAGTATAATATCATTATGATAACTTGTCATTTTGTATGTTTAAGTACAAATGATTAGATATCCGAAAGAATGGATATGGTGTTTACCGAGGATCAATTAGAATCTTTGCCTTGAAACTAGCAGGGAAATTAGGCACCACAGATTTTAAGGCGAGCTATGGTTAGTGCACAAGATTTATGAAAAGAAATTTTCCTGTACCGAGACGGCGAACGAAAATATCACAAGAACTTGATGACAAGGTTATTGAATTTCATAGGTTAAGTGTGAAATAACAAAAAGGTTTTTATTATCGGTATATTTTTTAGATCTCTGAGTACTATGATACCGTATATGATATGACAAGTTAGCCTGAGCTAAGGACGTCGACACACTACTGAAAGCACGTTGCAAGGTAAGTTAGCGTACTTTAAGTTGGTGAGCTTCATCTGGTGAAGGCACTGCACAGCTTTTCACTATAATTGATATACATTTTACGTTTCCGTTGTTTACTGACAATAATTGGTAGATATTTTTCATGCCTGAAGCTAAAAGTTAATCCTAGCACATCTCATTATGCACCGATTTCAACCTAACGAAACTATTATCCATGTATACGTCAACCCCCAATTTTTTTGCCTGAAAATTTGGTCTTAAATAGTCGAACTATGCACGAATACACGAGTATATATATATGTATATGTGTACAAAAAACAATATATATATATATATATATATATATATATATATATATATATATATATATATATATTATCTTTTTATTATACTTTGTCGCTGTCTCCCGCGTTAGCGAAGTAGCGCAAGGAAACAGACGAAAGGATGGCCCAACCCACCCACATACACATGAATATACATACACTTCCACACACGCACATATACATACCTATACATTTCAACGTATACATATATATACATACACAGACATATACATATATACACATGTACATAATTCATATTTGCTGCCTTGATTCATTCTCGTCGCCACTCCGCCACACATGAAATGACAACCCCCTCCTCCCGCGTGCTCGCGAGGTAGCGCTAGGAAAAGGCAACAAGGGCCACATTCGTTCACACTCAGTCTCTAGCTGTCATGTATAATGTACCGAAACCACATCTTCCTTTCCACATCCAGGTCCCACAAAACTTTCCATGGTTTACCCCAGACGCTTCACATGCCTGGTTCAATCCATTGACAGCACGTCGATGCCGCTATACCACATCGTTCCAATTCACTCTATTCCTTGCACGCCTTTCACCCTCCTACATGTTCAGGCCCCGATCGCTCAAAATCTTTTTCACTCCATCTTTCCACCTCCAATTTGGTCTCCCACTTCTCCTCGTTCCCTCCACCTCTGACACATATATCCTCTTTGTCAATCTTTCCTCACTCATTCTCTCCATGAGACCAAACCATTTCAAAACAGTCTCTTCTGCTCTCTCAGCCACACTCTTTTTATTACCACACATCTCTCCTACTATATATATATATATATATATATATATATATATATATATATATATATATATAAATGTCCCTGGGGATAGGGGAGAAAGAATACTTCCCACGTATTCCCTGCGTGTCGTAGAAGGCGACTAAAAGGGGACGGAGCAGGGGGCTGGAAATCCTCCCCTTTCGTTTTTTTTTTTTTTTTATTTTCCAAAAGAAGGAACAGAGAAGGGGGCCTGGTGAAGATATTCCCTCAAAGGCCCAGTCCTCTGTTCTTAACGCTACCTTGCTAATGTGTGAAGAAGTATCAGGAGAGACTGTGTACAGAATGGAAAAAGGTGAGAACAATGGAAGTAAGGGGAGTGGGGGAGGAATGGGATGTATTTAGGGAATCAGTGATGGATTGCGCAAAAGATGCTTGTGGCATGAGAAGAGTGGGAGGTGGGCTGTTTAGAAAGGGTAGTGAGTGGTGGGATGAAGAAGTAAGAGTATTAGTGAAAGAGAAGAGAGAGGCATTTGGACGATTTTTGCAGGGAAAAAATGCAATTGAGTGGGAGAAGTATAAAAGAAAGAGACAGGAGGTCAAGAGAAAGGTGCAAGAGGTGAAAAAAAGGGCAAATGAGAGTTGGGGTGAGAGACTATCAGTAAATTTTAGGGAGAATAAAAAGATGTTCTGGAAGGAGGTAAATAGGGTGCGTAAGACAAGGGAGCAAATGGGAACTTCAGTGAAGGGCGTAAATGGGGAGGTGATAACAAGTAGTGGTGATGTGAGAAGGAGATGGAATGAGTATTTTGAAGGTTTGTTGAATGTGTCTGATGACAGAGTGGCAGATATAGGGTGTTTGGGTCGAGGTGGTGTGCAAAGTGAGAGGGTTAGGGAAAATGATTTGGTAAACAGAGAAGAGGTAGTAAAAGCTTTGCGGAAGATGAAAGCCGGCAAGGCAGCAGGTTTGGATGGTATTGCAGTGGAATTTATTAAAAAAGGGGGTGACTGTATTGTTGACTGGTTGGTAAGGTTATTTAATGTATGTATGACTCATGGTGAGGTGCCTGAGGATTGGCGGAATGCTTGCATAGTGCCATTGTACAAAGGCAAAGGGGATAAGAGTGAGTGCTCAAATTACAGAGGTATAAGTTTGTTGAGTATTCCTGGTAAATTATATGGGAGGGTATTGATTGAGAGGGTGAAGGCATGTACAGAGCATCAGATTGGGGAAGAGCAGTGTGGTTTCAGAAGTGGTAGAGGATGTGTGGATCAGGTGTTTGCTTTGAAGAATGTATGTGAGAAATACTTAGAAAAGCAAATGGATTTGTATGTAGCATTTATGGATCTGGAGAAGGCATATGATAGAGTTGATAGAGATGCTCTGTGGAAGGTATTAAGAATATATGGTGTGGGAGGAAAGTTGTTAGAAGCAGTGAAAAGTTTTTATCGAGGATGTAAGGCATGTGTACGTGTAGGAAGAGAGGAAAGTGATTGGTTCTCAGTGAATGTAGGTTTGCGGCAGGGGTGTGTGATGTCTCCATGGTTGTTTAATTTGTTTATGGATGGGGTTGTTAGGGAGGTAAATGCAAGAGTTTTGGAAAGAGGGGCAAGTATGAAGTCTGTTGGGGATGAGAGAGCTTGGGAAGTGAGTCAGTTGTTGTTCGCTGATGATACAGCGCTGGTGGCGGATTCATGTGAGAAACTGCAGAAGCTGGTGACGGAGTTTGGTAAAGTGTGTGGAAGAAGAAAGTTAAGAGTAAATGTCAATAAGAGCAAGGTTATTAGGTACAGTAGGGTTGAGGGTCAAGTCAATTGGGAGGTGAGTTTGAATGGTGAGAGGCTGGAGGAAGTGAAGTGTTTTAGATATCTGGGAGTGGATCTGTCAGCGGATGGAACCATGGAAGCGGAAGTGGATCATAGGGTGGGGGAGGGGGCGAAAATTTTGGGAGCCTTGAAAAATGTGTGGAAGTCGAGAACATTATCCCGGAAAGCAAAAATGGGTATGTTTGAAGGAATAGTGGTTCCAGCAATGTTGTATGGTTGCGAGGCGTGGGCTATGGATAGAGTTGTGCGTAGGAGGATGGATGTGCTGGAAATGAGATGTTTGAGGACAATGTGTGGTGTGAGGTGGTTTGATCGAGTAAGTAACGTAAGGGTAAGAGAGATGTGTGGAAATAAAAAGAGCGTGGTTGAGAGAGCAGAAGAGGGTGTTTTGAAGTGGTTTGGGCACATGGAGAGAATGAGTGAGGAAAGATTGACCAAGAGGATATATGTGTCGGAGGTGGAGGGAACGAGGAGAAGAGGGAGACCAAATTGGAGGTGGAAAGATGGAGTGAAAAGGATTTTGTGTGATCGGGGCCTGAACATGCAGGAGGGTGAAAGGAGGGCAAGGAATAGAGTGAATTGGAGCGATGTGGTATACAGGGGTTGACGTGCTGTCAGTGGATTGAATCAAGGCATGTGAAGCGTCTGGGGTAAACCATGGAAAGCTGTGTAGGTATGTATATTTGCGTGTGTGGACGTGTGTATGTACATGTGTATGGGGGGGGTTGGGCCATTTCTTTCGTCTGTTTCCTTGCGCTACCTCGCAAACGCGGGAGACAGCGACAAAGTATAAAAAAAAAAAAAAAAAAAAAAAAAAAATATATATATATATATATATATATATATATATATATATATATATAAACAAATGGTCACCTATTCCTTACTCCCAGTGATACGAGCAATGTAATCAAAACGTAATAGAACTTCCCTGCAACAGGCCCTGATGAAATGTTAAAAGTTTTAGTGGAACGAAGTATTTTGGCCCAGTTATAATCCAAGCACTTCAACCACTCCTGGTTACACAACAAAATCCTAACATCTGGAAACTTGTGAGCATAATACCACTCTTAAAACCTTCCAAACCACTCGACTCCCCCCCTTCTTCCTACCGCCCGACATCACTCTCTCTTCAGTGTCCAAACTCTGTGAAAATTGATCCACATGGTAGTATCTTGCCACTATGCTTATTTTTGTTTTCTTTTTCCCATGGCAGTTGACCCGAAGGGAGAGGTGTATGGGGAGGTGGTTGCTGCTTATCTAATCTGATTCTACCGTTATATTTAGATCTTTTTACAAGTGACCTCTTTATGGACAATCAAACCTGTTACCTGTCCTTCTCATGTACTCCTCAATGAGCCCAGGACCTTAGCCACCTCACCCACTCTATGACTCACTTTACCTTCCATGGTTCCATCTACTGTTTATACCGATTCTCAAGTAATTGAAACACCACTTCTTCCATTTTTTTCATACTTGTTTGACGTTTTCCATATAGCGAGGTATCATCAGGAACAAATGAAACAGCCTCATTTGTTCACATCTGCTCTGTATCTGTTATGGATATTGCACGGAAACCACAGCCCCATATCCACAACCAGGACCCCCTCAAATTTTCCGTTTCCCCTGACTGCTTCCTAACAGTAAGACTTCGTTTATTTACCACATTTCTCCTGTTTTCAGTATCTCACTCATGCCTCATACCTTCCTGCCCCGATAACTCAAAGCATCCTTCACTCCAACTCACCTTTTCGGTTTCCCCTTCTCGTTCCTTTCCCATGTGTACACCGTTTTAGTCAACCTCACCTCACTCATCATCTCTTCCGTACTTTTTGATCAGGGACTCATGCCTCGCATCCACACAACACCGTCAGTACTACTGTACAGTCAGTCATAACCATCTTTGCTCTTAATGACAGTGATCTCTCCACACACTCTTCAGTGCGCCCAGGACCTGAGACTCTCACCCAACCTACGGCTCACTTCAGCTCCCAGGGTTCCATCCACTATCATGTATGTAAAACACTCCAACTTCTCCAGGTTCTCGAAGTTCAAACTCGCAACCCAACCAGACTGTCTTATTTCACAACTAGACTTAATAGCCTTGCTTTTGTTTACAAATTCTCAACTTTCTCCCTTCATACACTCCCAAATACAAAATCCAGCTTCTACAGTTTATCACAGTTGAATCTGCCACTAGAACTGTGTCATCAGGAAACATCAAGTAACTCGCCTCCCACCCCCAACAGACTGCTAACCTGCCCCTCTGTCTTAGACCCTCGCATTCACCTTCCATACCATCTCACCCATAAACAGATTAAACAGCCACTGAGACATTATATATCCAACCCAATAACCTGCCTTCACTTGAAACATTCTCCCTCCTCTTTTCTTACTCGTACATACGCCTTATTTTCTAGATGAAATTCGTCATTGCTTCTAATAGTTTTCCTCCCACACCATATATTCGAAATATTTTCCATATAGCATCTGTCAGCCTTAACGTGCACTTTCTACAGATCCATAAATGCATCTAGGGACCCTCATTTCAACTCTTTCTTTGCTGATATACTAACAGTTGCAGCTCTCCCATAAGCTCCCCTTCCATTTGCTAATTTAGCTCTCGTATGTTACTCGTGTTTCTGTATCCTCTCTTCCGTTCTCACATTACTGAAGAAATATAGGTTATATTCCCAAAGTCCTTAGAAGAACGAGTGGACTGCTTTAGACGATTCCCAAACACTTGTCGGATACTGTTGTATGAAATCTGCGAACTAGAAAATCCTCATCCTAGACAACTAAGGAACTTGGCAAATAAAGGACGTGGTTTTAACCGATGGAAACATATTCTTGGTGCACAACATCAAGCAACAGATGAGAAAGAACCTGCGTCAGCAAGATGCGAGCAAGGGCAAGAAAGACTGCTGATCATCATAATGCCCCAGCTTGCCATGCTCTCGCTAGTATTTTCCTCTTGCCGAGAAGGTTGACCAGGCCCACATTACAGAACGTAAAGTGGCACCCATATGCTAACCAGGAGGCGGATTAGTAAACACAAAGATAAAACAAAGTTAAAACACAATGGAATGTACGTTATAAACACGTACAAGAACAATTATAATGTCAGAGGGTAGAGGAACAATGATGTAATATAAAGCAATCCAGAGCATCACGTTGTGTGTGTGTGTGTGTGTGTGTGTCTGTGTGCGGTAGGGAGAGGGTGGGTCTAGGGACGTCACTTGATCTCTGGTGTCAGGTGTCCGCTCCGCTACCCTCAACCCTACTGTTCCTGGCTGACATTGTCACCATCATGCTGCACTCTGGGTGACACTGTCATCACCACACTGAATCCTGGCTGACATCACCAACATACAGCTCACCATCATGCTGTACGTCTGAAATTATCGCGTTTATAGGTCACACTCAGCTTATGCTTTGGTGTGCATCGACTTGTGAGCGTTTGTTATGAATTCTTCCTGTGTTGTGCAGGCCACCTCAAAATATTGTGAATATATTACCTTCTCTTGAAATTATCAGTTTCATTAGATAAATAAGTTTCTTCGTTCTGCAGTGAAATAACGTGTGCTTTGTTAATGTTACATACAGAGGGTGATTGTAAAGTATGGAACAAGTTGAAAGACATGGAATATGAATATGACGAAGATTCTACTGGTAAACATGGAACAAAACAGCAATTACCGTTGTTCTAGGTCTGTCATGACATAAAGCAAGGGAGAAAATAGAATAAAACACTGCGAAAATCTTTGAATGAAATCAGTCACAACAAAGGAAAGGAGAGTATGGAAAGTATGAGACTGGGTAGCTTAAACAATACCGCATGCTGCGCTGAAGCAGACACCAGCCTCTGCATAGTCGTCCAAACTCAACGAGCAGAGGTGGTGTTGTCCGTTAACCCAGTGTACCACAGAGCGCGGGGCTGAACTAGGAACCCTTTGTTAACTGCACTCCCCAGTGCCCTCTTCCCCTCCTCTCTTGGGGGTGAGGGGAGAATTCAACGAACATTATAGTTATGGTGAGGTAAGCTGGCGGCATTGTTGATGACTGTGATATAATCGGGATATATTGTTCGTTGTGGTGATGGTGTGCTTTCATTTAATTTTGGACATTATTCATAACTGCATTTGTGCTAGTATTTTTTTTTTTTATCGTTTTTCAATTCTGCTTTCCAAAAAAGTTTTCTTGTTATGCAGAACTTACGTATTGTTTCATTGCCAATGTTTAGAAATTAGTATTACTTAGTTAAATATTACTGACTGATGTTTTAGTTGCTCACGTGATTTGTACGATTTTCATTCTATTTTTTCAAAGATGTTTGAAATAATGAAATTCTATACCAAATTATTTTCCCACTTTTTGTAGTGATTTGCGTTCAGTCTATCCGTGTATATGTAGGTATGTCCATTCTGAGATAAGGCAGGCAAGAATATAACTTAACTGCAGTGCATGCGTGCACACCCTGGCTACAGAAGACTATTGCTTGAAATATTCAAGGCGTAAATCCACCTGCAGGTTTGCCTTCATACTAATGTTCCTAACATTTGTATTTAACTGTGTGTGTGTGAATATATATATATATATATATATATATATATATATATATATATATATATATATATTTTTTTTTTTTTTTCTTTTCTTTCAAACTATTCGCCATTTCCCGCGTTAGCGAGGTAGCGCTAAGAACAGAGAACTGGGCCTTTGAGGGAATATCCTCACCTGGCCCCCTTCTCTGTTCCTTCTTTTGGAAAAAAAAAAAAAAAATGAGAGGGGAGGATTTCCAGCCCCCTGCTCCCTCCCCTTTTAGTCGCCTTCTACGACACGCAGGGAATACGTGGGAAGTATTCTTTCTCCCCTATCCCCAGGGATAATATATATATATATATATATATATATATATATATATATATATATATATATATATATATATATATATATATATCCTAGCTTTTTGTACTGGAGTATTTATGGTCTTTCTGAAGTCGAAGGGCAAGAGGCTATAACATATATTTTCGTAGTAAGATTTTCTTTGCCAGGCGAGATTCACAAAAAGTACGCATAACTCTTTGGTGATGGTTGTTCGGAACCTTGATACAGCATCATTGGGAATACACTGCTTCTGCGGGTCATATATCATTCATTTATTAATCCGCTAGCAAATGGATGTAGGCGGGGGCATAATAAATGCGTCTTGTTTATTACCCACTAAGATGAACTAGCTGAAGGACACTGAGCATGAGTGGTTGGTAGCAGTCGTAAATTAGTCTCCAGATATTATGCTGTTTCTTTTGCTTGCAGCTTGCTTATTTAAAACGTTTAACCTGTGAGAATGTTGATGCTTAGCATTTGTCTTTTGCTTGCATGCGGGGTAGGTAGAATGTTTAACCTGTGAGAATGTAGATGCCTAGCTTTATCTTGCTTGCATCTGGCTTCAGTAGAACATTTAACATTTCAGCGGAATTACCTTGAAAATGTTGTTAAAGAATTGTTTAACAGCGGTATACTAGTCAATTTCCATTGGTTTCACTGTTTTGGATTAACGCCTCGAGCACCCATGGACCAATGACCTGACCCAAGTTAAATGTGACTTTGTAACCTTTAATCTGGTTCAAGTCAATGGTTAATCATGATTCCCGATGGCTGTGACATCGTGATTAAGGGGCTTTTCCGTGTCGCTGTCGTACCTTAGTGATAGGTTGTGTATCGTGTTCCAGTGGTGAAACCAAGGGAATAAAACTATTAAATACTAAATACGGTTGATTTGCCAAACAATTCCACAACATTCTCGAGGTGACAGACGAGTCCCGCGCCTTGGCCTTGATGAAAATGTCATTAAGTTTTATCCCCATCCACATTCTCCATTGTTTAACGCTTCTCTTGGCTTCACCAAAGGTCGTACCGCCGTCGTGCCCAAAATTTGTAACATCGTGCTTCATGGTCTTACCGTCCTTTTGAAGGATTTTAGTGGGTGTAGTAAGCTGCCGGACCTCCCACAACTTGACGAGCTGTGATGTGAGTGGAGAAGGAAGTTCCCAACGTGTGTACCATCGTGGGTGTGTGTACTCGGGCTCAGTGACCTCATTGTTGCTTTGATATCATTAGAAACACTGGCTCATGGTGGTTGTATTTTCTCTGCGCCCAAGTTTCACTCATCCTCTCGTTTAGTTCGTCCCTTGCCTGTTGCTCTTGAATTAGAAACACCAGTAAAATTTTGCTTGAAATTTATCTCTATATGTATGATATTTCCATTCACGATAAAGACTGGAATTAGGAATTGGTGCTCTCACAATCAAAGCATGTAGATATTTATATTATAGAAGAGTTTCATCATAGTTGTTTACTGATATACAGTTTAGATGTGAATAAATCTCTCTCTGAAAGTTGATGGAGAGAGGTGGGTGATTATTGGTGCATATGCACCTGGGCATGAGAAGAAAGATCATGAGAGGCAAGTGTTTTGGGAGCAGCTGAATGAGTGTGTTAGCGGTTTTGATGCACGAGACCGGGTTATAGTGATGGGTGATTTGAATGCAAAGGTGAGTAATGTGGCAGTTGAGGGAATAATTGGTATGCATGGGGTGTTCAGTGTTGTAAATGGAAATGGTGAAGAGCTTGTAGATTTATGTGCTGAAAAAGGACTGATGATTGGGAATACCTGGTTTAAAAAGCGAGATATACATAAGTATACTTATGTAAGCAGGAGAGATGGCCAGAGAGCGTTATTGGATTACGTGTTAATTGACAGGCGTGCGAAAGAGAGACTTTTGGATGTTAATGTGCTGAGAGGTGCAACTGGAGGGATGTCTGATCATTATCTTGTGGAGGCTAAGGTGAAGATTAGTAAGGGTTTTCAGAAAAGAGGAGTGAATGTTGGGGTGAAGAAGGTGGTGAGAGTAAGTGAGCTTGGGAAGGAGACCTGTGTGGGGAAGTACCAGGAGAGACTGTGTACAGAATGGAAAAAGGTGAGAACAGTGGAAGTAAGGGGAGTGGGGGAGGAATGGGATGTATTTAGGGAATCAGTGATGGATTGCGCAAAAGATGCTTGTGGCATGAGAAGAGTGGGAGGTGGGCTGTTTAGAAAGGGTAGTGAGTGGTGGGATGAAGAAGTAAGAGTATTAGTGAAAGAGAAGAGAGAGGCATTTGGACGATTTTTGCAGGGAAAAAATGCAATTGAGTGGGAGAAGTATAAAAGAAAGAGACAGGAGGTCAAGAGAAAGGTGCAAGAGGTGAAAAAAAGGGCAAATGAGAGTTGGGGTGAGAGACTATCAGTAAATTTTAGGGAGAATAAAAAGATGTTCTGGAAGGAGGTAAATAGGGTGCGTAAGACAAGGGAGCAAATGGGAACTTCAGTGAAGGGCGTAAATGGGGAGGTGATAACAAGTAGTGGTGATGTGAGAAGGAGATGGAATGAGTATTTTGAAGGTTTGTTGAATGTGTCTGATGACAGAGTGGCAGATATAGGGTGTTTTGGTCGTGGTGGTGTGCAAAGTGAGAGGGTTAGGGAAAATGATTTGGTAAACAGAGAAGAGGTAGTAAAAGCTTTGCGGAAGATGAAAGCCGGCAAGGCAGCAGGTTTGGATGGTATTGCAGTGGAATTTATTAAAAAAGGGGGTGACTGTATTGTTGACTGGTTGGTAAGGTTATTTAATGTATGTATGACTCATGGTGAGGTGCCTGAGGATTGGCGGAATGCGTGCATAGTGCCATTGTACAAAGGCAAAGGGGATAAGAGTGAGTGCTCAAATTACAGAGGTATAAGTTTGTTGAGTATTCCTGGTAAACTATATGGGAGGGTATTGATTGAGAGGGTGAAGGCATGTACAGAGCATCAGATTGGGGAAGAGCAGTGCGGTTTCAGAAGTGGTAGAGGATGTGTGGATCAGGTGTTTGCTTTGAAGAATGTATGTGAGAAATACTTAGAAAAGCAAATGGATTTGTATGTAGCATTTATGGATCTGGAGAAGGCATATGATAGAGTTGATAGAGATGCTCTGTGGAAGGTATTAAGAATATATGGTGTGGGAGGCAAGTTGTTAGAAGCAGTGAAAAGTTTTTATCGAGGATGTAAGGCATGTGTACGTGTAGGAAGAGAGGAAAGTGATTGGTTCTCAGTGAATGTAGGTTTGCGGCAGGGGTGTGTGATGTCTCCATGGTTGTTTAATTTGTTTATGGATGGGGTTGTTAGGGAGGTAAATGCAAGAGTCCTGGAAAGAGGGGCAAGTATGAAGTCTGTTGGGGATGAGAGAGCTTGGGAAGTGAGTCAGTTGTTGTTCGCTGATGATACAGCGCTGGTGGCTGATTCATGTGAGAAACTGCAGAAGCTGGTGACTGAGTTTGGTAAAGTGTGTGGAAGAAGAAAGTTAAGAGTAAATGTGAATAAGAGCAAGGTTATTAGGTACAGTAGGGTTGAGGGTCAAGTCAATTGGGAGGTGAGTTTGAATGGAGAAAAACTGGAGGAAGTGAAGTGTTTTAGATATCTGGGAGTGGATCTGTCAGCGGATGGAACCATGGAAGCGGAAGTGGATCATAGGGTGGGGGAGGGGGCGAAAATTTTGGGAGCCTTGAAAAATGTGTGGAAGTCGAGAACATTATCTCGGAAAGCAAAAATGGGTATGTTTGAAGGAATAGTGGTTCCAACAATGTTGTATGGTTGCGAGGCGTGGGCTATGGATAGAGTTGTGCGCAGGAGGATGGATGTGCTGGAAATGAGATGTTTGAGGACAATGTGTGGTGTGAGGTGGTTTGATCGAGTAAGTAACGTAAGGGTAAGAGAGATGTGTGGAAATAAAAAGAGCGTGGTTGAGAGAGCAGAAGAGGGTGTTTTGAAATGGTTTGGGCACATGGAGAGAATGAGTGAGGAAAGATTGACCAAGAGGATATATGTGTCGGAGGTGGAGGGAACGAGGAGAAGAGGGAGACCAAATTGGAGGTGGAAAGATGGAGTGAAAAAGATTTTGTGTGATCGGGGCCTGAACATGCAGGAGGGTGAAAGGAGGGCAAGGAATAGAGTGAATTGGAGCGATGTGGTATACAGGGGTTGACGTGCTGTCAGTGGATTGAATCAAGGCATGTGAAGCGTCTGGGGTAAACCATGGAAAGCTGTGTAGGTATGTATATTTGCGTGTGTGGACGTGTGTATGTACGTGTGTATGGGGGTTGGGCCATTTCTTTCGTCTGTTTCCTCGCGCTACCTCGCAAACGCGGGAGACAGCGACAAAGTATAAAAAAAAAAAAAAAAAAAAAAAAAAAAAATCTTTATGTACAGGAAAATGTTGAATAGTGATGTGCATAAGACTTACCGCGATTTAATTGTTTTAACATCAAATCTACCCGTTCGCACCTCATATGACAGTGGCGGGCTTTTTTATATTTTAATCTTGAACGTTTCATGCTTTATATTTTTTTTTTTATCCCTCATCATCTTAGAACTGAATGACTAAGTGGAGTAGTCACAGTGACATGCTTATTGAAGGTCAGATGCCTTTACAGAATTTTCGTTTGATACTAAGTGTACTGATACGCAATTACACTGCTTATTAAAGAGTTTTGAAATTCTTTGAAACGACAAGGGTGCTCTGCAGATCCTGGGAGTGGGAGTAGAGGGGACTGAATGGCAGACGGTGTATACTGGGGTAGGAACCCAGGCTGGCAGATTGTAATGTACCCTGTGGTCAGAAGCCAGGCTGGCAGATGATGTACCATGAGTGAGAAAACTAGGCTGGTAGGTGGAGGTGTACCTTGAGGGAGGAAGCCAGGCTGACAGATAGCGGACATAGTCTTGGTATTTCATACTTAATATGGGAGTGATAGCATGTTAATGTTTAGATACTAAAGTAATAGCCTGCTACTGTTTAATTGGAGGAACGATAGAATGGTAGTTTCATTTTGAGACTGATGTTATGTTAATGTTTAATTTTACGAATGATAGCGTCTTGCGGTTTGATTCTTAGTGATACGTTAGTGTTTAATCATTGGAGCTAATTTTGAGAAAGGAGTTACAAGCTTCACAAGCAGTAGCCTTAATTCAACTCCAGATGTTCCTGACTGTGCTGGACTGTTACGTAAGGAAGTTTCTCTTGCCTAGAATTGTTGCGTACATTGAGGTACCCATACTTTTTGTTGACTAGGTGAGCCAGCTTTAACCTACATGTTTAGACCTCATGGATCCTCAACAGGACGCGAGTGTGGAATACAAAATATGGCCACATTGGAAATACATTCAGACAAGCTGTCTCATCATTCATAGTTTGATAAATTTACCCCATTAAAGAAAGCAACAATACAATAATTCATGTGAGATAATGCCGAACTAAACCTTTGAGGTGTATCTAAACTCAGTAGGGCAACAACCCTTCTTACCAAGATAACTTATCTCTTCCCCAAACATGAACGTCCTGATTAAATCACCATAATCACCATCTCGCAAAAGTCGGTATTAGAGCACCAATAATTAGTTAACATCTTTATGTAAGCTGTCAGTCTAGGAACTTTAGCAGGCACAGCAGTATATATATATATATATATATATATATATATATATATATATATATATATATATATATATATATATATATATATATATATATAACCTGAAGCATCTAGATCAGCGATGGTGTACTTTTTAAGTTCCATACCATTGCCATTGCCAAGGACAGCAAATATTAGGCCAGACTACAGGCTCATGTCTGCTGTACTCCTTAAGGCCCCCAGTTCTGTTAGTAAATATCTTTGTATGAAGAGAATAGGTCTCCATCAATGAATTTACGGAGGTTTTCAGAATGAAATGCATGTAACTGTCATTAGGGAATTAGGATATTGCGTTGGCCTTGCAATCTTTGTAATTGAAAATGCTTTAACTTAGAAAAAATGCGCATTCTGCAATTTCCATATGAGATTCATTTATTTTTTATTTCCCACATTCCCATGGTTTAGTTTCAAGACTTAGGTCTTGTCCTTCGGTAAAAAAAAAAAAAAAGATCGAGAACATTCGTAGGGTGATGCCTCTCAGCACTGATATTAACCCTACATTTCCATGTTTAAAAGTGTCGTACCTAATCTTATCGATCATGCACAGGAATACAGAAAACTGTATTAATCAAATTACGAAAGACTGTAGGCTGGCAACCTGGATAGAGAACCAATCCACTCCCATATTTGGCGAACATTGGCCCTCACAAGAACTCACTGTGTCTCGCTTCCCTAAGTCAAGTAGTGTAACTCGAGCTTGGCACAGCGTCCCGCCCGTCACTCAGGCAGCTGGGGAAGTGCTTCACGGATGCTTTACTTATCTTGCTTACCCAAAGCAAGTACATCAACTGTAGGTGCTGCTCGTACGGAGGAAAATTTCATCAGATAAGTAATGATCCACTAATTCGTAGCTGGTTACAAGGGTAGCAAAAAAAAAAAAAAAAATGTATAGGACTGGAGTCATGGTTTACGATAAATACACCATTTTTCATCGAATATTAAAAAATCCTGTGTTTCTATGGTCCAGAATACGCTGACCAATCGTTCACATGTATTTACCCCCTCCCCCTCTTTACTTACATAGTAAAACGAGCTCAGGCATATGAATAAACGTTATACTGTTTACCCCAAATATGTATGTTCTCAGAACTGAAGATCTCACTCAAGACGTTGGGTTCAGAGGTTGTATTTTGCCCTAACTGTGTCTTTGCACAACGATGAGATGTATAATTATGGATCAATCACAGTTATATATTTCAAAAAAAAGTTTACAATTTCATGAGCACGCTTGTTCATAGGTGTCGGTGTAAGGGTGCGCAACTGTTTTTCCACTTATCTTTGAAACGAGGCGAGAGTGTCAGATATGTTAGTTGCCATTTAGCTAATTTTTCAGCATTCGTACATATCTTAATTCTCAGCTAATTCCATTTTTATATCGCTGTGTTGCTCTAATAGTCTTTTTTCACACAGCTCTTTGTAACTTTGTTTCCCGTCGTACCGTGTGTTTGTTTGTACGTGTGTATGTGTCTGTATGTTTAATTATTGTCTATTGCACTGTACGTAGGATCCTATCTCGTGAATTGCTTTACACCAGGCATTTACAAACATTTATTCTTGCATAATGTCAGCGTTTACAATTTCCTGACAGTTTAATCCATTCACTCAATACTCGCACTATATAAGTACATTTATTTTTACATGTTTAACATATGGCCTCTTAACTTGATAGTGTAACTCAGCTTTCATAATTCTCATTCCGTGTTGCCCCTAGTAAATCTATATATACGTGTTGGCACATGTACATATTACTATGTTTGTGAGTCTATCGTAATGTGTGTATGAGAACTATATTAGGTTTTCATGATAAATGTCATAAGGAATTTTCAGTATTTTCAAGACTTAGATATTTGAATAGATTCTTACTTTATATTAGAAAATGAATTATGTAATTTTACAGAAACCCATTACCATAATTTGTTCCAGCCTTGTATCATCATTATCCTACCACCACGTATTGGTCCTGCTGAGGCTGAGAATCCTCAAACATACCCTCGATATTTACCTTGGGTCTGGGCTGGGCTTGGAAACATAGGTCTAGTCAGGTCAGGGCTGGCTTCCTTTCAGTAGTGTAACGGTACGATAACATTAAGTGCTGAGTGAAAATTTGAGATGAAAAATCTTAGGGAGAGGATGGCTGAGATAGATATCGAAGTACACTTGTAGTCTAGGAAGAGGATTACATACATAACGCAGCTCGATTGCCAGAATCATTTAAAGTAGTTAGATTCATGACAAGTTATCTCACGGCTGCATTGTGTTAGGAATTTGAAATGCGAGTTTAGTTCGCATTATTGCTGGCGATAACATCTAATGCTTACGTGTAGGATTGTAGTTTTTTCTTAAGAAAAGCGGTTTGATTTTGGTCCATTGTGTGTCTTGGTGGTTGATGCCACGCTTTTGAGCCTTTCCAGGAATATACATGATGATCCACATGAGCGAGAAAACAATGCCAATGTTAACAAATGTAGATTTTAGATAGTGCTACGTCTTAAGGGTTTTAGACTATATATTAAGCAGAGTTGACGTAAATTACTCTGAAAAAATATCTAAGTGAATCACGTTTTATTCGGCTCCATTATTTGCGGAAAATCATTATTCAGTTTTAGAAGAGCCCTTGGGAAACTCACACGCCGGAGCCGCTGCCAGTGATCGCTAGAGAGAACAATAGTCGCATATCATTGCTACATCCAAGGCTCGATTGTCATATTAGCAGTTTATTTCTGGTACATTGTAAAGAGCTGTTTTTCCCTGAATTCTTCACCTCCCAAGTTACTACATCTAAGAGTCTAGTGGAAAAGCCTACTTTACAGTAATATTATGTGACTAACTGTTATGGTTAAATCAGTCAATGTCGCGAATTTGGCAATAGCATCACTTTCGGCAGGCACCTTCCTCGTGAGAAGTGTAATAACGGTATGTTTATGTAAAGTGTTCCTTCCGTTGATGCTTGACACTATTGTGAACTATCACTTGTATGGACTACTGAGACAAACCCTATTAACGGTTACATGTGAAAGTTTCATGAGACAGAATATTTGTTATTTATATTTCGTCTGATATAATGATACCACGGAAAGGATTACAGTGAAAATTCGATTATAAACATTTCATTAGTCCTACTTTGTGACATTTTCCAAATAGCTATGCTACGTTACATCAAGGCGTGTCCCCCAACAGCTTCGTGATATTATCTTTACAAAAACTCGCGTCGTATTGTTTGCAATTCGTCCCACTAAAGAGGTCCACAGTCAACAGGGATGTTTTCCTCCGGTGTGTAGTCTGCACGCAGGGTAATTTGTGCGAATTGCAAAGAAACAAGTGCAGCAGAGAAACTGACCATTTGTTCAGGACATTAACGTAATTCTCTGAGAAAGATAAAACAGTGCCCAGAGACAAGTGTTTGTGTGTGTGTGTGTGTGTGAACAGTGCTTGGTTCCTCACCAGAGTAACTCTGTATATTGATGATTACATGCACATTGTAAATTAACAGACGCGTATATGCATATAACAAGTGGCATGAGACTGTTTCTGATCTGAGGAATAGGGAAGCCATTAATAGCCTATTTGAACGGAATCAAGGGGCTCAGTGATGCGAGAGCTTGGTAATGTTCGCTTAGAATCTATGGTAATTACAGATGCAGTGTCACCAATCCACAGCGACATACATTCGTTTGGATAACATGATTCATTCAGGAGGTCTTAGTGTATGACAGCCTAAAACAAATCGGAAGTGATTAAAAGAAACTCAGCCACATCTTTTCTCCCCACGCAAGTTGATTTATCTTGCTGCACATCGTCAGCATCATGCCCAAATCTAGTGCCAGTTAGTGTTCTAAGAACATTTAGTCTGGATGTTGCATTTGTGCTGTTGTGGATCGCGCGATGAGGTAGGCTAAGGAGAACCGGAGTGACGAGAGGCTGGTGCTCAGAGGTCTGATGATCACTCTCCTTGATAATGTTTTGTCCATAGTATTGCTTTTCGTGGGATCCCTGTTTAAGTATTCCCATTTATCAGAGTGTAACACAACTGTTATAGCCTCGCCTTCTCCATCCCTGCCATTGAAAAGATGTGATACGTCCCCATTTCCGTCCGCCGTTGCGTGTTCACTGGACAACTACCTAATTGTGTGACAAATTGCATCTGACAATAGGAACTAGATTTCCTTTCCAATTTTCCAACATAACAGAGCCGAATGCAAACCTCGAGAAAAGTTTGTTGGATGCGAGACTTCTGTATGCTTGAGTACTTTCGTCCAGATGTCCAATAGGATAATTAAACTTAATGATAAATTGACGGTTACATCAAATTCACGTTCATAATCTGGATTTGAATAGCTACTCTTGCCCACAGGTGCGCAAATGGGAATTTTCAAGGTGAGAGGCCAAATTGGGCGCCAGCCGCAGTGCATGGTAGGCTAGCATGTTACGAAGATAAGCACGTCCCTTGCCGGTTAGACATGACCTCTGTAAGCTCATGTTCTAGAAGAAATTTCTCGGAAAAGTTTTCCTTATATCAAGAGCGGTCGTTATTTTGCCGGTTACTGTAGTCGGCACCGGTGGCTTCATATACTGTTTTGCCGACAAGTTTAATCTCTTTATTACTGCCTTATTACTAGATTTATTGATAAACTTTTTCATATTCTGATAATCATACAGTTCCACTGAGCTAAAAGACCAATGCTAAATTCACTGTCATCTGGAGGTGCAAGAGTTCATAACTGTCGACATCTCGAGATCTACTCAAAGTATTGGGTGAAAACAGTCAAACCAGTTAGCTTTACACACTCACCTACTTGGGAAGGGTTGGGGGGGGGGGGGGGTGTCTTCCCCTAGCCTCAGCGTAACCCTTTTTCTGTTTCATTAAGTCCCAACACCGATGTGGACTTTTGTCCATGATTGGAACCCCCAATATGAATAAGAAGTTTTGTAAGGGAAAATGAATTTTCGAATAGAATCTAGAAGGGAAATGACACTGATTTACTGATATCGGCCACTTGGCAAAATACTCACCAAAACGATAAAAGAAACTTAGAACACTAAATCTTATCTTATGTCCATATCAATTTAAATTCATGACCTTAAGAATATATTAATGCAGTTTCGAGAAAGATCAAATATATCAAACTAAAATGAATGTAAATTCTGTGCAAGTTCACGATCGTATAATTTTTTCAGTGCATTAATTACGACTGTAATCTAAAGAATTATAAGCAAGCATCCTTGATCGCGCTCGCATATTGTATACATGTTTGAAATTCCATACGAAAACGAAAGAAATCTCCAGGAATTTAATTAGCATTGCAAGTTTGATATAAGGAAATATTTTTACTTGGGAAAATAGAAAGCTGGGTTTTGATCGGCACTTATTAAGTTATATCTGTATCATTGATCACAATATTAACCTACTGTCAAGTTTGGTGAATCGCTAATCGATATCTGAATATCAGTACAAAGCAGATATTTACCATTGACTATGTTGACTTCCCTTAAGCTATTTTTGTTTTATTATCTCGAGAGGTTACATGGGAAGCCCCAAGTATTGAGCGTGCAAGGTGTTAAGACAAAAATACTGCTAAGTGATTTCAACGAGACGGGGTTTGAGAGTTGCGCTGAGCGGCGTCCTGCCAGGGAGCCCTGAGTCCCTCACAGAGACGCGGTGTTCGTTGCCCCATACCGGTGCCATATCCCACCTGCAAATAGTTTCTTCTCCCTATTCACCAGCGTGGTTTGCTCTGTTTCATGACATGATATGTGTGATTAAACACATTTGGCATAGTTTTCAAAAAAACGTTTGTGGTTATAAGTATGTTGCCGTTTCAGGTATAATTTTCATAAAATATCGTGAGAAGGTGGTGCAAGGCTGGCGCGAACTGGCAATGAGACCCAACACATACAGCAGAGAGCGTGAACTACGGGGAGAGTGAAGATACGCACAACCATACGGGATTAATTTCTACCTTCAGCACCATGAGTTGGAGGTAAGCAATGGAAAGTTTTTTGTGTTGGATTAGATAAATATACACTGTGCATACTGAACTGGTGTAAGCCGAGCAGGGTCATTGAAAGGATGAATAACAAAGGGCGTTGTTGTGGGAAGTAGTGTGCCCGCACGTCTTGTTACCTCCCACCTCCACCTCCCAGGCGTGGGACCCGCATATCGCATGCTACCTTCCAGACTCCCACCAATTCTACACCACTTCTTTTACGTCAGTTTGCTGGGGACGTGGATTCTGAGAGTAGTCGTACTGTTCGGTAATGACTAATGTAGCATGAAGGCCGCGAGACCTGAACGCGTTGGTTCGTAGAAACCTTTCACAACTGTCTTGGTTTATTGGTCAGTTCCTGTCAAAACCCATGACTCGTGAGGTGGTGCGTCTGGTGTTTTTACCAGTTCATGTCACGTATCAAAGGGGTAGACTCTTTTTGTATCCTTTGAATGTCAATTACAATAACACGACTTAATGATTGAAATGTATACGATGCATTTTTTAATCAATATTCGCCGACTGTAAAATGATAGTTGAAATTATAACGTAGATAGAATAATTAGGGACAACAGAATTAATCATAAATTAAGGATATGGATATTATTGGAAAGAAAAATTGGTACAAAGATGTTCAAGTTCACTGTGAAATGAAGAATTAATATATGAGCTTTGGAATCTTCGAAACTTAGTCAAAGTCAGAATTAGAAACTGACATTGGCTATGTACAGGTTTCCGTACATTGTTACTGAAACAGACATCCAAGCACATGTTAGGGTCGAGAAAAAGAATAACATTGATACTTAAACCATTTTGATAGATCTGTTGCTTTGTGCAGTTGTTTCAAGTACTTTTACGTCACTTGACCCAGCAGTTTCGTAGACTTTCACAGTCCTCTTCACTTTGAAGTGCAGAATTTGCTATCGTAGGATATGTAGAAATTATCCCAGACATGCTCCCGTTTTCCTTTTTTCTGCACAATATTTGAATGTGGCAAGAAAATATGTATTAACCTACAGTAAGTGCCAGTTTACTCTGAAATGGACATTACCTTAGACAGGATACTGTGTGTGCAATTGAAATGGTGTATTTAACAGTACTTTGTACTAGGAGGCAAGAAAAGGCAATTGGATTTCGGAAAAAAAAACTTTCTGAGAATATAAGTTGGCTGTTACTTTCAGAATCTCTTCAAGGTGTTAGTATTCCATTATTTAGGTACTTTTATGAGTTTAAATTAACCATATTATTATCATACATTTTTGTGAATGTAAGGGAGCTTTATACTTGTGGGGCCCAAGACTCATAATTTTCATTTTGTAATGTTTTTTAATGGTAGATTCCAAGAGTCCACGATTTTCTTAATGAACAAACTCCTCATCCCATTCCCCCAAGACTCATAATTTTCATGTTGTGATATTTTTTTAATGGTAGATTCCAAGAGTCCACGAGTTTCTTAACGAACAAACTCCTTATCCCATCCCCCCTTACACTTTTCTTGCCCGGCTTTTAAGTTTTCCTCCCCCCATTTTCTTCGGCCGTTTTAGCATAGAAGAACTGTTCTCTGGCCAGTTATGATCTTATATGTAAATTTATGTCACCATATTTTATTTTCTTCAGATGTAGGTAGTTCAAGGACATTTTTTTTCCTTTCTGTGTTGCTTATTCCTTTCAGTACAGCAGTACAGATATCATTCTTGTTGGATTTCTTAGACCCCTTTTACCCATTCTCTTAGGCTCCTTCAGAGACTGTATTTCAATTTAGGCACATGCACATTGTGTAAATCTGTCTAAACTTTTCATTCCATGTATGTGCTGGAAGTTTTGACATTAACCAAAACATAGTTTGCCTTCTTTTGTAAATTTGATTGGTTTTATGTATTCTTGCAAGGACTAATTAATTTCTGACAATACTTGTTCCACCATGTATTCATTCCCAAAACCAGTGTGATAAGGCAGTAACTTGATTTAGAAAAAGGTCAAAAATTTGGATTCCTTGGGATCTGAGCCTTTTTTTTTACAAATTTTCTGAATTTTGTTGTGAAGAAGCAGAAATTATGTTTATGATGTATACATATACAAAAATATGGTAACACAACTACCTAAAATTTCAAATAACAAAGAAATATTGTGTGCAACACATTAATATGGTGAGATTATCAATCACAGGTGATCTAAACTCTAGAATTTCAATTTTTTTTTTAAGAGGTTCCTGAACTTTAGAAATTCCAGTTTTAGAGGTGATTTTGTATCTGCCATGGCAAGCAGCTCCATAGTGTTAAATGTATTTGTCCTCAAATTCTGAAGTTGCCAGAGTACCTGGCTTTGCTTGGATTGAAATCAGTATTTGAATTATTCTGATATCTGTCTTTTTTAAAATGGATTTTTTTAATTGAATTTGAAAAAAATTCATGTTCAGATGCACACCCATGGAGTCCTAGTATGAATACAAAGTTTCAAGATTCTACCTGCCATTGTCATGCATCTATGATGATGACAAACACATCCATACCAAATATAGAAAAAATTCATACCCAGGTGCACACCCTTGGGGTACCATGGTATGCATACAGGGTTACATTTCTGAGTCATTATATGCAGTCATTGCACTGACAGACATACACAAAGCAAATTTAAATGAAAATTCATACCCATTTTAATCCCATTGTGGTCCCTGTATTATCCACACAGTTTCAAATCTATCTGTCATCATGCAAATGACACTGACAAATACATGCACAGTTTAGAAAATCATACTGGGATGCACACCCTTGGGATCCCCTTAGTATGTATACAAAGGTTCAAGTTTCTCATTATGATGGAGGAATGGCACTGACAAACACACTCACCAAATTTGAACAAAACTTCAACCCAGGTGCACACCTGTTGTATTCATGCAGATTTTCAGGTTTCTCATTTTCATCTTTATGGAGCTGTGGCAATGACAAATAATGATTGAAACTAGGATGGGAAGTCTATTTTATTACTAATAACACCACTGCTGTTCTTTGCATGGTGAATATCTCGTACCATTTTCTTTCTCTTCATGAGAAAACCAGCCTCATTCTTTAAAACTCTTGAAGAATCAGTCTGGATTATCCAGGTGTCTGTCAAGCACTGAGCTTGCAACATGTAGGCAGATTCCTTGTTGAGGTCAAGGACTTTGTTGTCAGAAATGGCTGTGAGATTAGCTCACAGGTGGGTTCTTCCTGTATTCAGGGATGAGTCAACAGGTGGATATCTATGTCATAAATGCTAACACTTCAAAATTTACCAGACTAGCCAGGCTGTGTTGGTTACATGGGCCTGCAGGCCACGACCCCCATCAACTTGGCTGTCCAGTAATGCATAGTAAACTTACCAGGTTGTGATGGTTATGTTTGCTGTGGCACCATAAGTTAAATAAGCTTCTTTAATCCTTGAATCATGGCAGGATGGTAAGTTGATGGGAGAGGGCTCTGGTTGGCAGCATGAATGTTTGTTATTTATGTAAATATTCCATGACTAGAATTATCAAGGTGATTTCATTGTACTTGATACTAAAGACATTACACTCTATTGTTTTACCATGCATGATTTTAAACATCTCATACTTTTATATTTTTGCCTATGCATAGTGTTATGTACTGTATTTTATGCATTATTTTACATATTTACTTATCATCACACTTAATATTGTTACACGAATAAATGAAAACTGTTTTCATCAAAAATATTTACAGCACAACAGGTGATTTCATTTTTTATATGCTTCACAATGATGGTGAGCACATAAATCTTGCACTCACTATATCATTCTTACACTGATAAACCCATACGCTTCCTTTGGGTATGACCAAAGGTCAAGGTTGTGGTGTTGTGTGTGATTGTGTAAGGTTAGTAAATTTTCCATGTTCCCAGTTTGGAAGCTGCCTCCTGGGCACAAGAGGCCTCTTGATATGCTGAATAGTATTTGCAATATCATGCAGATGGGCAGTGTCCAGAGTGTGGATGAAAGTGAAACAACCATATATCGTGGGAGTGCAGTTTTGAATGGATCTGTTTCTGGTGAGAGAGTATATATTATGTATATATATTTATGAATGTGAGAGAATGCAGCCCTTCTTCATCTGTTCCTAGCTCTTTGTCAGTAAATTGGGAAATGGAGGACAAGTATGAAAAAATTATTATGTGTGTGTATATATATATATAAAAAAAAATATATATATATATATATATATATATATATATTTTTTTTTTTTTTATACTTTGTCGCTGTCTCCCGCGTTTGCGAGGTAGCGCAAGGAAACAGACGAAAGAAATGGCCCAACCCCCCCCCATACACATGTATATACATACGTCCACACACGCAAATATACATACCTACACAGCTTTCCATGGTTTACCCCAGACGCTTCACATGCCTTGATTCAATCCACTGACAGCACGTCAGCCCCGGTATACCACATCGCTCCAATTCACTCTGTTCCTTGCCCTCCTTTCACCCTCCTGCATGTTCAGGCCCCGATCACACAAAATCTTTTTCACTCCATCTTTCCACCTCCAATTTGGTCTCCCTCTTCTCCTTGTTCCCTCCACCTCCGACACATATATCCTCTTGGTCAATCTTTCCTCACTCATTCTCTCCATGTGCCCAAACCACTTCAAAACACCCTCTTCTGCTCTCTCAACCACGCTCTTTTTATTTCCACACATCTCTCTTACCCTTACGTTACTCACTCGATCAAACCACCTCACACCACACATTGTCCTCAAACATCTCATTTCCAGCACATCCATCCTCCTGCGCACAACTCTATCCATAGCCCACGCCTCGCAACCATACAACATTGTTGGAACCACTATTCCTTCAAACATACCCATTTTTGCTTTCTGAGATAATGTTCTCGACTTCCACACATTCTTCAAGGCCCCCAGAATTTTCGCCCCCTCCCCCACCCTATGATCCACTTCCGCTTCCATGGTTCCATCCGCTGACAGATCCACTCCCAGATATCTAAAACACTTCACTTCCTCCAGTTTTTCTCCATTCAAACTCACCTCCCAATTGACTTGTCCCTCAACCCTACTGTACCTAATAACCTTTGCTCTTATTCACATTTACTCTCAGCTTTCTTTCACACACGTTTACCAAACTCAGTCACCAGCTTCTGCAGTTTCTCACCTGAATCAGCCACCAGCGCTGTATCATCAGTGAACAACAACTGACTCACTTCCCAAGCACTCTCATCCACAACAGACTGCATTATTATCATTTTTATTATTGTTATTATTAGTATGATTATTATTATAGTTGTTTTTGTTATTAGTATTATGAAAGCATTTTTTGTTTTTAGAATGTAGCTATAATGTTCTGTGATTGAATGTTTGACATTTTCCTATTTATTCACAGGAGGAAGGACCCCTTGGAGGTGTGTGGGGAAAAGCACATGAATGCCACACTGGAATATCATGAATGTGTTTGCCAGTTTGATTATAGACGTCAGAAATATAACCGACAAGCTCTGAAGTTTAAACATTGTCTGCTGGCTGATGAAATGAGAAGAATTGATAATTTTGAATTATATGTGATAATTGCTGTTGTTGTTGGTGTAGTGCTAATATTTGGTGTTGCTGCATTTTGTTCTTGTAAATGGTACCTGAAGACAAATGATAATCCTTGTGGATGTTTATCATGTTTTTCATGCAAAAAGAAGAAAAAGAAAAAGGAAGTTAATGAACTGGGAATAGATGGCGAGACCTCATGCAACCTTGGCCTTCAAAATGGTAGTCAAGCTTGGACTCCAATACGTTTAGTACCAAATAAGGATGCTATGGACAGTTGCTTAGAACCTACACATGAAAATGTTGAAACAAGTGATGATAGTAGGTCAGGAATATGTATGAATTTCTGTTTAAGTGACCCAGTTCAGGATTGTTGTGAATTCTTTGATTGTGACATTATGTGGCGTAAAAAAAGTATATACACCATACCAGTATTTGGTCGACGCAAGCCACCTCCCATGCAGCGAAGGCCAACACGTCCAGCCCCTCCCCCCCCTAAGCCATCAGCTCCCCCAGTAGTGAAGCATCCAGAGCCTCTGCATATTGGCTTTGATGTTGATGTAGAGTGTGAACCTGTGCCAGAAGCCCCTCCTTCACCAGAGCCTGTGCGAGTTGACCAACCAAGGGCCATGTATGTTGATCCTTTGGTATTCTTACAGAGACCATTTCTGAAGTCTACCAAAGAGAAAGCCACTGAAGAGGAACCAGAGGCCCTCTACAATAAAGTTAAAGGCTTTGTTTTTGGAAGAGCTAAGAAGAGCTCAAGCATAGCTTCTCTTAATAAACTGGGGATAAGTACCAGCCCAGATGCAGTTAGCAATTCATCAAGTAAGAAGAGCAAATATAGCAGGACTGGTAGTCTTGCCTCACTGCATAATCTTAGTGATGAACAACTAGACAACAGCTATCATAGTAAACGGTCCATGAGCCTAGCTTCTTTACATTTAGTTGAGGAGGAATCACCAAGGAGGTTGATACCAAAGGGTCTAGTGAGTAAACTACAAATGACTAGAAGCAGGGGATCTCTTCACAGTATTTGTGAAGATGATGTACCACCTTCGTTAAGAAGTGATGAATACATTGACTTAGAAGAGATGTCTAAGCGCATGGAAGCAAAAATGTTAGCTGCACAGGATGATGCTAAGGGAGAAAGCATTCCTGTGGTGACTAGAACCCCAGTACTTGGTGTTGGCAGTGCCTCAGATTCTACTAGTGATCCTAGTAATCCAGGCTCAGGTTCATGGACACCAAATTTTATTCCTGCATCTGCATATGCTAAACCACCAAAGACTGATGAAAGTTTATCATATCAAGAAAATCCACACCAATTTCCATCACAGGACCCACAATATGGGGCTCCAACAGGTCATGGATCCTTATTTGGGCCAGCAGCGCAATATGACTTTAATGTAAACCTTGGTGTAATTAGTGGTGGAGAGGCTACAGACCAGAAGTACCTCCCTGCCATTCCTGCAACAACAGATAGACCAGCTGTGCCAGCAAGGTTAGCTGTTGGTCCACCTGGTGTCAGTAGCGGTACCCTTGGTAGACCTAAACCTGCAGTTCCTCCTAGACCTGGTAGTGGCAGTAATTCTCCCAAACCTCGTGCACCACAACCACCTACTCTTGGGAGACCAAGTCACGTTGTGAAACCCTCAGCTCCACCACCACCTCCACCAGTTACCACTCCAATTGAGTCTTCTCTTTGAAAGTTTAGAAGTCTGGTGGGTATATTAGGGCTGAGTGTGATGGACATGAATTTTATTTTGCTAGATATATTCATGGTGACAGACTGCTCAAAGAATATTTTATGCCAAAATAACCATGTAAATGAAGAGTATTCACGAACCACATACATGTCTTTCATAACTCATGTTCTGTTTGAAACATGGCAGTGCTTGTGGTTTTGTAGTGTGTATATCATGTGTTTGGTCATTTTGCATGTTCACCGGGGATGATAGCCTTATAACAGTACTGTAATGTTTGAAATCAGCACCTGACTTGCTTGTTATCTAAACCAAAGTGTAGGATATAGGTAGTGATATTACAGTTTTTCCAATCATATTAATTTTAACCAAATTGAAAATATAATTAACTAATAATTTGATATGAAATTATAAAACCTGCTTTATAATGCATTCTGGTTAAAACAAGAAGCAGTAAAATTATGAGAAGAAAAAGGCGTTCATTTCTGTTTTTCCCTGCTATCATAATTTTGTAATTATGTGCATTTACATTCATGAAACTTTAGTTATATGCTGGGGCCTTGAAGAAAGATTATTACTTTGCTATGGCATACTTCTAGCCTTGTATTTGAGCTACAGCAAAAACCCTTCCTTCTAAAGAGAATGCCAAACCAGTAATAGGTTAGGAATCATGGTAAACAATGTCAGTTAAGGTTTTGCATGTATGTTGATATGTTTCTTAGAAATAAGTTATTGAAAGAGAAATATGATTATCCATTTACTTTTTGCATCATAGTTTAATGGTATGATGAGGGTAGACAGGAAATGCCTATGATATGGAAGGTTATGGACACAGAAAATATTTTATTTTTCAGTGGGTTAAGTATAGGCAAGTCTTTGTACTGTTACAGATCTTGGAGCAAGTGAGACAAGCTTTTGATGATGATGTATGTATATATATATATATATATATATATATATATATATATATATATATATATATATTTTTTTTTTTTTTTTTTTATACTTTGTCGCTGTCTCCCGCGTTTGCGAGGTAGCGCAAGGAAACAGACAAAAGAAATGGCCCAACCCCCCCCATACACATGTATATACATACATCCACACACGCAAATATACATACCTACACAGCTTTCCATGGTTTACCCCAGACGCTTCACATGCCCTGATTCAATCCACTGACAGCACGTCAACCCTAGTATACCACATTGATCCAATTCACTCTATTCCTTGCCCTCCTTTCACCCTCCTGCATGTTCAGGCCCCGATCACACAAAATCTTTTTCACTCCATCTTTCCACCTCCACTTTGGTCTCCCACTTCTCCTCGTTCCCTCCACCTCCGACACATATATCCTCTTGGTCAATCTTTCCTCACTCATTCTCCCCATGTGCCCAAACCATTTCAAAACACCCTCTTCTGCTCTCTCAACCACGCTCTTTTTATTTCCACACATCTCTCTTACCCTTACGTTACTTACTCGATCAAACCACGTCACACCACGCATTGTCCTTAAACATCTCATTTCCAGCACATCCATCTTCCTGCGCACAACTCTATCCATAGCCCACGCCTCGCAACCATACAACATTGTTGGAACCACTATTCCTTCAAACATACCCATTTTTGCTTTCCGAGGTAATGTTCTCGACTTCCACACATTCTTCAAGGCTCCCAGGATTTTCGCCCCCTCCCCCACCCTATGATCCATATGATATATATATATATATATTTATATATATATATATATATATATTTTATTTTTTATACTTTGTCGCTGTCTCCCGCGTTAGCGAGGTAGTGCAAGGAAACAGATGAAAGAATGGCCCAACCCACCCACATACACATGTATATACATACACGTCCACACATGCACATATACATACCTATACATCTCAACATATACATATATATACACACACAGACACATACATATATACACATGTATATAATTCATACCGTATACATATATATACACACACAGACACATACATATATACACATGTACATAATTCATACCGTCTGCCCCCATTCACCCCCATCGCCACCCAGCCACACACGAAATGACAACCCCCCCTGCATGTGCGCGAGGTAGCGCTAGGAAAAGACAACAAAGACCACATTTGTTCACACCTAGTCTCCAGCTGTCATGTATAATGCACCGAAACCACAGCTCCCTTTCCACATATATTTATATATATATATATATACATACTTTGTATATACATACTTTGTCGCTGTCTCCCATGTTAGCGAGGTAGCACAAGGAAACAGATGAAAGAATGGCCCAACCCACCCACATACACATATATGTACATAAGCGTCCACACACACACATACATACCTATACATTTCAACAAATACATATACATATATACACATGCACATGTTCATACATGCTGCCTTCATTCATTCCTGCCACCACCCCACCACACATGAAATGACTCCCCCCTCCCCCCATGTGCGTGCGAGGTAGTGCTAGGAATGGACAACAAAGGCCACATTTGTCCACACTCAGACTCTAGCTGTCATTTGTAATGCATCAAAACCACAGTTTCCTATCCACATCCAGGCCCTACAGACCTTTCCATGGTTTACCCCAGATATTTCACATGCCCTGGTTCAGTCCATTGACAACACATTGGCCCCAGTATACCACATCATTCCAATTCACTCTATTGTGTGTGTATGTTTGGATTGTCAAAAATGTCTGCAGATTGGTAACTTATATGAACAGAAAGCATAAACTAACTAAGGTATATTGAGAGCAATTTTCATGACTGCACCTCTTCAGATAGTTGCTCCATGCCCTTGACTTGAACAGCACTTTTATTTTTTATTTTTACTGCTAACATGTACATGCATGCTGTTGAAATTTTTTATCTTCTTTGACCATAATTCTTTTTTTCAATTTTATTCTATTATTGACAATCTTTGTGGATTCGGTATCTCATAAGGTATCTTATTTTTTTCTTTTATTGTTTAGTTTCCCATGTCAGTAAGGTAGTGCCAGGAGAACCCACTCTCCAGCTGCCCATTAAAATGTACCTAAACCAGAGCCCCCTATCCACAGCCAAGCCCCATAGATCTTTCAGTGGTTTCCCCAGACTTCCTTATATGCCCTTATTTAGTCTTAATTAGTCTCTTTATGTAGACCTTTATATCATTTTGAAGAATATCCTTAATACTTGGGAGTCATGCTGTTTACTTACCATTCATATCCAAGGCTGAGTAACATTGCCACTAGTGGCTCAGCCATTTTGCTATGCATTTTCTACCTTGCATTTGTGTTACCCAGATCTTTTCTCTTTCTTTCAATAATGATTGGTTTTATGAGTATTACATAACTGCCTGAACTCAGTTAGATATTGATACCAAGAGAATTTAAGATTTTTTTGTGAAAATGTCCGTAAACAGCTTTGAAACATTTCCAAACTTTTGTCTTCCTTTCTCTCTTTCCAAGTCTCATGATGAAATCTCATTTTAATGAGTACTCTTTCATTCTTTGGCTGATTGATATGAAATTTTTGTCACAGCTCTGCGTGATTACCCTAGGACCAATTTTTGAGAGAGTTATGATGTTACCCAGGATCTCCAGAGGCTCCTACACTTGAGCCTGCACCAGTTTCAGTAATTTGGAGTGAGAAGTTCTTTGACCAGACTGTACTCCCAGTGTTACATGTCCCTTGCAAAGTTGACTTTTTACTTGCAATGTAACCACGAGCAGGTAGAGTCTTGTACCACCTTGTGTTTACAGTATATAAATATCTTTATGATTAAAGTATTTGCTCAAATATTCTGGTCTTAGTTTTTCAATTCCAGTTTTTGTAGTGAGATTATAGTATTGGAATTAAGATTAAGATACCCCCCCCCTCCCTTTTAGTCGCCTTCTACGACATGCAGGGAATACGTGGGAAGTATTCTTTCTCCCCTATCCCCAGGGATAAAGCCTAAGTGTCAAGTAAGTTTCTGCAGCATTTTTTTCCAGCATATATTGAAAAATCTTTTACTGACTGATGATTTAATTTACATGGTAAATCTTTTCTAGTTATAATCTGACTCCTTGACAAATTTTTCATAACACTATAAAAGTTTGTGAAATTACCAGCCGCTGTACATTCAATTGTAATTGGATCTCCCCTGCTTGAGGTTATGGTAAGTGAAAAGTCAACTTTAGCAAGGCAGCATCTTCATCACTTGATGAAATAGAGTATGGTCTTATCAAAGAACTTGCTTCTAGGGAGTCCATCTGTCCTTGCTATAGAATATACTGACTGAAGCTACAGTTCCAGGTTATTAATACATCTGTCCATTTATTGTTATGGTTTTTCAGAAGTAAGTGATTGTTTTTCTGTTTTGGTTTGTTAAACTTTAAAAAGACATGATGTTCTCAGTCATTGTTTCTTTTTTAAAAGGTGAAGGTGAAAGGTGCATCTGTGATGTTTATTGTTGTGTGCCAGACATGGTTCTAATCTTTCATGAAAACCATGGGTTCTAGGAATAAGTTATGTTCTAATGAATTTTACTCCTGGTAACCAAAATTGTGATCCTCATTCATAGATTGCAAGTAAGCTAGGTACAGTTATTGACTTATAGGAATTATCTCTGTATCCTGAATTACTAAAACTTTTCAAATCTGAATTAACCCCTTTGCTGAGGTGGTGTGCAACACAAATTTTACATCGCCACATTGGGCATTTACTTGCAGTTTTGTGCAAAGTTCTTGCTTTCAATTGATGCTACATGTGTCACTGAGAAGGGGTTTTGAATATTTCTTGATAAGGTTATGTGTATGTGGGTGGGTTGGGCCATTCTTTTGTCTGTTACCTTGCGCTACCTCGCTAACGCGGGAGACAGCAACAAAGTATGATAGATACATAAATGATATATGTATTTATTTAAAGCAGTGATGGCTTGTGCAAAAGATGCTTGTGGCATGAGAAAGGTGGGAGATGGGCAGATTAGAAAGGTAGTGAGTGGTGAGATGAAGAAGTAAGATTAATAGTGAAAGAGAAGAGAGAGACATTAGGACGATTTTTGCAGGGAAGTAGTGCAAATGACTGTGAGATGTATAAAAGAAAGAGGCAAGAGATCAAGACAAAAGGTGCAAGAGGTGAAAAAGAGGGTTAATGAGAGTTGGAGTGAGAGAATATCATTAAAGTTTAGGGAGAGTAAAGAGATGTTTTGGAAGGAGATAAATAAAGTGCGTAAGACAAGAGAGCAAATGGGAACATCAGTGAAGGGGGCTAATGGGGAGGTAATAGCAAGTAGTGGAGATTTGAGGAGATGGAGTGAGTATTTTGAAGGTTTGTTGAATGTGTTAGATGATAGAGTGGTTGATGTAGTGTGTTTTGGTCGAGGTGGTGTGCGAAGTGAAAGGGTCAGGGAGAATGGTTTGGTAAACAGAGAAGAGGTAGTGAAAGCTTTGCAGAAGATGAAAGCCAGCAAGGTGGTGGGTTTGGATGGTTTTGCAGTGGAATTTATTAAAAAAGGGAGTGACTGTGTTGTTGACGGTTGGTGAGGATATTCAATGTATGTATGGCTTATGGTGAAATACCTGAGGATTGGCGGAGTGCATGCATAGTGCCATAGTACAAAGGCAAAGGGGATAAAGGTCAGTGTTCAAATTACAGAGGTATAAGTTTGTTGAGTATTCCTAGGAAATTATATGAGAGGGTGAAGGCATGTACAGAGCATCAGATCGAGGAAGAGCAGTATGGTTTCAGAAGTGGTAGAGGATGTGTAGATCAGGTGTTTGCTTTGAAGAATGTATGTGAGAAGTACTTAGAAAAACAAATGGATTTGTATGTAGCATTAATTGATCTGGAGTAGGCATATAATGGAGTTGATAGAGATGCTTTGTGAAAGGTATTAAGAGTATATGGTGTGGGAGGCAAGTTGCTAGAGGCAGTGAAATGTTTTTATCAAGGATGTAAGGCATGTGTACGAGTAGGAAGAGAGGAAAGTGATTGGTTCCCAGTGAATGTTGGTTTGTGGCAGGGGTGCGTGATGTCTCCTTGATTGTTTAATTTGTTTATTGACAGGGTTGTTAGGGAGGTGAATGCAAGAGTTTTGGAGAGAGGGGCAAGTATGCAGTCTGTTGTGGATGAGAGGGCCTGGGAAGTGAGTCAGTTGTTGTTCACTGATGATACAGCGCATGTGGCTGATTCAGGTGAGAAACTGCAGAAACTGGTGACTGAGTTTGGTAAAGTGTGTGAAAGAAGAAAGCTGAGTGTAAATGTGAATAAGAGCAAGGTTATTGGGTACAGTAGGGTTGAGGGACAAGTCAGTTAGGAGGTAAGTTTGATTGGAGAAAAACTGGAGGAAGTGAAGTGTTTTAGATATCTAGGAGTGGATTTGGCAGCGGATGGAACCATGGAAACAGAAGTGAGTCACATGGTGGGGGAGGGGGCAAAGGTTCTGGGAGCATTGAAGAATGTGTGGAAGGCGAGAACGTTATCTTGGAAAGCAAAAATGGGTATGTTTGAAGGAATAGTGGTTCCAACAATGTTATATGGTTGTGAGGTATGGGCTATAGATAGGGTTGTGCAGAGGAAGGTGGATGTGTTGGAAATGAGATGTTTGAGGACAATATTTGGTGTGAGATGGTTTGATCGAGTAAGTAATGAAAGGGTAAGAGAGATGTGTGGTAATAAAAAGAGTGTGGTTGAGAGAGCAGAAGAGGGTGTATTGAAATGGTTTGGTCACATGGAGAGAATGAGTGAGGAAAGATTGACAAAGAGGATATATGTGTCACAGGTGGAGCGAATTGAAGTGGGAGACTAAATTGGAGGTGGAAGGATGGAGTGAAAAAGATTTTGAGTGATCAGGGCCTGAACATGCAGGAGGGTGAAAGGCGTGCAAGGAATAGAGTGAATTGGAACAATATGGTATACCAGGGTCGATGTTCTGTCAATGGATTGAACCAGGGCATGTGAAGTGTCTGGGGTAAACCTTGGAAAGTTGTATGGGGCTTCGATGTGGAAAGGGAGCTGTGATTTTGGTGCATTACACATGGCAGGTAGAGATAGAGTGTGAATGAATGTGGCCTTTTGTCCTTTCCGAGCACTACCTCTTAGGGGGAGGGGTGATGCTATTTCATGTGTGGCGGGGTGGCGACGGGAATGAATAAGGCAGCTAGAATGAATTATGTTCATGTGCATATACATAAATGTCTGTGTATGTATATATATGTATATGTTAGAATGTATAGTTATGTATATGTGCGTGTGTTGACATGTATGTATATACATGTGTATGTGGATGGGTTGGGCCATTCTTTTGTCTGTTTCCTTGCACTTCCTCACTGAGGCGGGAGACAGCAACAAGTATAATAAATAGAAAATAAAAATATTTATTTTGTATTTATTATACTTTGACGCTGTCTCCCACATTAGCAAGGTAGCACAAGGAAACAGGCGAAAGAATGGCCCAACCCACCCACATACACATGTATATACACATGATACTGTGCTGGTAAATTGGACTTGCTTGTGTTAATTTCAATACTTGTTTCGTGTAAAGGATTTTGTTCATGTTCTTTCTGAATGTGTACCTCATATGCCTGGCAATGGAAGAGCTAAGGTAAAGCATGCTTAGCACACCTGAACAATGTTTCATTGAGTTGTATATCGTTTTATTTTAAAAATTTTGTTCTAGTTAATCGTAGCAACACTTAGAGATTATTTTTAGAAAATAATTTCTTCTGCTCACAAAATGTACAGTTGATTTTAGGATTGCCACAGTCAGAGGGTTAATTTGCTTTTTATTTCTGTAAGTATTTTTGTAGTCTTTGGAGTATTTCATAACTATTTGAGATTTTTATTTTCAATTTTTAGTTCATCATGATGGTGTCTGAATGGGACTTATTGTCAACAGGTTCAGTTGAAGGAGTTTCTCATCTCAGTGCGTTATGGTAAGATTAAGTTTTCTTTTAGAACTTAGTCTTTGTTTTGATCTCTGTTTTTTAGGACAAGTCTTCTGATCTGTAATTCTGTTCTCATGTAGGTTATCTATGACAAATTATCCATGTAAACTGTCTGCTCATTATCTTAATTATTTGAACTGAGCATTATTGTATTTTAAAATCCCCTCCAAATGTTTCCTTCCTCAGGCCAAAACCCTTTTTGTATTGACTCATAACTATATATACACTATGCAGTATTGATTAAAGCTGTGTCATTCATACAGAAGAAAGTGAACAGAAGTTCAGAAGTGTTGAGTACACCAGTACACCAGCTTGGACTTGCAGCATTTCAGACTTACAACTTTTCAGAATTAGGGTATGTTATATTAACTCATGATGCTATGTTATGACTTAACTGGAAAAAGTGAGAATTTTATTTATAGGTTTCTTAATGTCTAAACATGTCTTCTTTTATAAATAAAGCATATCATCATTTGAGATATTTATGTACTTATCATGCATAGTTTAATGATGTAATGGTAAAATGCCATTTGAAATGCATGTCATCATCTGGAAAAATACTTTTGTTTACGTTCATTTTTACCCATTTACAACATACACTGTAAGTGTAAGCATTTCAGTTAGTCCTGCTGTCTTCCACTTGAACAACTGTTGGATCGGGTGATTCAGTAGGTGATATACATGAGCCTTTGACCTTCCCTCTCCCTTCCAGTAACCCTCAATCCTTTCTACCACCACTTGAAGTCCTTATCACAAAATATTTTGGATTATTTGTAAAATATTGTCTGCTTTACTTGTGATCAGGCAGCAGTTGTTGAATCAGATAATTCAAGGGTGATGTAAATAATCCTAGTGCCCCTCAGTCAGCCTCAGTCCACCCCATTGTGCTCTAGCACAGTACCTCTATCAGTGAGTTTTTAGAAAATGTCATTTAAATCTCATAATGAGTTTATAGTACCGTATATTAGTGGTAAGCTAATTTGTTTCAGTTACATTAGACTTGGAAAATTTTGGGCCTGGAACATAACACCTTTTATAATATTGTCTTGAATAGCTCAAGCTATTATGATTCAGAGATGAGACCGTTGTCAAGAACATAAACCTGCTATAACCTGAGGCTCTGGTATATTTACATATTGTACTCTGCTATGTTAGGATTCCTTGGTGAGTTGATTTATTTGCTTTTGCCTCCATCTCCATGGCACATTCTCCAAAAACACAAAATTATTTCATACATCCCCAGCCTCCAGTCCCTTAAATGACTCCGATTTTTTTTCTTTCAAGATTCTCCCCCACTTCAACAAATACTGTTAATGATAAAATTGACATATCACAAACTTGTTTCACTGTAACAAAATAAATCCTCATGTTTGCTAGTCCTGAAAGATGCTCAACTTTTTTTTGTATAATGGCTTCACTTGCTGTAAGATTAGCCCTTTTACAGCAGTATGAACATGACCTTTTATCTAGTATTACATGATGTCATCAGTGCAACATGCTAGGTAAGAGTGAATTCAGAGAAAGCTCTAATAATGCAAAGATATTAGTTAATGGAAATGTATTTTTAGTTATTGTTATTACTTTCTTAGAAAGAGAACTGGCTGTGGATTTTTACTTTCTTTAAGTTTCACAGTATAGTATTCAAATATGGTAATAATTCATTATCTAGATAGGCTGTAATTGTCTGTATTTGCCAAGAATTTTGAATGTTTGGTGATGTTATGGACAGGTAAATATTTGATATTGTGGCTACTAAGTTAAATATGAGTCCCACCCTCTTATACTTTAGAAGGTGCACCCCAGATTTATATAGCATTAAATTGGTTTCCATCCTGATAATCTGGAGACTTGACACAGTTAGACAGTTTCAGCTGTATCTCTCCAACATTTTCAAGAGGGTAATAGAATGGTTGTTTTGAGCACACCAGCCCATTCCTTTATCTTGGTATGGGGCTTGTGATATTAGAATGGAAATTGATGAATTCTTCATGTTAATATCATAGTCTGCTATTGTTATTGTTCAAGAGAAAAATAAGAAGATAGTCTCATTGCACATATAGCAGATATTTCTGGAAATTATTGTCATCATCAGATTTATAAACATTGATAGGAAAAAATTAGTGTAAATGTATACATGTAAAAAGAATTGTATATATCATTTGTCATTTTCTCCAAAAGATGCTTGTGATTGTCGTATATGTTCTGTTAATGACAACTGTAAGTATCTCTCATAATCATGTATTCATATATGCCATATGTTGCATTATGCTTTTCCTCCCTTTTTCACATATTGCATAGTTCATGCTTTCTTTATGACTGTTCATGCATAAATGTATTCATTGTTTCATTTCTTCATTTGTTGATTCATTTTTGTGATTAATTAAACAAGCTTGCATAAGATGGCCACATTCTGTAGTCTAGAAATTTCAGAAATTTATAGGTAGATATAGAATTTTGGAAGCAAATCCATCCCCTTGTTTTATGTGTAAATCTATTTGAGGACAGTATTTCATTATTGAGTTCAAAAAATATTTACTTCAGATTTTGTTTAATTTGTCTTGCAGTTCAAAATGGATCCTCACCTTCATTAACTACATATGGAAAACAGTGATAGTGGGTTTTGTTTGCTGTTTCATTGGAGATTTTTGACAAAAGATTCTGTTTGCAAGAAGAAATTATGATATTTGAAAAGCATAGCATAAAAGTAATTGAGGGCATTCTTTGTTTATGTAACACTTAGCAGTAAGTAATCAATAGACATACACATATATAGAGCTGTTATTGTGTAAGATGTGTTCTCATATACATTTTGCTTAATTGAGTTATTACATGGAACTATCCGTCTCAATCTTTGATGCCTGTTCCCATTTGGTACTCCCTCAAGTTGGTGGCCACGGCAGCAGAGTCTCATTAACTAGTGAACTCCAGTGCCACTTATCCTTTAGCGCCTTATCCTTAACAGGCCACTGGCAGAGGGCAACTCTAGTGCAGTATTTGCAGAGGCTCCTACCTAATGTTCCTACTGACAGCTACTACCTTATTCTGAATAGAACTACTGAAGCCTAATACATAGGCTCTGCTTACAGTATCTGTTTTTAGGGACATATTACCTCTTTATCAATTTAGCTGTTACTAAAGAGCATCATGGTGCACTGACTAGGGTATTTTAATGGGACAGTCTTATTACAAGGATGGATTGGTTGTCTTTGGAAGCATTGGGAGCACAGTCAAATGAGAGATATTCTTTCTCTTGGTAATGTTTCATAAACTTCATCTTTCAGTCTCCTTGACATTATATATACAAGACCCCATTTTAGCATTTATAAGATTTTGATTTTTTCTCTTCTATTTTTTTATAATTTTCTTCAAATTCTTTCTTCTCAGTATCTTCAGTTTTACTTTGCGTGTTTTTATAGACATCTGTCATTCATGTCCATTCACAGTACAGGTATGAGCAAGTGTCAACTGTTTCATTAATGTAATAGCAGTAAGTAAATCATAATTTGAGCTAGAAAGCTGCTGCTCTTATGTTGATTGTATGAATTGCATTTTCCACATCAAATGGGAAGGATCTTCCTTGAAAGTTATTTGCAGTTCGTAAGGCACTGAGAGTTAGTCTCAGACTGCACTGGGTTGTTTATTAGATACATTGTTTGAATCTTTGCTTTCTTATATGTGATTTATGGGAGGATGTTTGTTTGTCAGTTTTTGCAAACACAATTGCTTCTGCTTCCTTAGTGAGTTGGCATCAAGAACAGATAAACAGCCACATTTTCTCACATCCACTCTCAAGCTGTCAGTTATAACATAACTAAACCAGAGACCTGTCATCCACAGCTAAGACATACAAACTATTCCCTGGTTTAGCTTGAGTGCTTTTTGTGCCCAGGTTCATCCCAGTGACAGCATGTTAACCCCTATATACCACTTCAGTGTAATTCACTGTGTCCTGTGCTCCAGAATGTCTCTCACCTTCCATACTTCCATGTGTTTTGCGGTATCCTTTCCCTTCCCTTTGCCTAGCTTCTGACACACAGATTCTAAGTCCCTGTTTGCCTTTCTTGAATTATCCTCTTCATACGATATGTTAAGATCTTTTTAGCACAATCTTGTCTGCTTTTTCAGGCAGACTCCACTCTCTACCTTGCTTATTTCTTGCTCTTATCATTCCATACATGATTGACTTGCCGTCGGGCAAGTTAATTATATCATCAGGCATTTCAATTCCAACACATCCACCATTTTCCAAGGTTTTGTTTTATAATTATGAAATGGTATTGTCAGGGATTTTCTCATGGTGAAATTCATAAATTTTGAAATATCTAATCCTTAGATAAGTTCTGAGAATATGATCTTGACTAGGTCTGAGGAAGGAATACACATGGCTGAGTTGTTTTTTGGTAGGTAATAATTGGTAGGCAGCCATCAACCAGGGAATTATGTTACCAGTACTACCAGCCTGAGTATCGGGAGAGTTAGTGACTACTGCATAGTAAGCCAGCATTTGAGTGGTTGTCAAGTTGCACTCTTCTGACCCAGGTAGCTTTCTTTTCTTTGTACCTTACCCACACTTGAACTACTGGCATTTTGTCCACAAACATAAATAGTCTCTCCTTATCATACGTAACACTTGACAAGACTGAACTTGCACCGCTCATTCTACAGAACTAGATTTTCCTGTGGTGAGTGCCTTGTGCTCTGCCTTTTAGCAAAAAGGTAGGAGCATTAGATTGTAGTCATAGGAAGGAACATGTAGGTGAGAGCATTAGGTAGAAATAGTAGCTAGGAACATTAGGAAGATGCATTAGGTAGTAGTAGTCTGTAGGAACATTAGGTAGGAGCCTCTGCAAACTGCTCTAGAGATGTACTCTGCCAGTGGCCTGTAAATGCTGAGGCACTAAAGGCTAAGAAGAGGCACTGAAGCTTCACTAGTCATGGAGATACTTTTGCCATGGTCACCCCCTTGAGGGAGATCCTGTTAGGAACAGGCAACAGAGATATAGATAGAGCTATTTTCAATCTAAAATGAAAATTTTTTAATTGAGATTTTTTCATTCATCATACAATGTCTTGCCTTTAATACTGAACATTGAAATCTAACTTTTGGTTGTAATACCTCCTCAAATAGTTTCTTTTGCTGTCTTTAGTAGCCATTGTAATATTTTAGATACTATTTGATGTATTCCAAAGCAGACAGAACCTTCAGTCTTCAGCTCGGTTGATTTTTGATCCATCAAAATATATTTAGCATTTAGCTTCTCTCATGTTTGCCATTACCCATTGTTACCATTCACTCTCATTTTCATGATCAGTTGTGATATTAAAGTCAGTTTATGAGAGCTGTTCACATTTTTCATACCACGTAAAATGCTGCTGATTTACAGCAGTATTCATAGTTTTGTATAGTGTAAATAATTTTTATATTTGTAGCAGATGATGGCCAGTTTAGCCATATGTTAGGTGATCTGGCAATGGTAGACTTAAAACTCTGGTACAACATGGAAACTCCAGTTATTATATAGTAGTAAGAATGTAATTGAATGTACTTCTCTGTAGTGAAGTGGATAAAAGTTATCTTTACTGAGACGATGTGTGTTTAGTAACATTTTGAATATAGCTTATTTGATATTTTATGACAGCTTACTTGCAAAAGACCAGATGTCAACAAATGACATTTTCAAAACATTCTGCAACTGAGTAATAAATGTTAAGACTGATTGCTATGTTTTATTCATGACATATTTTCATACTTGATGGCTGTTTCCTGCATTAGAAAGGTAGCGCCAGGAGCAGATGAAGAAAAGCCAAATCTGCTCATATCCATTCTTTAGCTAGCATGTGTAATGCACCGAAACCACAGCTACCTATCCACAACCATGCCCCACAGACCTTTCCATGGTTTTCCCTAGATGCTTCACATACCTTGGTTCAGTCTGTTGACAGCATGACAACCCTGGTATATCACATCTTTCATGGTAATGCAGAAAATATATCAATATTTGCTCTTGATTTCAAACACCCGTACACCAGGTTTAAAAGTTTGGAGACAGGGCCCAGTAAACGTAGAATTCTGTCCCATACTTTTCAAGTAGGTAACTACAAATAGGTAATTACACACATCAAGTGAGGGAACCCCTCAAGTGTAAAACTTCCTTACACAGTACAAATAGGTAATTACACACATACGCATATAGGGCACCTTGCTTTGGTTTCCCTAGATTTGGTCGCCCATGTTGTTGACTGTATTTGGACCAGTAGATTCCTTTGAGTTATGAAGATATCTCCTGCTTGAATAAAAGTGTCATCTGGTGAATTGATAAGTGAGCTATTATACAAGGATTATACTGAAACCCCTTGAACTACATTTGCTAATGCACATTGCAATATAGGTTAAAGAAGCTGAAAATTATTGTTCATACTTGCACATGTTATGTATATTAATAAAGCATTAGTGGTAAAATTACTTTAAGGTCTTGCATGCTGTGTGGTGAAGTGTGAGAGGGGATCTGTATTCGGATCATGTATTAAGTGTATTACTGGTTGTATGAATTTGACGCATAATGTAGGTTTTCTGATAAGGTAATTCACTGGGAGCTGTATGTCTACTTTCCAGAGGGTTTACTTTCACAATTTTGAAATGGCCTTTTTATTCCAGTGAATATTGAGATGAAAGGCTTCATTGTGATTCCCAAAGACACTGACGAAAATATTTATACTTAGGAGACAAGATACTGGTTGCTTTTATATACAGATTTTCATAGCACTAGCATAGCTAAGTATGGGTTCTAGAATGCTTAGCGTTACATGATATTGTTAAATTAATCTAGGTAGGAACATTTATGCAGGATTATCATATAGAAACATTAGTTCGGAGCATTGGATAGAAGCCTCTGCAAACACTGCACTAGATTTGCTGTCTGCCATTGGCCTGTTAAGGGTGAGTCACTGAGGCTAAGAAGTGGCACTGGAGTTCTTTAGTTATGGAGATTGTTGCCATGGCCACCTCTTTGAGGGAACTCCAATTGGAACAGGCATCAGAGATATAGATAGAAACAAATCTATATTACTGGTCAGGAATTCAGTGAATTTTAACTCTTGATATGTAAGTTTTTAGTTAGAACCTTTTTTTAACAAAAGGTTCAAGTCAGGACCGTAAATATTATATGTTAGTCATTAGCAAGATTTTTTTTTCCAAATAAGTGTAAGCTATATATTAATGAAGAAAATTTTGAAACAAGATACTCTGCAGACCAAAGATGTGTTGGGGTGCATAACTTAGTGTCATTGCATTTCACAGTACTGTTTTTGAAATTTAAAGTAGGATATGATTGATGCATTGATGTATTGGTTACAGATTAAAGTAGAATACAGAAACCAGTTCTGATGGATTATGATCTTGCATATTGTTGAAAAATTGATACTGTAGCCATACTTGTGTGTATAGTTTATTTTTTTCATACATATTTGCCATTTCCTGCATGAGCAAGGTAGCATTAAGAACAGAGGACTGAACCTTAGAGGGAATATCCTCAGTTGGCCCCCTTTGTTCCTTCTTTTGGAAAAATGAAAATGGGAGGGTAGGATTTCCAGCCCCCAGCTTCCATATAGTTGATGTGTATGTAATAAAGATTTAGATTTCGAGTATGGATATCTTTTTGCCATAATTTCATGTTTATGTACATTGTTTCTCATTTTTTATATCTGTTTTGGTAAATTGAAATTATATGATATACAAATGGCTTTATTTTAGATTCATAGTAAAAATCCATTGATCTCATTACATCATATATGGGAATAAATAAATTATGCATAAATAGTTAATAAATTCTAAGTGTATAAGATTTACTGTAGTGATGTGACATTTCATTAGATATGTCAAAGTATACATAAATATTGAAGATTATTTTTTTTATAAGTAGAAGTTACATTTAAGTAGATTGAATTTTATAGGAATATCAAAATGATATATATGACTTAATACAAAATTCGTAGAATATAGTAACAGAGATGTTAGGGTACACACAATACTACTGGCTTAATAGAAACTTTTTTCTTCTTTTGAGGACACAGAGGTAGTATTCTGATTTGGTATGAGGAAGTAGAAAATTGTTTGACAAGTAATGGGATAATTGTATTAAAACTGTTGATACACAGTGTGTCTGATTTGTGATTGGATAATTTTTTTTAATTAGTCTGGTTTTTATTAATGCCCAAGGGAAGATTTCTGTGTGTGTAATAAGATGTAAGGTGGAAGATGTTAACTGTGTAAACCAAGAAGGCTTGAGAGACAGTGATCAACTAGTTTGTGTAAAGAGGATGATGATAAGACTTAGATATAGGAATAATATGGATAATTTTTCAAAGAAAGGCATGTAATGGTTTTACTGGATGCTGATACTTGGTAATGATGAATAGTTGAATAGTTACAATGCCCAGGTAGCAAAGACCTTTGCTGTATCAATGATGTTTTGCACTTCAGTGTCAGAATGGAGAGGGTCTGAGGCACTGTGGTAAAACACTTAAGAGGCTTGTTCTCTGACATATTGGCCTGCTTCTTTTGCTTCTTGAGTGTATTGGGATGGGAAAAGCTTGCCATAGACGGTTCGGGCCATGACTTTAATCCCCTGGTAAGTTTCTATTCCAGTAGGCTCAATTTGTTCCCTTGGTAGGATGAATCCATATTTTCCTATGAGACAGATAAAGATTAGAATACTGTTTCAAGATTGGTCTATCTTGTTTTATAATTTGAAGGTTTGAATTAGTCAAGAACCTCAAAATATTAGTGTGAGCAGCATACTATTGAGTTATTTACAGATTTGTCATAATGCCACGTTGTTTGATATTGCTAAAGAATTATGTTGATATTATGTAATGTATGGTTCAATAAACTTATATAGTTGCATAAAGTGACTGATGTTTAAAGAATTATGAACCATGTATAACACACACATTCAACACATGCGTAATAAAACAAAAATACTTCCTGTGCGAACTCACTTCAATATGCTTGACGTCTAGTTCTTTGCAACAGTACTATACCCCTGCCACTCAAAGCACACCATAAACAACCACCTTTTCTTAAGTTAAAACAAAATCTTTTCTTTGCTTCACTCGCTAACATCCTGTAATGCAGGGCTCCCACAGCACACAGGAAGCCAGTCATGACCACCAGGCATGACTACGTCATAAAGTGTAGTGATATATGTGTCTGTAGGGCGAGTGGATGAGTATGGGGCAATGAGCAGTAAGTGTTAAGTGTCCTCACTAGGGTAGTTGCATTGTGGACATGATGGGACTTGAGATATTTTGAATGAGTGTTTGTAGTATCATAGGGATGGATGATGTCCAGTGTCGATTTGTACTTATTTAGGGAGTGTGGTTACAGATGGGTGTATGACTGGTGGATTGGTGTTCAAGACTGAGTTATGGTGGCTTTTCTTTAGTGCTTGCTGAGATGTTTCGTTATCTATATGTTTTGTCAGTGTTTGTTGGTGGAGGATAGTATGCTAAGGCGTGAAGTGGGAACAAGCTTTTTATCTCCACTTGGTGTCAGTGGTTAGTAATGGAGTGGTTTAGACAGGAAGTGTCTATGTTGTTGCATACAATCAAGTGCCAAGCATATTGAAATAGGACTGTACTTAGAGGAAATTCTGTTTTTGTTGTGCAGATGTTGGATACAGGTGGTTAGGCATATAACCCCAGAATCCCATATCCAAGGCTTTGCAGCTCTTTGCTTCTGGGATGGGAGGGACTCTTTTGAAGAGAGAAGTTTTATGACAACACTGTACTCCATTTTGTCAACTGATCAGAGGTGATTTTTCACTTGTCGTGAACCTTAACCTGAGTCCAATATCACTTTTTTTTTCATACATTCCACTACATCCACATTCTGGCTGTCATGAAAAATGCACTGAAACTAGAGCCCCCAATATTGCCACAACCAGACCCCACAGACCTTTCCATGATGTCCTTTATACTGTTTCATATCCCCTAGTTCAGTCCACTGACACCATTCTTCCCCTGTGAACTACATCACTCCAGTTCACTCTGTCTCTTGTACACCTCGCACTCCTACATGTTCGGAACCCAAACCTTCAAAGGATCTTTCACTCCATCCTTCCACCTCTTTGGTTTCTCCCTTTTCCTTTTTTCCCAAACTTTCGATATTTATACCCTCTTGGTCATCCTACCCATATGTCAAAACTCAACACACCCTTTTCAGCCCCCTCATACATACACCTCTTACAACCACAATTCTTACATGACGTCCATTGCTGTCAGTAAATGAGTTTGAAAAAGGGGAAGCAGTTATTTAGGATACCACACTCAAGATGATTATTTACAAGATAGAGAAGAGTGGCAATATATAATGAGGTAGCAAGTCTCCCTGAGGGAAATGGGCATCTCAGTCTTTTATGAGCCTTACAACTGCAAAATTAATCTCTATTCAAGATGCATGCCTGTTTTCACCTGATCTAGAGAATAAATTAGAAGAATTCAGATTTCTCCCTCTGTTTTTACTTTCTCTCAGCTGCCTTCATGCCATTTTAGGAAAATAATTTGAGGTTTAGATCAGAAGATTTGGAGATGAGCATGTCATGAATGCTGTTACAAGATGTCCTTTCTGTTCCATTATGTCAGTTTTATATGCTGTTAAACACTTTACCTCAGTTCATAGGCTTTTGGGAAAAATACAAATGAAATTTTCCAGCAAAGGTGTGCATTATTAGGCTATACCAAAACATGAATTTTAGATGGACATTTTCAGTAACTGCTCTTTTGTCTGGGGTTTGACATTGTAAGGATTCTTATCTTTCAAAGCTTTACATTTCTCCCTTATATAGACAGGTGTGATTCTTATTGATCATATCACTTGAAAAGGAAAACTAATAATTTTGAATGCATGAGAGCAAAATTTTTGGTTAAGCTGGTTTTTGTGTTCCTGGTGGAGTAACCATTTAAATATCCGAGTTTCTAGTCGTGATTTTACTGAATACTTGCTGTAAAACTACAGGTCATATCTAGAAAGAATGGATGATTATTAACACTCACCTGAATCACGAAGTTCAAGGGTGTAAGCGTAACGAATCCCAGCAACACCTTTTGCAAAATCCCCAGAAGAACCAGATGCGACATACAGAACATCTGGAATACTTCCTATTGAGTACCTGGGGAAGAAATGATTGTTAAGGGACACTGCTGTGTCAATAATCATATGACATTCCATGTATTGTTATCTTTTAAAAGAGGTTAGAGTATATGTAGATAATTTTGATTTTGTAGATATCTTTTCTGTGAAAAAAAATGAATAACTATTATGTTCTACTGTTTACAATTCCTGTACCACAATTACTGATACATGCTTGTGCAGCTTTTAGTAAGGAATTGTTAGGTAATGTACCTACAGTACATATGTTCCAGTAGATAGATTAATTTTTCCATACTTTCAACCCGTGTGCTGATGTTAGTAGATTAAAGATATTCTCTTCCTTTACAGTTTTTTCATGGTAGCAGAACTTATGTTTTCAGTAAATAGGTTTTTCATTCAATTTTCACGAAGAATAGTTACAGAAGTCATTTGGAAAAATGTCAAAAATGAAATAACAGTTTTCAGATAATAATGATAACACGGTAATTTGACAAAGTAGGTATTTACTGCACTGAATATCTTTCTGTGGTGAAAACCTGTATATTCTGTATACATAAGGTATTCAAGCTTACAGCCATTAGATATGCATTCTGGAGTGATATTAATATATATATTAATCTATCTCACTCATGCTCATTCCCTTTAGGACTCCCTCAAGGGGCAAAAGAGTCTCCATAACTGGTGAACTTCAGTGCCACTTCTAAGCCTTTAGTGCCTAACCCTTAATAGGCCACTGGTAGGGGGTGAATCCAGCACAGAGTTTTGAGAGGCTCCTACCTGATGTTCCAAATGACTTCTTATACCTAAAGCTCCTGTGTAGTGTTTCTAATATTTTGAAATAATGGCTTGTGTTACAGTGGTAAATTATATAACCCTAGGACCTCATTACATGGGTCTCTACTGCTTTAAGGTTGTGCTCAGTGCAGAAGCAAGTTAATGTGAGTTGGTTTTGGTCAAGAAGAATCTTGATACCATCCAGTTTTCTTATGCTGAAGTTGAATTCCAATTTTCAGGCAGAGCCCACTAAGACCAATATGATGTATGCATAAGTTGCACTAATAGTTGATAGGTAACCACTGACCAGGGAGGTAGATTACTGGGACTACCAGTCTTGGTATTAGGAGGGTTAGTTAGCCAGAACTGCAGTGGTTGTCAGGTTGCACTCCACTGACCCATGTAGCACTTGACAGCACTTAACACACTCAACTCTTCTTCATAATTATATTTTCCTGTGATGAGCACTGTGTTAGCCCTGCCTTTTGGCAAAATGGTAGAAGCAATAGATAAAAGTAGTAGGTAGGAACATTAGATAGGGGTGTTAGTAGGAACATGTAGATGTGAGCACTAGGTAGAGGTAGTAGGTTCGAACATTAGGTAGAAAGAGTCAGTAAGAACATAAGGTAGAAACCTCTGGAAACATTGCACTAGAATTGCCCTCCGCCAGTTACCCGTTAAGGGTGTCACTAAAAGCAGCATTGGAGATCACTGGTTAAGGAGACTCTTTTACTGTGACCAACCCCCTGAGGGAGTTTCTAAAGGGAACAGGTATCGGAGATGGATAGATAGATGGTGCAGTAAAGTCAAAGTGATGCATGTGATATGTTATTTGCTGATAATCACAAGAAAAAATGAAACACGATAAGTCCTGAGTGCACTTCTAATTACATTACAACTTAAGGGGAGGCTTAGAAATGAGGCAGAAGTAATTTACATGAACTTGTGCTTGGGTCTTACCTTGCGTCATTTTTTCTTATGGTTATCATCAAATATTAATATAGATGTATGTATATATTAGAATATAGACAGACCATAAACACTTGATGTGCCAAGAACTGGCATTAAAATATCTTTCTCACATTATCATGATTGACTTAAACTTCAGCTTGTTGTTATTTATGATTACCATTACTAGCACATTTCAGGAATATTGACATCGTCTGATGTCCACCACTGAAATCAGTTAATTTTGACAAGTTTACCTTTTGTCATTGGATGGTAAGTGTTTCATTGTGCTATTGCATCTTAATGATTTAGGTCACTTACTTTGTACTGCTGACATTCTTGATGGCTTGAATGGCAATCTTTCCAACATCGTACAAGTCTTGATAATCAGATAGGTGCTCTTTTTTGTGTCCCCAGGGTAGCAGCCACATTTGAGCATAGGCATGAAGGCTTAAGTATACCTTCAGCTGCAATAGTCATATCACATTCAGTGTGTTTATATTGTTTATAAGCAAGGCTTGTCATTCCAGTGTACAAATTGATAAAATATACCTTTGGAAAGATGTTTTGAAAATTTGAAATGTGTGTAGTTCCCTTCTGAACATTTGTTCAGAATGTAGAAGGTTGAAACCTCCACAGGTATAAATACATAAGGAGTTAGCATTCCTAGAAAAAACTGCTGTGTGAAAGTAAATAGATGATAATGTCGGTTTGGGTTAGTGATTAGACATTTATGAAAGGGAAATATTGAAGGAATACAGATAATACATTGAGAGGCAAATGATGCCAACATTTAGAGGTAGAAGAAATATATCTCACAGTAGTAGGCTTTCTAATAAATTTTTGTAGTGTAAGGTGATAATTAGAATGGCATGAAACCATTAAGCATAATGCAGAAAGCATGGCATGGAAACTAAAGCATAATGCAGTTACAGTAATTTTTAACTTCTAAAGGATAATGTGAAGTTACTATTTTCTTTTAACATCAAAAAGATGTGTAAAGTTGCAGTATTCTGTAAACTCTAAAGAAAATTGTAGTTAGAGTATTCTTTTATGTCTAATGGATAATGTAGAACATTCTTTGATATATCAGTTTGAATGCTTTTGCTAGAACCTAGATTTTTAGTGTAGTACGTTGTTATAATTAATCCTTCTTATTGAGGTCCCTGGGTCTTGCTTCTTGGAGAATTCTAGATTAAGCCTTTTATGTACGTAATATATGTGCAAAGAACATTCCTCAATAGGAAGTATTTGCATAACTTTTATGCTGGATAAGTTTGTTTTATACTTAATATATTGTGGATAGATTATTGCTGATGTCTCAAAAGTAGTCAAGGAAACCATACCATGCTTGGATTGGGTCATACATGTTGTTATACTCTGCACATGCTTTGCCAGTAGAGTGTAAAGAAGAATAGATTCATGGAATGACTAAATTTCATTTTTCATTGAATGCAAAGAAAAGTAGTTTGAAATCTTTTGACATCTGACAATTTTGTTAAAGAGCATGGGACATATTATTTAAAACTAAAAAGGATTGTTGTCATACCTCTTTTCTGTGCTTCATGAGGAAATCTCGGATAGCTCTGGTCTCTGGTTCTGAGAAAGGGTGCTCGCCAGCATAGATTAAGCTGCAAGGGTCATCAGAAGAGCCACCAGTAAACCACTCGTGGCCAAAGTTCCTGTTAGCATCTGTCCCCAGACATTTGGGTTGCTTAGAGTTGGTGGAGCGAGTCTTACGCCAGAGGCGATCATTATGGCGGGAATATTCATAACCTGGAAAAATTGATATAAGAATGATAATCAACTAAGCTATTATTTTGGTAGTAAATGTATTTTTTTTAGAAATAAGCTTAGTATTAAATGATACTGTACTTTAGAGTGAAAAGAGAGTTTGATGTTTTCTGCTACAATTAACCCTTTGATTTACCTTAATGAAATTATAAATATCATATGCCAAGAAGGGGAACAGAGTGTGGACTACACCTTGTTTTAAGTTAGGCTGAAGAACACAGTATCTAGCATCTCAAGTTATGCGTGAAATTATTTGTATGTAGTCTCCCAGTATAATTTAGTTGAATTTAGTCTCCATGGAAGCAATAGTGCATAACATAAAAGTACTGTAAACTTTTCTCTCGGTGTTTACTGCTTTGGATGCACTTACAGTGTGGTGCCATGTATATGTCTGCATATTCTTTGACCTTAGAAAAAGTTCCATTTTTCTTCTTAATTGTTTCTCCCAAATTTCCAATTCCTTTATTGTTTCTCTTAGATTTTGTGTAAACTGGGTGCAACAGTTCAACCTTTTCATATGATGTAGCAAGTGGCATAAGGCCCTGCTCATCTGTTTTAATACTAGTAATTTAGTTTCTGCAGGAAATGTTTTGCAAAGGATACAGTTACATGTTCAGCTAAAAAGGATGTGATATACTTAGTTAACTGATAAGTTAAGGAAGATTCTGTAAGTGCCATTTTGCTCTAAGTGTAGGTAAGGGGGAATAATTCTGGTAGGTGGATGTATCAGTATCATTGCAGATGATTAAAGTTGATTGTACTACTACTTACCATCAGGGTTGACCAAGGGCATGATATACCAGTTAAATTGCTTGATAAGATCTGGGTCCTCCCAGCTGAATTCAACCAGGCGATGGAGGATGTACATTGCAGTAGCAGGAGCAATCCACTCCCGAGCATGAATCCCTGCACAATTGGAAAAAAAATGAATATATATATATTTCATAAATGAACCATTAACTAGGTTTTTTAGAATCAATGGTTTTTGCAGTAAGTTGGTTATTAGATATATCTTTGAAAGAGATTGACAAACAGACACTACAAAAAGTGTTATTAATTAACTTCATCCAACAAGTAATCACCACACCATATGCAATGACTGTCAGCATTAATGTATTGTTGATATAATTGTAACATATTTTGCAGTGGGGCTTATCAGAATATTCCATCCCAAAGTATTTTTTCAGACGTTTGACTCGGTGAAAAAATACTTCTAATTTACCTGCATCAATCCAGATTGCTGGTTTGTCTGGTCCACTGGACACCTTGACCACATGTAGGGTGCGATTCTCAAAGGATTGGCCAATGTCCAAGACGGTAACCAAGTTGGGATACTGGCCCTGCAAGTACTCTAGGTACTGGTTCATGTCTTGCCAGAAGAGGAACAAAAAGTTGTGTTACTGAGGGGGTTGTAACCCTGAAGGCTTAAAAGTGTATGTTCATTTAATGCTATCACCTAATGTAACAAAAGGGGCTTGGAATTGACATCTTTTGATAATGAAACAGCAAACATTGCTTGTCAATAAGATGAGGATTGTATTTTGCTCTTTTTTCTATTTACTCCATTAATGTTTATGCTGAGTATGAAGTTCCCAGAATCACAATTGTCATTACCTTAGACAGTGTTTATCTTCTGTTCTCTTACACACAGTATCAGTCTGCGACACTGAGGAAGAGTGGGTGTGGAGAGCTTAGGAAACAATGGAAAGGGTGTTATGCTATATAGGGTATTTAGTTGATTTATGTTAGTGATGGGGAAGGATGCCATGATAATGATATGAATTGCTCACCATGTCAGTGAAGAGTAAACCAATGTGATTCAAAATTCTGTGGAAAAGTGAGGAAAAAGTGATTTAAGGATATTAAAGGAAAAGTCTTTAGGAATACCTTAGAAAACCTGCATGGATGGCCTAAATAAGGAAAGTTCCCCATTTGGGGAAGGGGCCTGTAGGACTATTGTATACTGAAAAACAGTACATTAAATTTTGGTGGGAGCGCAAAGATAAGGAATGATTCTTGTAAGGGTCTAAGGGATGGATGGGCCTGTAGAAAAGATAGAAGGGAATGGGAACAAATAGTCAATGAAGATGGAAAAGTGAATGGATGATTTAGTAAAGGGAAAGGGGAGTAGGAAAGATATATGAATGATTAAGATATATCGGAATGAAATATACCATGGAACACACTTGCTACATGGTATATGTTGGAATGGGGAAGGCAAGGGTTTCAGTACAACTCTAATAATAACAAAACAGATGTAAGTCTGATACACTTAACAAAAGCAAAGGAATAAGGGGAAATTTATGTTTCTTGAATACAGAATCAAGTTGATATGGGGAAGCATGAGTATTGTACTTAACCCAGGTACAGAGGGTGGAGATAATCCCCCTTCTAAGGAACGTTAGGGAAAAATGTAGAGAATATATACAAAAGAGAGGAGCACTGATAGCAAATATGATGAATAATATGGAATTAATATTGGGTGAAGGTATGAAATGATGATAACTGGAAGGTTAGGGAGAAACATAGAGAATATATGCAAAAGAGAGCAGCACTGATAGCAAATATGATGAATAATAAGGATACTGGGTGAAGGTATGAAATGATGATAAACTTTGTACAGAGAGGTATTTTGTCTGAGGATCCCCTAAAGTTCTAAAGTTCCCAATCAGTTGTCTGTTATGGTTAGATTACATCTGTTTCATGCTTGCATGATACAGGAAAGCACCACTGCTGCATTGAAAATTGAGCTGATAACATAAATCATCCGATCTTTGAAGGAATTCATAGACGGAAGGATGGTAGGCTTACCGTCGACGGAATGGTACTTCTCCCAGGTCATTGGGTGCATGGGACGGTTCCAGGCAAATAATTCATCGTCCTTTTGTTCCATGTCGATGGCACTTTGCAGGTCACCGATCACTTCCTGATACTTCAAGTTGTGGTCTGTAAACACTTGCCGTACCTGTATGTAAGTGGGAAACAAAGGATCTTTTAGAGAAATACCTATTGGTAAAGGTAGTGGAAGCATTTTCAGAGCACCTTTTAATCTGTAATTAGGAACAGTTGCATGCTGTCTGTCATGGTGAAGGAAGGGTATAAACAGTGCTTCTGGATCAGAGAAACGAAAGGAAATTCTAAGGATGTTTTGATTTTCAGTAGTCAAAATATTTGTTGCTGAGAGACGGTACGTAAGTATACATCATTTAGTTCTTGGTAAAAGCGGTAGGAAAATGAAGTTGACAAAGGATACTGAAGGGTATATGACGGATCTCTAGATCTCTTGATATCATTCTACTGACTTGTTCAATATTGTTCAATATTTTGAAGATTCAGGAAAGCATTTTAAAAGCCAGATGGTAAATCATAGATATGAGTGATGTTACCTTGGATCAGGGATCCCTATCGACGTTATGGTGATTTGCCAACTTTTGCGTCAACAAATGATGAATATTACATGTACTGTCAATGTCTCTAGCTGGAAGACTAATGTGAGTAGTTGATGAGTTGTTGGTAAGTACTCCCTCAACACGGGAAGTTTCTGTTTGGGGTTCATATGTGTGGATATAATGGGACAACTTATCTGGACACAAAGGGTTCCCAATAGATCATTTGAAAGTTTTCTATGCTGTCGGTGTTCACACTTGAACGTGTGGTGAAACTTGTGTGTACCAATGTGTATCTTTCCTCGCATGTGGACCAGTGCATCTTGAGTGTTCTTGGAATTCCAGCTACGTTCTTTAGTAGGTGGCTGTGAAAGCGCTCAGGTAATAATAGTAAATATAATCCACCAATGAAAAATTTTGAGGCATCTTTACGAGTCCACTTGCTTCCCTTCATCCATTTCCAGTGCCACCCCACCTCATGAAACAGCATCGCCACCTCCTGCGTTAGCAAGGTAGCGCCAGGAAACATGAAAAAAGGCCACATCCACTCATTCTTTAGCTGTTATATGTAATGCACCGAAATCTCAGCTCCCTATTCACATCCAGACCCCACAGACCTTACCATGATTTACCCAGGATGCTTCATATTCCCTGGTTCAGTCCATTGACAGCACGCCGACCCCAGTATACTACTTCGTTCCAATTCACTTTATTCTTTGCACGCCTGTCACGCTACTGCTTGTTCTGGCGTCGATCGCTCAAAGTCTTTTTCACTCCATCCTTCCACCTCCAATTTGGTCTCCCGTTTCTCCTTGTTCCCTCCACCTCTGACAGAAATATCCTCTTCGTCAACATTTCCTCATTCTCTCCATATGTCCAGAGTTCTCATCTCGGTCACGTCAGGAGTACTTGACTTAACAAATTATTAGTGCTTAATAACTAATAGCCCAATTGCCGAACTAGTAATATGGCACTTTGCCAACCGTTTGTCCAAATGCATACTTTGCAGTGATATTCTGCCGACTCTTCGTCGAAATACATACTTTGCAAATGAATTTTGCTGATCAACGTTACAGATATATGCTTTGTCATGGTTTCTGCTGCCATTCTAAGGAGATATGTCCCCATGCCGTGTTGTCACATCCCATAGATATCCATTGTATCAAAGAAAAATTTTTGTCTCATTGTTACCCACCTGATTGACCACCTACCCTCAACTTTCGCATTCTGTTGCCAACTTTACTAAACTGACTCGCATGTTTCGAACGTAACACACCTGCTTTTAACCTTGTCCTCGCATCTTTCCCACTAAACCTATGACTTGCTCTCAGCTTTGCACATTTGTTAGCAACTGTACCCACACTTATTTCCCATTTCCCAACCACTTACCCTCACGTCTGGCCTCTCTTTTTACCCATCAGCTGTCCTCACCTTAATCCTCTTTTGTTACTCACTTCATTATCCTTCTGCCTGCCCTCAGCTGTAACCTCACCTTCTGCTCTGCGGCGGGTGGAGTCAGGACGTCGATCTGGTACTGGAAGTTCTTTTCGTTCTTGCGTAGAGACCAAACGTCGACACCCTCTGAGGTATCCAGAGAGTCGACGACTGGCAGCTCCTCCAGGTCCACGTCGGTACGGAAAAGCTTGTAACCCGAATAGGACACGGGCTTGACGTTCTGTAAGTCAAGACTGGCACCCTCATACAACTCGTAGGGTAGCCCACAAGTCCACCCCAAGAGCGCCAACAACACCAGCGCACTCGGTGCAGCAGCCCACAGCTTGGTCATTCTTTTTGTGTGCTTGATTTAGTTACGCAATGATAGGTTATTTTTGAAGGTTTTCTTTCTTCACAAGTAGGTTTTGACAGGAATGCTCCTGCAAGAGTTGCCTTCGTGTATCTTACACAAGGCGTCGTCACAGACCTTCCCGCTGCTTTCTTAAACTGGGCGAGAATAATAGCTTTACGTTAGAATTTTTGAGAGCGACTTTGTCAAACTCAAATATCTTACCAAAGGAATTCTTTGTATTTTTGCAGATATTATTTCAATAAAAAATATAAAGATATCACGATAGATTTTACGAGCGAAAAAATATCTCGATCCTACATGACCAGGAGACCGGTACCTGTAAAGCTGAAACCAGTGGATGCAACAGGTGCTGTCTGTACCTGTGGCACTGATTGAATGCTGTCCTGAGGCACCGACAAGTCTATATATATGTACCGCCCTGGGGGATGGGTACCCCGCGGGCTTTCCGGAAGCATAGGGGGCAAGGTCGCGGGAATGACCCTGTACTAAGAGAGTCAGGGCTGCACGGCGTGACCTGCGACCACCTCCGGCTGGTCGACTAGCGACCATGACCGACCCTTCCATGCGCCGGACGCCACACCTATACCGTCCGTTCAGTCGGCACTCCTCACCTTGTGCGTGTACTCACCACCTACCCTGTACTGTGTGTACATGTAATGATTTATTTGTATTACACGAGAAAGGAATTTTACTCTCGCGGGGCCCCGTCTCCTGAACATGCTTCACTATCATATACGATCTTAAAATTCATGTATGCTCTCTGCTTTAACCATGTCCTCAGTCAATTGTGTTCCATTTATCCACCATTCTTGTATCATAAAAATATTTGCATCTTTTTGTGAAAGTTTCTGATGTAATTTCATGTTATGTCCTGTGGTTATTGTGCCCCTACATCTGTCAAAGAACTTTTCACTGTCCGCGTCTTCGATCTGTTTTACTGACGTGACTGTTGTGATGGCAGTGAATTATGTAAGCTTCAGTTAAGGATTTCTCCTGCGGGATTTGTTTTATTCCAACAGTGTACACCAGTACTTTGAGATGAGCCGTCCACTTCTGAAGTAGTTTATGATGGTATTCCTTCCCAGCCATGAGCAGAAGGAATCTCCAAAGGAAATCGAAGGGTATGGATATCTCCAGTCACGTGCCTCAGTTTCTGGCATGATGACACTTGGTATGCCCGGTAAGGCTAGAATCGGCTCCACTCAGCTCCTGCTGTATTTATGTAAGTACTGTAATCTTATTTTCTGAATTATATTTTGTATTAACAGATTTTTTGTAGTATTACATTATTTTTTTTTTTTTTCTTTTTTTTTACTAAGATTGCCTCTGGTATTCGGACGTGATTCAGACTAAGATGGGTCGTATAACTGGTAGTACAATGTTACAGAAAACCAAAGATACCTCATATCAAGCGTCTTTATCAACAACAACTTAACGAGTTTTTGTTACTAACGATTTTCTGGATGTTGAAACTTATTTTAGATCTACAGGAGTCTACGTAGATAGAGAAAGCAAAGAGGAAATAGCGAAGCTATAGTTTCAACTGTATTGTTTTATATATAATTATTTCCCCTACGTTGTGATGTATAAAACACATTCACATAAAGTTCATTTATAATACCTTGTTAGAATGATTGATGCAGATTCTAAGATATTGATAGAGTAACACATTTCTAAAGTGTCACGAAGGCAGGTAAGATGTCCTGCGATGAAAATTAATGCAAAACGTAAAATTTATTTCTCTAGTTTTGATCCATATAATGTCGGTGTTGACAGCTGCTGAAACAATGGCTACGATGGCCGTAGAGTTCACAGTGCAGATGGCTTTGAAATGATCAAGTCTACAAGAAACTGAGGTCAATGCTTAGGCTTTAACATAAAGGTTATCTGATCTAACTGAGTGAACACCAACATTTTGGATGAGCCAATATTCGAATTGTGGTGTATTTTTGCATGTTTGTTGTTGCCGGGTAAATATCTGGGTGTTTTTACAGTAGATGTTGGAAGGTCATTTAAGAAGGGACTTAGAAGGGTTGAACAAATAACTCCCATGTGGAACTCGAGAGGGTATCGTGGTTAGTTGAATCTAACCAGGATGTGTAAAGGTCCGTGTAGAGTAGTGGAGTTGATACCGTCATAAGCCGAGCTGTGTTGGTGAGAGAGGGACATCTTGTTTGATTCTGTAGTCGTCCATTTTTTTTTATGACTGTATATATATATATATATATATATATATATATATATATATATATATATATATATATATATATATATATATATATATATATCCCTGGGATAGGGGAGAAAGAATACTTCCCACGTATTCCCGGCTTGTCGTAGAAGGCGACTAAAAGGGGAGGGAGCGGGGGGCTGGAAATCCTCCCCTCTCGTTTTTTTTTTTTTTTTTTTTCAAATTTTCCAAAAGAGGGAACAGAGAACGAGGCCAGGTGAGGATATTCCCTGAGAGGCCCAGTCCTCTGTTCTTAACGCTACCTTGCTAACGCGGGAAATGGCGTATAGTATGAAAGAAAGAAATATATATATATATATATATATATATATATATATATATATATATATATATATATATATATATATATATATATATATATCATTACTTTTCTCGTCATAGCGAGGCAGCATCAGAAACGAATAACATTTGCAAACCTTTATTATCTGAGTTACCAGAGCCTTCCATTCATAACCAAGCTTCACAGACTAACTCTATTGTTTAGCTTGACCGCTTCATGGTTCTGCCCAATGACAGCACGTCGTCCTCGATATACGACATCGGTCCAGGTCATTCTCTCCAACACTTGCCATGTTCAGACCCTAATACCTCAAGGCCTTCTTCAATCCATTCCTCCATCTTTTCTGTCTCCCCTTCCCCTTTGTTCACTTTGCTTCTGACGCGTAAGTCCTCTTCAGCTTTCTTGGCCCATCCTCTCTAAGTACGCCAATCATTTCAGCACACCCTTGTCGGCAGTCTTGGTCAGACTGCGCTCACATCCACACCTCTCACACGATCAACCCGCCTCACGCCACAAAGCGCCAACAAACATTTCATCTCCAGAACATCCTTTCACTTGGTGTCTATTTCTGAGAAGCCAATGATCTTATCCATGAAGCATTGTCTGGACTACCTACTTACTAAACCTTCATCCATGCGCATCTTTGTCATAACAAGTGCCGATGTCTCCTTATGCTCCTTGTACTCAGGACCATAGTCTCCTGTTCCATTCTCTGCCATGTCCATTCGTAGGTACGTACTACATTCCACATCCTCCAGACCTTCCCCATTGAAACTTAAGACTTTCCCGCCTCACCGCCTGTTTCACCTTATCACTTTACCTGTTTACATATTCTCTCAACTTTCGAATATTCTTCCAAACTGGCAGCCACCAGCTTCCTTTCTAGAGCCTGCCACTGGTGTCATGTCATCTCTGTATCATCACACTCGTTAGTATTTCAACATAATCTTTTTTACTTCTTCGGTTCGAATTCTGGCTGCGGCAGTCGGTCCATATTCAACCCAGCTGATCACCCACCCCTCAGGGTTGATCGAAAAAATCGGTACCTGGCTAAAGCTAGGATATATACATATATATATATATATATATATATATATATATATATATATATATATATATATATATATATATATATATATATATCTTTAATGAGATAGCCTTGATTAGGGCTTCAGTAGTTCGTGCCGTCTTAGTTAACGCGATGAATATCTTTGGCGTCAATATAAAGAATACTTGGTTGAGTGGCTTTGGACATTGGTATGATCCCTGTACTTCCTGCTGAGGTTCATCCCTTCACAGCAACGTGCGCCTCCTTCTCAAGAGCAATATAAACGTTGGTGGCGGGGTGCGTGATCACGTGATCACGCCGTGCTAGCCAGTGATGCTCTTGTTGCTCTTGTTGGAAGGTGAAACCCCCCAGATCATCTTGTGTTTATCTGTTGACTAATTTTAGAATGATTCTAGTGGATGACTGTGTGATTCTCTCTCTCTCTCTCTCTCTCTCTCTCTCTCTCTCTCTCTCTCTCTCTCTCTCTCTCTCTCTCTCTCTCTCTCTCTCTCTCTCTCTTTTGTTACGTTTATGAAATCATTTATTGATTTTCATCGTAGTTTCGTTTGTTTGTCGCATCTAGTTCGTTCGTTCGTTTGTTCGTAAGACCACAGACATAGAGTAATTCATTCATTACTCGTAGTTAGTCATGTTCCCTTGTTTGTTTGTTGACTGCTTTTACCAACGTTCAGGAATATGTTTACTTACTGTTGTTGTCATTATATTTGATTACATTTGCTTATTCATGACCCTGTCTCTGATGCCGCTTCAAGCAACGTGATGTTTATAATTGCACTCATTCATATATTTGTTACATTTCCTTCTTTTTTGAGAGTTACATTCACTTGACTTTCATAGATTTCTAACGGTCTTCTTTTTTCTCATATTGTCCTACTTAATGCGTTTGTCTTGTCTTTAGCTCTTGCTCGTTGTATCGTGTTATCTGTCCTACCACATCTTCAACTTCTTATATTTCCTTTTGTCTGTCTATGTCATCTTGTTATTTTTGTTATTCTTTTTAGCTGCTTTTTTCCTTCGTAACATTTTTTCCGTGTGCTCTGAATTAATTGTCTTTTTCTTTTATATATATAAATATATATATATATATATATATATATATATATATATATATATATATATATATATATATATATATATTATAAATCTTGCCATGTTTCCGATTTCCTCAATGAAGTGTTATTGTGCTCCATTTATTTTCGCCTATATCATCACTTTCGCATTATTTAAGCTTCATAACTTTAGTTTTCCTTCTCATTGGTTCTTATTTCTGTTGTACTCGTCTTTGCTTGCGTATAGGGATAGATTGGGGTAGAGTACTTTATGGGGTTTGTATGGCCTTAGTGTATCTGTAATTACTTATTTCCTATTTGTACAGTGCGGGGAGGGAGCTCTACACTCGTGGGCTCCCATATCTTGAACTTTCTTTACCATGAAGTAGCTTTTACCTTTGAAAACTACCGACATTCCTTTTTCCCTATTTAGTCTGTTCCAACCATCCACTAACCTTACGCTAAAATAATACATCTTTTCGAAGGAGTTTCCTGCCCAGCTTCTTATCATGGCCTCTAGTTACTCTACTACTGCATCTCAAGGAAGTGTCAGCGTCGTGTAAAAACTTTTAAGACGTTAATCGCGTCAATCTTCTCATTTCTCTCCTCCATCGTAGACAAATTTGTAGTCCCGATCCTCTCTAGCAGTATCTCTGTTCTCTTAATTCAGGGGTTACTCTCCTCTCGATCCTTTCATTTAGATCTTTGTGCTTTTTTAATGCGTTGGCCAGACTTGAGAGGCTTAATCTAACTTTGATATAAGTTGCTAGTAACTAACTAGACATTTCCTTATCTGTAACATAATTGCGAGTCTAACATTTGCCTTTCACAGTTCTGATCCGTACCTCTGGTGACACGTTAAACATAAACTGTCGACTCCCGGGTCCCTTTCAACACATCTATTCCTGTTGCTCGTTTCCCCTCTTGTTAATAATTTCTGCGAAGTCTTTTATTATTTTTCTATGTACCTTCTTTATTACCTTGCACTTCCTCGACATTAGATTTCACCAAACAATTATGAAAACAACACTGGGTTATGTCCAGATCCCCCTGTAAGCTTGTATCGACTTTGTAATTCTTTTTCCTCGCAAAAAATCCAGTGCATCAAGCAAGTCATTTACATCTTTCAAGAATACAGAGGGCCAAGAGGGAGCCCTGCGGCACACCACTGGTGACCCAGGTTGTCAGTGCGTCTGTGTGGCTTTCATTTTGTCTGTGCGGCTTCCCCTGTATCTATGTGGCCTTCATTGTGTCTGTGAGCTCATGCGAGCCCCTGCATGCAAGCACATGCATTAAGTGCAGATTTTTCAAGTAGTTTTAATCACTACATTATCATCCTCTTATGGTTTTCTAATGCATATACTGATAGCACACACGCGGGGCAAGCACATGTCCAGCCCATGTGTGTGGCGTAGGTCAGCAGTGTAACTAATATAACATCTATGTTCATATAGCTGTTGCTCACTGGCAACTTCTTAAAGACTTTCTTTCATATATATATATATATATATATATATATATATATATATATATATATATATATATATATATATATATATAATCATATTTGATCGTTGATTCCCGGGTATGCGAGGTAGCGCCAGGATGGGCCGTTTTTCGTGTTTCCTGACGCTACCTCGCTGACGCGGGAAACGGCGATCAAGTGTAATGATTAGGTAAATGAGTATATATATATATATATATATATATATATATATATATATATATATATATATATATATATATTTTTTTTTTTTTTTTTCTTTTTTTTTTTTCAAACTATTCGCCATTTCCCGCGTTAGCGAGGTAGCGTTAAGAACAGAGAACTGGGCCACTGAGGGAATATCCTCACCTGGCCCCCTTCTCTGTTCCTTCTTTTGGAAAATTAAAAAAAAATTGACAGGGGAGGATTTCCAGCCCCCCGCTCCCTCCCCTTTTAGTCGCCTTCTACGACACGCAGGGAATACGTGGGAAGTATTCTTTCTCCCCTATCCCCAGGGATAATATATATATATATATATATATATATATATATATATATATATATATATATATATATATATATATATAGATATATATAGAGAGAGAGAGAGAGAGAGAGAGAGAGAGAGAGAGAGAGAGAGAGATTCAAAGAAAAACTACCGTAATACAAAGTATCTTCGAATCTTTTCAAGTAAGTTTGTTCGGGTTATGAAAGGTTCTTTCTTATCTAGAATAAAACCAATCTATGAAGGGGTCCACTAGGGCTACACGAGTCTAGCAAGAATGACTACACGTAGAGTCGCTGGTGTTTCTCTCGTACAAACAACACGGGAGTTATTAAACATAACGACCCATCTTAAATTGCAGGAAAATTATATTACTCAAACGTTACGATACAGACGTTAAACTATGTAAATACAAAAGTTGCTTTATATATATATATATATATATATATATATATATATATATATATATATATATATATATATATATATATATATAGATGAATAGAACAAGTGCTGCAATTATAGCCATCTCAGTTTGAAAAAAGTGTAAAAATATATATAGCATAAGGTATTTGTAAACCTAAAGGTGGAAATATTTTTAGGAACGAAGGAAGAAACTGATAGAGCTTCACTGTTTTAGGAATGAAGAATATATGATAGTGGTCTGTCCTCGTGCGGCTGCCCTCACAAAGAAACTGGGAAGTAATCGTTACCCGGCAGCCGTATACCACGTAGACAGCTATAAGCAAACTAATACCTATAGAACAGAAGGAAGGCAACAGGATAACAGTGAACGGAAAAGGCTGTTTGGAGAGATATGATGACAGGAGAAATAATGAAGTGGATGGCTTATGATTTGACGCTGGTGGAAGAAAATATGGAATAACTGCTCAGAAAAGAGGGAACCGTTTCAACACCTGTTCTTGCAAAGCTGGTTTTATGATATTCATTATGTAGGATGACTTGGATACATTACACGATATAGTTATGCCTCATGCATTTATGATACTGGAAGGTCGTGGTGTCTTGAAATTCAATAAGAAAATGAATGAGATTTATAAAGGGACTTTGTAGAGATTGCTGTTTTGCAAAATCGTGTTCAGATCGGAACCGACAAAGGAACAAAGTTGGTCAGCGCCAGAAAAAAAGTGAAAAAAAAAAAGAAATTGGAAGCAAAAAGGAAAGGAAAGTGAGATGAGCTATGCACGCTGAAATTATGGTCGTAATAGTAAATAACTGGGTTTGCAGGTGAAAGATCATTTATGGAGAGAAGGTTAACAGCAACTGGGCAAAACCCTGAGGAACACCATAGTTTATAGGTCGACTGACATGATAGGGTAATTGAAACGAAGCTGCGTAAAACAAAGAAAAACACAATAACCAAAGGAAGTTTAGAAATCACAGCTTTATGCCACATATTGTAAAATGCCTTGGAGATGCCGAGGGTTATGGAGAAACATTCGCCAATATCCATCGGAGAGGTGAACTAAGGCAGTCAGAAAGGAGATGAACAGTGGACTCGCTTTAGTAATACGTATTGGTGATGTGAGAAAACAGAATAAAGATTCTAATCGTTTAAGAAAGTGAGTTTCAAAGACATTGGAGACAGAAGTGAGATCGACGGTGCCATACGTAAATGGGAGAGACGGTCTTTATTTAGTATTACAATAATTCACAAGAAAAAAAATACAATTAGCTGCATGACGCTAAACTTAGTTTACCTTGTTGTGGGTAAGCTATGATAATGCTAACCTCTTGAGCAGCTTAGCACTTGACGCAGCCTAGCCATAAATATTTTTCTCTGAGACGAACAAAGTAAAAGACTCCCGGATGAAGGCTAATCATCGGCGGCGTGAGGCCGTGTATCCAGGCGGGCTGGCGCCACAAGCCCTCCCCAGCTAAACTAACCTACGTGACGTTATGCGTAGCATTCCTCACTATCCCCTATTTCTTTGTAGATTAGTCCATGACTGTTCTTCTTCCTTCTCCCCCTTGTGTTTTATACGTTACCCTTTGTACATCATACTAAAAATGAGGAAAGAGAGTCGACTATGATCATATGATTAGAAACAACCATGGGCTTTGTTATGACCTACGATGGCCATGTGCTGTATCACCAGGGAAGACGACCTGACAGTTATGTGAAAAATGATACGGAAGGACAACTTTATAGCGAGAAATATTGTCTGTAAACAGTTCGTCTCCGCCAAGTTGAAATAGTACAAGGCCGAGCCCACACATTCTGTTGCTGCGTGTCCTTGGTTAAGTATATTGTTAGAACATAACGGTCTTATGATCCTACTGGCCATATTGTTTTGGTGTACTCATTAGTCCAGATAAGGAAATATCAAAGTGGTTTCCTCGTATCACCCATCACGACCGTTACGCTGGAACATTTCCGACTTTCTTGCAGCACACCATCAGTAAATGACTACCAATCACATAGTAACAATTTCAACTAATTATTTCAAAAGGCTAGATAAAACACGTGCGTGTTTTATAATTACTTATATACTTAGTTGTAATCCAACATTTAAGAACAGTTTCTTGGATCACGGCGTGCGGGGCTCGTAGACTGGTTGTTGATCATCGGCCTGCTAACCTTGGACATCTAAACATCACACTTGTCCCAACAGCGAAAAATAATAAAATATTTAGTCATTTGAGGTAGTGTACCGTTGTGGGTACAAGCCCCTGACAGTTTGAACAAGGAGCTCCCTAAACTAGAAGACGGATCCCGTGTGTTGCGGCGGCGTTATTACACTGCTCAAATGCAGGCGTCAAAACAAGCCGCATGACGTCACGAATTGAGTTTAATTGGGCTGTGGGGAGTGGCCAAGTCTGGTGGCTGCTGTAATGATCATGGTAAGTGGCTTCCGTGTGGTTATTTTCTTGCCATCATGTTACCAAGTGACGTCTAGCTTGGTCTGGTTGTCACTTTGTGCGTGAAGCGCTGTATAATGGATTATACCGTGGAGCTGCATATTCATGTGAATGGCTAAAACATGTGTCCATATCCATTGGTAACTTTCGCCTATTCAAGAACATGCGAGATGCTAAAAATATGTATTAAAAAGTAGGCTTTGCGGATAACCTACAACCTGAACTTGTTTCCACGCTGTATTTACAAGCATGAAATATGGAACAATTCAGTGTTTGCTACGATCAATTCTAATCGTGTTAGATAGGTAAATCTAACATTCTAGCTGTGGTAATTTATATAAGATGGTACAATGCAAATATTGATGATAATAATGGTAACATAGTATGTTTATTTCCTAAGTGAATGTTTCTTGTGATATCTTCATGTCTTAGCTGAATATATATTCTTTAAACAAACTGTGAAAATATTTACCAGTATCCGCTCGTAAAATGTTGTATGGTCGTTTGTCAGCTGTTTTAATGAAGGTTATACGCCATTCTGAAATATGCTTTGGTGACACCAATATACATACAATTAGACTAACAAATAATGGCTATCAATATTGCCGTGTCTGTGGGAACACTAGCTTTATTGACTGTATTGTTATTATATGAAATTTGTTTCGCATTATATTCTCCAGAAAAATCTTCATAGAAAAGTACAAAACACTTTTGTTACTCACTGTCTGTCAAGATTTCCACGTATCTTTTAAGAGGCAAGTGTTAACCTAGTACCCCTGAAATGTTTTCAAATCATTTGATCTTACTGAAATGACCGATTTGTATCTGGCATGACTATTTGATAGTTTTTTTTTTTAATAACTTGATAGTACAGACAGCAACAGATTATGTTAAGAACAGACAAAGGCATTGGCTTGTCCATATAAAGTGGACATGACTTACCGTTTGATGAAATTCTTGTAAAAGTTTACAAACGCCAGTAAGTACACAGCAAGAACATATCTCGGCTACCTTTTGCTAATGATAGTCAACTTATCCTTTTCTCTGCCTTGATTGAAATGCAGTAAGATTTATTGCACAGTGGGATATATATCGTCCATGACAGCCGAACTGAGGCTCTAACGCTAGCCGTGAAACCGAAAACAGAGGGAAACTTGTATTACGCGTCCAACGGTCGTTATAAAACGAGTCATTGTTTACAATGTGGCTCTGAAGAATAACTGTGTGTTAACTTGTATATTTTCTATGATTGCGAGGAATATGGATAGCTTTCCACACAGAAATCATGTCTGAAACTGGTGGTCTTATCGTAATTCAGTGTGAAAGTATGATGCCCAGAATACAGTACTCCATCACGGAAAGAAGACCCTGAGGTGAAGCAGGATGAAGGCATTAGTGTAGGTATTGTAACCACAATTAGCATACGTATATTGTTCGTATTGTAACCACAATAAGCATACGTATATTGTTCAGATTTGATTATGTTTTACGTAGTTCATTGTGTAAACATGGTAACCTATTCAATATCAAACATGAATTCATCTCAGCGAAGCATATTCACCTTGAATAATAATTCTCTTCTCGAGCACCGAATTTTTAATTTTTTCTCGAGTTCGCGATGACGCACCACTTAATGAAACAGTTGTACATCTTTAACTTACTCCCATTGCAATTGTAAAGAATTTGTTAAATAAATAACTTCTTTTCAGTGTTGGTGCTGTAATGATTTTTATTGTTTAGTAAATGTTTGAAAACCACCATTGTGACATCTTTATATGGGAGGTTTCTGTTATTTTCTTTGGAATTGACAAAGTTGTTCACGTCTGTTCATAAGCTAACTTTTTTTTTAACTTCACTCACGATTTTGTTAATGACCATCTTTTTTTCCATAAATGTATCTTACGGTATTTTAGCAGCTTTACTTGTCAACATTCTTATCCAATACCGTCATAGATTCATCATTACTCCGACTCATGTATGCACTGATATAGAAACACGTGTGAATGGTACATAAATGCGCAGAAATACATATTTACAGTTAAGTACAACATCCACTGGGTAGTTGAATGGAATAGTAGTTATACGATACAATGAACGAATAGAGATAATTGGCATTTATAGCGTCCGGGATGTGAAGGACCCGGAAAAGTGTACGAATACGGGTGACTTGCGTGGACCATGAACAGAGGCTGGCTGTTATGCTACAGAGATTCTTAATACAGAGGTAAACCGATTACTTTTTAATGTGCATGTTTTCACTCATGGTCGAAACGTGACTTAATGATCTTTTAATAGTTTACTTTCTTTAGATTAAACTAAATATCAGTTCAAGGATTGCGAATACTGCACATTTTATATTGTGACAAGGTATCTATGCAAAATCAATGTGTGCGGAATTTTTGTAGCTATAGATTTATAAACCAGTATTGTAAAAAAAAGATTTGGTTTATTGAAAAAAAGAGCGAGGTATGATCTTGCGTTGTAAATATTTTCTTGAACGAGACGATGAAGGCTTGTCTACATTAAACTTAAGAATGGTTACGTAGTACACACACCAGAGGACAGAGTATTATACAGTATATAATGTAGTGAGGGGTCGTTGCAAAGCTAAGCCTCCCGACACTCACAACAACAATGGCGGCCTCTCGCGCGCCCTAGTGATATGAATGCCATCCCTATGGTGCCGCAACGTGACGCCCACTGCCCATCCCAGCGCACTTGTGTTGACTGGCGGAATGAAGACCTTTCTTCCTTTTTTATTTCAGTTTCATCTTGGTGTAGGTTATATGAATTATAAAGAGAGCACGGATGATGTAAATACTTAAACAAAAATACGCTAAGAAGGATAACAGTAATTAGGGTATTGATATTAATGATAGATACTATCATGATGACGGTATGTAAACAGAAGTAAAGAACTGGAAGAAGCGGTGGAGCTTTACGTAACGGGTGTGTAGTAGGCTGCACGTGTGGGGTAGGCTGAGAGAGGAGAGGCTCTTGGCGCCATATCTCTTAGATAGGTGGCCTCGTACGGCGCGCCGGCTGTTGGGCTCCATATTAGAGTAGGCATCCTACTTTGTTTGCATACGAGGAAAAGAAACATGAACTGACCTTCAAAAGCGTAATAAAAACCATAACAATATATTGTATATTATAGCACTTAAGATAGGGCTAGTCTGTTGCCGTTTGAGTTTTCAGTATAACGAGTTTATCCATGACATGAATATATATATATATATATATATATATATATATATATATATATATATATATATATATATATATATATATATATATATATATATTCGTGTTTCTGTGTAATATTCTGTTCCTTAGTGAATCGAATTGATTTCTTTCTGATATTGCCAACGGTTGGGTATACGCCGACGGACACGCCAAAGATTCGAACCCATGTGAGTCCGAACACGGGCTGACCCGTGCTGACTCAAGGTCAGTAATGCTAATCACGGTACCACGGAGGCCCGTGTGTGTGTGTGAAATTCTTCTCATAATCAACACGCACACACACACACACACACACACACACACACACACACACACACAGGGTTTGGAGTCCTTCCTGAACATGTTTATAAAGGTTATCAGGGAAGTGAGAGATGAGGAGGATTGTTGCATCAACTTAGAAAGGGACTTAAAGTTCAGACACCAAAGTTGGTGTGACATGGTTGTTTACGTTCAGTCCGAGTGAATGCAATAAAGATGGGTCATATTGAGAGAAGGCCTCGACATGAATATTATCAAACAGGAAATAAGCCACAGGGATCTCTGGGGTGGACATCGTCCTTAACCTGTCGCCAGAGTCCCACTTTAGGGGAATGATTAGGATGACCGACTGTATGCTGGAAAATATTACATTACATGTAGAAAATGTGGATAAGGAAATATTCAACAAGCTGCTTACATTCTAAATAGGCCAAAACTAGAATATGCTTCTTATGTTTGGTCAACGCAACTAATGAAAGTTCAGAACAGGGCAGTAAAGATAGTACCTGAGTTAAAAAAAAAAACAAACAAACTCGGAAAGGGCTTACAGGCCTTAGAATGTGCACTTCATGGAAAAAGAAAGAGGAGAGGGGCGCCCTTATCACAACCCAAAGTTTTTAAACTACGTTGATGACGTAAACAGCGAACAGTTTTTCGAAAGACAGAGATAGACCAATTGGAGGCCATAGCACGAAATAAGGCAAGAAACTTGCTTCAAATGCTGTAAAGAAGAACATTTATAGTATAAGATGGGTGAATGAATGAGCAGAATGAGAACAGTGAATGCGGACAACACAGGACTTTGAGATTGCGTGATAAGAGACTGTCAAGTGATCTGGCCACACGATTGAAAAACTCCTCCCCATGAAGTACCTGACAGGGAATTATGTATGTGATGCTGAAGGCTCTAGACTTGGGGGGTGGGGGGGGGGGGAGTCCTCATCGAAGACAGGCATTAAGAGCAATGGAGAAAAGAATTCAATATTTGAGGATAGTATAACCTGCTTTTTGTTACGGGAAATTTCGTAGCACCCTAGAAGAGGAAAAGTTTATTTAAGCCGAGAATAAGGAGGGGAGGGGAAAATAATGTGAAGATAGGATAGGTGCTGTTTGATGCATGATTGAAGTAAAGTCCAGCCTGGTAGCTTAGGTTTAATAAGACCTGCAAATGGTGAGACAGTTGGTATGAAATGGCACCTCGGCACCACATAAACTTTTGATGTCGGGAGTTAGGTTATGCTACGTCTTTGATGCATTCATCGGTGACATTACAACAGCTGCTGAGATTTGTCGTTTTCTGAGAACTGATGTAGCTAATTATCCGGTGTTGCCATCAAGAAAAACATTCAAGGAAGGGCGGCAGATGTTGCTGCCTGATTCCCAGGTGAACTGTACAGTGAAGCAGGCTTCCTTAGTCTGCTTGAGATGAATCAGGTGTTCTTCGTTATAGAACACCAGGATGCCTTCCTTCCCTATTGTGGCAGGAGTTGGTAAACAGAGGGAATAAAGAATCTTGGAGAGTTTTAGTTTATGAAGATGATACACGTTGAAATAAGCTTGTGTGTTCAAAGGTGTTGGCCATAGCTACACCTTCCTGCTGGAGGAACAAAGAGCTCTCAACGCAGGTTGAACAGTTCAGGCTGGCAGAAGCTCCTCTGGGATGGTGCAGGGTTGGGGTAAGGGTGTTGAGAGCTGGAGGCTCGGGATGGTTACAGACTGAGTCGCACATCTTGATTGTGTGGGTTCAGTAGGTACACGGGCGGTGGGGTCCTGCACGTGTTATGATCTACTCCCGTGGAATGTACGATCTGGAGAGAGAGAGAGAGAGAGAGAGAGAGAGAGAGAGAGAGAGAGAGAGAGAGAGAGAGAGAGAGAGAGAGAGAGAGTCATATCTTAGACTACGCGATGATATTAACTTGATATGTATTTAGTAATGATATTGGTGAGATGCTTTGTTTTGATATGTGTAGAGGTGGTAAATGAGGGAGTGTTGAGGTGGGAGAATCTTTACCATATATGTAGCCAGTAGTGTGGTGACGTGTCGAGTAAGACGTCCTCCTTGAACCGCGTTGGCTGTAAGTAAAGAGTTCGTGTAGCGCTTAACGTTCCTGACCGTGAAGCATTCATGGGCCTCCCAGGGGCGAGCGCATAGGTTCGAATCCTAGTGGCATTAGTCGGTCCACAGTCACCCCAACTGTTCATCCACCCTTGGGGGTTGGTCGATGAATTAGATAACTGGCTCAGCGTTAATAGGATGGCCTTGATTAAGTCCTCAGTTGCCCGTGCCATCTCAGCTCACATAAAAAGAAATTGCAGTGGGTGTTAGTAGGTGTAGGAGCGCGAGTGATTATCTTCATTTGTGTAGGCAAACTCACCTTTCTTGTTGCTTCAGCTGACGAATGATAAAGTCTTGCCTGAGGCGTGATTTCCCCATGTCTCTCCCGGGGGAAGGATCTTATTGCTTGGTGCCCTGAGAACACAGTAGGTCTTATGAATCAAGAAAGGTGGTTATGATGCTGCCGTAGGGCATTAATGACTTGCGATAATGACTGATGATGCCAGGACCGAAGCCAGGATTCAGTAGTAGATTTTCTCTTTGTTAACGTAATCAGTCGGAAGTGAGAGAGTTCAAGTTACTTTGGAAGTGCACTGTGTGTGTGGGAGGGGGAAGGGGGCTGAAGGTAGGGCAGCGTGTGGCGGACTTAGCGTTCCTGGTTGGGCGTGCACCCTGTCACCCTGGCCAGCCGGGGTGCTGAGTGCGTTCCACTCGAAGCTGAAATTGCACCGAGACACAACAGCCATTCTTCAAGAGCGACTGGAGGCTCATGTAAGGCGGGGAGCCACTTAAAACCCCGCTGCCCTCGCCATGTCTCGATAGCGATGGCGGGAGTCAATACATAGATAATGGCACGGGAAATTTACCTCCCTCAGTGTTCTGGACCACACCATCATCTGATGGTGGTGAGGATCACATGCCGGGCGCGGCCTGGTCCTGCCAGGCCTCAGGATACTGATCTCAAATGCATCACCTGTGCTGGACGTATCTCCCGTGATGGTGACGCAGGACATGATAAACAGATTACAGTAGAGAAGCAGCACTAGTCCTCCTTCCTACGGCATCATTTATCCAAATGAAAAACTCTCGAAGTCTTCTTAACTGAGGGTGGAATATTTACAACGTGAGCCTCCTGCCTCGCGTCTAGCTGTGGTTATCTCATGTTACCTCTCGTCTCCTGGACAGGTCAGGTCGCGCGAGTTCGAAGGTCATAACCCTGGAAGGGTAAAATAAACCTGTACATTAGGTAAACAGGGGGATGGTTTGTCATAATATCAAGCTGCATTATTCCTCAAGATCAGTCATTAGATATGACGAGCACTGTTTTGAATACAAGGAAAATAATGGCATCAGTGTGATGTAGGGGAAAGGACTATCAAGTTCCTCCCACAAGCAGAGCTCACGCTACGGCACCATGACATCTTAACCTCCACCTAACACTGTACGTGAGGGTGTGTTGTGATGCTTCGTAGGGTTACTGATGCCTGACACTGGCTGGATGGAGGGGGACTGTGTGTGTGTGTGTGTGTATCATACCGGCAAGAAAGTGGTACATGAGCGTAAGGTGGGCGTCCAGTGAGGCCCCTGGCCCAGTCTGCTGTTCACGGTCATGCGTCATGAGGTGGACGTGTATGTTGTCAGGCAGGCATGGCGGACCCAGTGACCACCAGTCCTGGGCACCTGGAATAACCTCTTCTGCTGCTCTTGCCTGGTCAGGATGTTGTCAACCCCCTCGCTCGTGGGCCAACATTTTCCTTACATAATTCTAGGTCTGGGTTTTCTCCCCCAACACAAGTGACGTTCCTCAGTCCAATCAGGTTGTCCTGAAGTTTTCATATGATCATTTATTCATTCGAGCTTCAAGCGACGGTCTCCCATAACTCTTGCTTCTGGTGTGTTTTTGATCGTCAAGGAAAAGTTCTTCAAAATTTCTGGCGTCCGGTTGACTGGCCAAGTAGAATCATTCGTGTAACCCATTTTCTAATACGTTTTTTTCCGGTGTGGAGACAGTGTTGTTGTTTGTTGATGATGGTGTTATGTATTCGTTATTGTACTCCATGATCTAGTGTCCTTCACTGCATAGGTTGTGACACTCATCACTCAGTTGAGCTGTCGTATTAAACCAGCACATACATAGGTAGAGACGCCCCTGTCGCTCAGCACATGCAATGTACAAGTCACTGCTAATTTACATGTCGATTGATTTTGTGAAATTTGTATAGAGGCAGAGCCTAATCTTTATTCAGTGCTTTTTAGCAGGAAAAGGATGTCGTAAAACTATTAACATAGGAATTATGTAATTTGTCTTCTTTTGATATATACCAAAAAACTTAAAACTATGTATATATAATCATATAGTTAGGCCTCCGTTAAAACTCCCAGATCAAAACATATGCTCTTACGAATTCGATGTCGAGAGTTATTTCATTTGTTATTCTAATGGATATTATTTTTTCTGCTTTCAGCCAAACGTCTCGCCCCAGCCTCAGCCAGGGTGTGGGCAGGGGGAGGAGAGGAACCCCGGGTGGGAGCGAGTATAGCCGCAGGACAACCCACACTTCCACCGACTGTAAGTATTCATGAACGTTCACATCAGAGTGGGCGAGTAGCGCTGCCCAGTCATTCATTAAATGTTTACTGTTGTGAATGGTAGGGACGTTTTATCTCTAGCATGGTGTTTCTGTAGCCATCAGAACGTAGAAATGTGCACGTCTCTTCACGTATGTTTTTACACTCAGTATGTTTGTCAGACTGGTGGGAGGCCCCTGTCCAGCACCCTTCTGAGCACGACCAGACCACACATATTTTCTTGTACTTTAGGCTACCTCCAAATTTCATGTGTCGTCCTTTACAGAAATTCTGGCTTCGCTGTTGTCGCTGAACTGTCCATGGCTGGTTTCCTCGTTGTATCCAACAGATGTATGCATTTTCTTATCAGATTGATGATAATATCTTTAGTTTCTGCGGCAGTTTATTGATGCATTTACTGGCTCATAAGGTCCGATTTTTTCACCCTTTTTTGTCAGAGAATTTTGTGTCACGGGCTGGGTGTGTAGCTTGAACACAGCTCAGGTATATGGAGCAGAACATCTTTAGTCAGAGCGCCTTGTCGTGACATGCCTGTGCTATCTTGGAGGTAAAGCCTTCATCAGTAAGTCAGTCGAGCTGTGTATTACCCGTTGAAAAATATACTTCTTTTAAACACACGTCAGAAGCAGACTCATCTTGGTGCAGCTCCTCATATACACTGTATGTGGTCTTTAGATAAACATGAGTGATTTTTATGTACTAGTACACTTAATGACATAAGAACATACAAACCTCCTCTGCATGTTTACATGCTGCGGAAGAGGCGGTGTGTTTTGGGGTTAAGGTTCAGGCGTTCATCACGGAACCTAGTTAAGCCTCCTGGGAGCCTCTTCATCCCCTGCTAGAACGCACCGTCACAGATGATGACGTCGTCAGGGTACCTGTGGATGCTCCACCAGTGAGGCCCTCCAGGATCCTCTCCATCAGATTCTCAAAAGTGGGAGTGGCTTTGCAGTCCAGATGGCATGACGTAGGACTACTACACTCTGTGGCCTCGCGAGAACACATCTTCTACTTGTCCTCATTCTTCCCAACTTGGTGATATATCGACATCAGATCCACCTTTGAAACCCATGACGCGCTTGTCAGACCCTGCACCGCGCCACCCATCCAGAGCATCGAACACGAATCCTTGGTGTCTCTCCCGTTCAGAGCCGGGCAGTCCACGCAGCCATCTGGTAGACCTATTCTTTTTCTCTACTTAGACTGTTGTGTCGATGACCGTTTGCAGCGGTAACTTTACCACCATACCCTGGCACACACACATCTTCATCACGTCCTCCATCTCCTTGGGCTGAGCTGGGAGCATCCCGCTAGGTAAGGCGGTCACCTCCGTTGTTTAAGTGGTGTCCTGCCCGAGGTAGTGCCTCGGTTTTGAGACATGTACGTACAGCCCTCGGCAACTCCACGAACCGAGCCGCAACGTCTCAGGTCATGTCTGTCCTCGTACTCCCCGATGAGGTGTTGTAGGTGAACAGGATCTACTAGGCTTGGTCGCTGGTCATTAGGTCCAGTTAAGCAAACAAACAGCAGTGAGAACTGGTTCTGTCCTACTGTCAGGTCCAGTCAGTTCCTCGGCGATTTCATCTGCTCTTCCCTCGACCAGGTCTAGCCAGGGCCACAGCAGCAGAAGGTCGCGGCGCTTTGCAGTATACAAACTTCTCGGACAGTGTGGGATAACGAAGCTTTGCTATCCGCCTCTGCCAGGATGATCCTTGACCACCCGAGCGGGATACCTCACTTGTTGCTGCCACACAATCACGACGCTTCCTGTAGCCCTACTGACCGCGGTGCCAGCACCTGCCCTTGGACCTGCGAGGCTACTACGTCTTGCCTTCCGATCCGGAAGAAGGTTGTCTTTTCCCTCACTAGAACTGTTGGACGCTCTCGGTAACCATAACCAGGACTTAGATGCTCACCTTCCTTTCTGTGGGAACTGACGTGCCTCAAGTGGTCGTCTCACGTTAGTACGACTGCATGATGAACTCTTGGCCACATGTAGTTCCCCCCGGCAACAGCTCAAAGGGAGCCAAATGCGATACCCAGGAAATCATTTGATTCATTCCTGTGGCTTGTGGAATACAAGGGTCCTTTCTGCGTTTCCAGGTGTAACTGGTCTCTGAGTAAGGTTGTCGGGTATTTGCTTCTGCAACTGTTATGTCAACACTCGTGTGCTGCTGTTGCGGAGTCGGTTTTCGGACATCTGCTGTAGCATCACCTCCGCCATGCTCCACCCGAGCGATCAGGTCGCGGCTTCTGGTACGTGCTCCTGACGTTCACACGTCTTTTAAAGAACGAATCCAACGTTTCTGATGACAGTTGGTGCGTTGCTTTGTCACTTTGGGTTGTGGGTTCTCGTTGAAATGTAAATTGGTTGAAAGTCAGGGTGGACAGGCAAAGGTTGTTCCATACACATCACTCAGTAAAACAATAATAGCCTTTGTTGGGTACGATGAACAGTGGCTGTGAAGGGTCACGGTTCAATAAGGTATACGTAGATTTGATTTGTGCCGATATTACCGGCACGTTCATTTTGTAGTACCTCTTGCTCATCCTGTGACACCAGCTACTGCCTTCTGGGTTACAGTGACTGCTTGTGACACGACACTGGGTACTCAGGGAACCTATCGTACTGTGAATCAAGAAGTAGATCTCTCCTCGACACACTCGTCACAGCACCTCGGATGCAACAGTAGACCTAGACCTGGTCACACTACCCAACGAATTCATTACGAGTGCACCATCACTACTTAGGTAGCGTTCCCATGCTGCCCGCCCTTTGCATGACCCCGTTGTGAAAGGTTATGTGTTGCCTTTACTGGCGTCTGTTATGCTTGGCAACAAGGGAATGCTTAGCAACAAGGCTAGGCTTAGCAACAAGGGAGTGGGTGTCGTCGTGGCTCGTACCTCCGTGGGCGGGCGTACGACCATGTTATATTGCGGAAAAGAATGTTTTGGAAATGTATAGGAATAAGGAGGGACCATGGAAGTATACATTAGGATATAGGGCTCATGCAGAATGCTTTGCTCTTTAAAGAGTCAGGGGTATCACGAATCTTAGCAGTACATTGGATTACGTGTTAATATAGTTACATAGGTACTTCAGTGTGGTCTGTTTCACTCGTGTGTATTTGATGAGTGGAGTTTACTTAATGTAAAGCCAGTTACAGTGTCTTGCAGGTGTTTGATAACTTTAGAATGGTTAGGAACAACATTTGTGGATTTAGTAATGTGGTAAGTGGTCCATGGAGTTTAGATATGATTTTTTACGTTTGTTGTGTTAATGATTCTCCGAGGTAATGCTTAGCACGAGCCCTCGTCTTCAGACAAGTCTGTCCCTCCTTATCTCAATATATACCAACATCCGAGTCTCTAGAAGCAAGAAGCATCAGGATGAATGTTTGTATGTTAATGGAGTGTTGTTCCCAGTGTTCGTATGATGTATTTCCATGTGATAACAGTTGATATAGCATAGCATCCTAAACAACGGTGAGTAGACTTGAGTGGAAAACATGTTTCACTTAAAAAAGTGAGTGTATTCTATAAGTGTATGAACAAGTGTGGCTTATAGGAAGTCGCTCGAACGGCACGTGTTTGTGTGTGGAGTGAGTACAATGCATTGCATTGTGGTTACTGGCACAGTTTACAGATCATTGCTGGGGTGTACGTACACTGATTGTTTAGCGTGGCTGAGGTTCATTCCTTGTGGTGGCGAGTAGGTTGTATTGGTAGGTTAGTCTCCTTATAAGTGGTTTAGAGTAAGTGTAGAGAGGCTTTGAGTGCAGTGTTTGTTTTGTTTTTAGTGATTTATTACGCGCAAGGAGCGACAGCCCTAGTAGTAATGTTCTTACGTGTTGAGATAGGTTTTGAAGGTGTTGAGTATAATGGGGCGAAGAACCAGAGAATGATTATAATTCCATTGTATTTTGAGGCATTGAAGTAAGAAATTATGCTACAACAGCGTATTTTGAGGGGATGTAATAGAAAATAATAATTGTAATTTCAGTTGTATTTTGAGGCAAAAGAACTAGGTACTAGGATATAATTGTACTTTCCAGCGTATTTTGAAGCGATGATTTTGGTAATCATTGTAATTATCAGCGAGGCAAGATGATGCTATGGATGATAGAAGTATTTCTGGGCGTGGTGTGCCGCGGGGGCTGGTAGTGGCTGGGGAGGGGGTTGCTTAGAGGCGTGTTGTGGTGCGGACGTCAGTTGGCAGACATGGCGGCGCCCAAGCCCGCCCGGTAACAGCACCACCAACTCTCAAGGGTCGCAGAGGAGACCCGCCACCCACTTTTGCTTTCATTGCCTGCTGGACATATGATATGCTTGCTTGATTCGCGGCCACCGAGGAGAAGGATCTCTCCTGATGTTGATTTCACACTTAGTTCAGAACTAACGGTCCTTTCAGCATGTTTCTTGCGTGAGAGGCAGGGAAGGCGACAACATTCATGCTATGGTTCGTTTTTGTTAACATTAGCGGTTTCTCGGTGATGTAATTATGATGAATTTATACTTAATTTTGTGTTTCGAGAGTGTGTTGGTATCCCGTTCTCTCGCTGTTCGTGCTAGATCTCTAGCATAAATAGGTTTACATGAACCCACCCATATATATATATATATATATATATATATATATATATATATATATATATATATATATATATATATATTAGAATTTATTTTTCCTTATGAAGAGAATACGTGCAGAATTTCTTGTAAGGTGTTGGTACAGTAACGCCGTGAAGATTGCTGCCCAGACTTATAATACAATATTGGAATTTATTATTCTCTTGGTAGGTCAGTTCTCAGTTGCTATCCGCCTCTTCCATGATCTAAGTGGATTGGTGGGAGTAGAGTGGGTATGTATATCTTAATATTGCACTCTCGCGTTCGAAATATCTCAAAATGTTTCTTTGGCATTCTTTTGTCCTCTCGATAACGCGAACAGTGGCATAATGTTGTATAAAGAATTCGTCCATGTATACCGTCTATCGCCTGTTGCTTGGGAGGAGAATGTCCTTGACACGTGAAACGAGACGAGATCAGAAGTACCAGAGAATTCCTTTCTCACATTTGATGACATGATGACCAAAGTATACAATATACTGCTTGCATCATCAACTACTATCGCATACTTCGAGTATTAACAGAGAAAAGTTCCCGTTTTCTTTAGTCCCGAGACCTTAAGAAAATCCAGGGTTCGGGGAACTGCTCTGGTGGAAGACCATGACGTCATACTTTCTTCAGAGCTCTTGCTAAGTGCTGACGTATCTTTGTTTTGTACATTGTGTATAATTGTGACCACTTTAACAATTATCACCCATACTGGATGGTTGTGGTAGTCTTTTGACTATGCTTGTGCACCTTGTTGAGCATGAGCTGATATGATGTTGTACCATGTAAATGATCTGACACTGTTTCTGTCCAATAAACTTTGAGAATAATGATAATTGCCAGTAATATATGCTGTGACGTGGTGTGACTTTACGGTTGCTTTTATCTAGACAAATTAGTCATTTTGTCACAGATATTGTGTGGAGTGTACAAATCGTGTAGTGCGTGTCTCGAGGGAAGCGCCTGGGCTAGCTAGGCATCCGCATGAAAGTGAATGAATACAAGATCCGAAACAGCTTCAGTACACAGTGTGATGAGGCTTGTTTAAATGCAGTATCTTACTTATAAGTAAGGAAGTTTTTTGACTGATAATGTGGGCTGTTAATAAAGGATTCACTTGAAAAAGCTCTGCCACCGACACCATCAGTGCATGAAAACCCACATTCACTCGTGTTTTCGGAAAATAGACGACACGAAATCAAAGGAAGATAGGATGTCCCTCCACTTCCGACATGTACACCCTATTAGTTATCCCGTCATCATTCATCCTCTCCATATGTTTAAACCATTTCAGCACCCTCTTCATACACGCTGCTTCTACCGTACCTCTCTCTTATCCTATCATCTTTTGTTCAGTCATCTCTCCTGCACCACATACTTCCCTCAAGCATTTCATTTCCATTTCATCCGCCTCTTACCTCACTTGTTTGTCTAGTGTCCACGCCTCGCATCCATGCAACACTGTTGGAACTTCTAGACTATCAAAACATACCCATCTTTGCCCTCTCAGATAGTAGCTTCTTCCACAAGCTTCCTCCTCAATACCCCAGGGACTGTTGTACTTCTACCTGCCTTGTGACCCACTTCAGCTTCCATGGTTCCATTAGCTACCATGTGCACTCCCTGGTTTCTAGAATACACTACCACCTCAAAGTTCTCGCCACTGGAAGTCGCTCTCCAACTAGTTTGTCTCTTTCCACTGCTGAACCTAATAATCTTGCATTGTTTCACGTTTACCCTCGTATCTCCTTTTACATGCTTTCGCAGAAGCAAGCACCAATTTCCGCTGTCTCGCAGGAATCTGCCACCAGAGCCGTGTCATGAGTAAATTTCGTGTAATTAGGAACTTATTGTTTCATTTTCCTGTGGTGTCGTGCATATACTAGATCACTCGCGTCTCTGTGACCTCTTGCATCACACACACACACACACACACACACACACACACACACACACACACACACACAGACACACACACGTACTCATTTTTTCAGTTCTTGCATCACTACAGATAGTGTGATAAGGATTACACAAGGATGAAACGAGTTTCAGACGTGATGACCCGAACATTCGTTGAGACAAGATGTTGATGACCCGGGAATGAGTGGGGTTAGGACGTGCAGGAGTCGGCAGCATGTATTTGCAAAGTTATTATTTTATGGTAGTTGAGACAACACAGGGAAGTAGATGATGTTTTCTGATCAAGGCCATCCAAGGAAGGATGAACAGCTGGGTGGATCACGGTCCGATTGCCGCCACCAGGATTCGAGCCATTGCGGAGTGGACCTTGGGTGGGCCGTGACTGCGTTATGGGCAGTAACGCTAAACGGTACACCATCGAGGTATATATTTGATAGCATCTTCCTCCCAACGCTTCGAATACTAATCTTATTTTTTTTGTCTTAGTCATTTGTATGTGATGTGAAATGGTTGCAGTGAACATGATTCAGAAGGAAATCCAGATGTAACAGTATTTGAATTCAGACACAAATATACTCAGGCTATGGAAGTCCCCAGGACAAGAGTCAGGACACGTGAAGCTTCTTAGCAGAGTACGAGTCAATGCTGAGGTGTGGATGGGTTGTGGACTGACCGCCCAGCATCGGGAGGTTATAAACCACAGCAAGAGTCAAAGCATTATCGTCCCGAGCGCTCACCTATTACCATGCTGCTGGCCGAAGCTTCGGGAGTCAGCAGGATCTGGTGGTAGAAGTTCATACCTCAAAAGGGTAGGTGGCGCCATGGCAGAGGGAGCGGCAGAAGGGTCCATTATGATCAGCGGCGGGGGTCATGCCACTCAACGGCCGCGATCCTGCCCCGGCACCCTGGCGGACGGGCATGATTTTTCTCTTCGTTAAACCAGAGAAATATGAACCTCTACCGGTCGAGGTCATACGTTTATACTGCTTGTATCTCCCTTGTGAGTACGTACGGTGTAGGAACCGTTCATCCTGGCGCTGTCCTGCCGGGATGGGTCTTGCTCTTCACTAGAATGGAAAGTCCAAGTGAGGGAATGTATGAATTGTGAAGGGGTGGAAAACTGTAAAGTATATATATATATATATATATATATATATATATATATATATATATATATATATATATATATATATATATAACGAGTTCTCTTAGAGATTTATGGTCTCGGAATGTATATGAATTCTCTTTGTGCATTTATTTCCCGTGTTGAGTCCGTTTTACAGAGGGTAATCACCTCCAGAACAAGTGCGGGGGATGATTGTATCTCACACTCTCTCAGATACTGTGTTAGGAGGGAAGTGGGGAAATTCGTAGTGTTCTGGGGATTAACAGGGGCGGCCATAAAGCTGGCGTCCAGGCGAAAGCAACAGTTCTAAGAAGCCAAATGACGCACGGGCGGCCTTCGCTGCGGCAACAGGCGCGGTCCAAGGGTAGAGGTGAGGGTTATTTTAACTGGTGATGGACGCCTCTATGTACGAGGGTTGAGGTGAGGGTGTTACTGCATTTGTTCTGCCAGCCAGACCTGATGAGACGTTATATCAGACGATAAGACCGTAGGGGAATCAGACACCTGTATGGTGTTGGATGGAACCGTTATAATAGATGTAGGTCGACCAATCATTCACAATCCCCAACATCAACGTATAGTGTGTAGAGATTAGTAATCCCAATGTTGAGCTGTTGTAGATTCGCCAAATCTCGTTCGTTCGTTTATTGTATGAGCTTTAGGCCAGTCGACTGCCAGTCGATACATACTTTGAAATATGTATCCCATTAATGTGTTACAGTAATTTGTAGACCAAATGATTATACTATGCGTATTTACTCCTCTTCGCGTTCGGTGTATCTATTTCCTGAGGACTTGTATAGATAGATAGATACTTGGTATGTATAGAACGCTCAGAGAAATTGTATACTATATGTGGTGATGCAGTAACTGTGACTATCCTCTGTGACTTGTATATAGTCTATCACTTGCCAACAGTGATGTCTTATCTATTACTCCTGCCTCCCTCTCTTATAATTGGATCAGAAGTTTCCTTCATCGGTTCTTTGATCCAGGTAGCTGTTGACATATGCACCTCTTCAACCTTGGATATACCTTTGTTAGGATGTCTTTAGTTTACACACATTCCATCACATGCTGGACGAGGAGAAAGGAGGGACATAGAGGACGGGAGACCGAGAAGGAACGAAAAATAAAAAACATGGAAAGTTGAAATCTGTTATAGTAAAGGAGTTCACAGAGTTACATACGTTTGAATAAACACAAACGGAAGAGTCGTCGCTGGCCGTGTTCTGCTACCGGATGTAAGACAGGGTCAGAGATCAGGGTGGCACTTAGCCTTGCCAGCCGGGTCTTGTGGCAAGAGCAGTGCTTGGTGGAGTGTGTAATGCTCTCATATTGTCAAGGTCTACCTTGGGGGGGAGGGGGATTTACATAGTATTAGAGCATCTCTTATTACTGTGAGTGAATGTAACACCACCATTACTTACGTTCGCTGTACTTCCTCATACTTATAACTTCTACAACTGTAACTACTAATATGATTATCGCTTACGACTGGTTGGTATCACCACTGGTGCCTCTACATTTGCTCCTGGTTGTATTACTACCACCGCTGTTATTAATGAATAGTGCTGTAATTATTAGCATTTGCAACTAACTCTACTGTCACAACCACAATTACTATAACTACAGCTACCACTCTACCAGTCTTCATCTCTCCTGTAGCAGTGGCCACTACCCTTCTCACTATGTGACCCTCCGTGTGCGGTGGTGTATATATATTTATTTTGTCTCCCTATGTGTGAGATTCTTTTTCCCTTTTTTACAATCAACACCCAATCCCCTTACACTGGTGTCGAGTGTAGTGAAGATGTGCGTTTGACCTGATTCGTAAGGTTAAGGTCAAAGGTCGTTGGTGTCGAGGGTGTAATGGATGCGTTTGTCGGGGGTGTAGAGATGTATTAGTCACGGGTGAAGGGAAGTGTAGGATTATGTATGATGTGGTGAAGTTAGCTTTGGTGGGGTTGCCCCTCCGTAGCGAGCATGATGGTTATCATGACTGCTGCTACAACTTCAGTAACCCCTGTATCACTGCCAGTGTATGATTATCATTGTCACCCCCATACCTTAATGGAAGTGAGGTGAGGTCCGAGAGATGGTTGAGATCTTCACAAAATCCTTCTACTGGGAATTTTCTCCGTTCGGGTCACGTACATTATATCTTGCCAGCAGTTCCAGCTAACTTAGTATTTTGCGGACGAACCAAAATACTAAGTTGTGTTGTTTTTGTTTCATCCTTCCCTCTCCCTTACCACATCTGAGTCTGGTTTCTCAGTTGGGATATTGAGAATCAGAATCCTCCAAGCCAAACGATCGAGCTTTTATCAATTAGCATTTATAACCAAGATATTGTGCTCACCTTGGAACTGTTTACGATACATAACTTGGCTTCATTACCCACTTCATCCACCAGAGATCGACTTCACCATTTGTATCGTCCAGGTAACCTGGTTCTCCCATTTATCACCGAGTTCTTCCTGATAGCGTGTCCCTGACTTTTCAGAAATGCATAGTAAATCCGCGATATTTTGTCATCCACTAAGCTGTAATTTACAGAGCAATATATATTTTGGAAATGATCAAGAAAAACAACAGAATTGATCTTCAAAATATTCAAACCATACTAGAAGCCAGGAAAACTAAATAAGGATAATGATATAACAGACATTAACGATTATTGTGTATGTATGCTAGGCCTCTGTAGTCGAGTCTTAAAGGAAAGGGCCAGGTTAGTGAACTGGTCTCCTGAAGAAGTTAGGTTGACTGAGCCAGGTTACCAGAAATATGCCAGAAGTAGATACGTTTTCGTTAATTTTGCTACGAATTATTATTACGTGTCTCCAGGCACGATACAACGATCGAGCTTTACTGGGAATCCTGAAGGCATGTTATAGGCAGTCCCTTCTGCAGGAAGTAACCCAGCAGGGGACAAGCGGAGACATGTCAAGGATCCGAGCAGCTAATGTGTATCCTGTGTGGCAGGGATCATAGTTTGTTGCACCACTCAACCATTGGAAGGCACGCGTGGGGCCGGCCTGTGTTGCTGTTGCTGGCGAGGAGGGTATCCACCCTGTGGCATTGACACATTTTTTTTTTCATGTTCCGGGTTGGCAGAAAAGGAGAGCAAGGCAGAGAGGAAGACAGGATATATATATATATATATATATATATATATATATATATATATATATATATATATATATATATATATATATATTTTTTTTTTTTTTTTTTTTTTTTTTTTTTTTTTATACTTTGTCGCTGTCTCCCGCGTTTGCGAGGTAGCGCAAGGAAACAGACGAAACAAATGGCCCAACCCCCCCCCCCCATACACATGTACATACACACGTCCACACACGCAAATATACATACCTACACAGCTTTCCATGGTTTACCCCAGACGCTTCACATGCCTTGATTCAATCCACTGACAGCACGTCAACCCCTGTATACCACATGACTCCAATTCACTCTATTCCTTGCCCTCCTTTCACCCTCCTGCATGTTCAGGCCCCGATCACACAAAATCTTTTTCACTCCATCTTTCCACCTCCAATTTGGTCTCCCTCTTCTCCTCGTTCCCTCCACCTCCGACACATATATCCTCTTGGTCAATCTCTCCTCACTCATTCTCTCCATGTGCCCAAACCATTTCAAAACACCCTCTTCTGCTCTCTCAACCACGCTCTTTTTATTTCCACACATCTCTCTTACCCTTACGTTACTTACTCGATCAAACCACCTCACACCACACATTGTCCTCAAACATCTCATTTCCAGCACATCCATCCTCCTGCGCACATCTCTATCCATAGCCCACGCCTCGCAACCATACAACATTGTTGGAACCACTATTCCCTCAAACATACCCATTTTTGCTTTCCGAGATAATGTTCTCGACTTCCACACATTTTTCAAGGCTCCCAAAATTTTCGCCCCCTCCCCCACCCTATGATCCACTTCCGCTTCCATGGTTCCATCCGCTGACAGATCCACTCCCAGATATCTAAAACACTTCACTTCCTCCAGTTTTTCTCCATTCAAACTCACCTCCCAATTGACTTGACCCTCACCCCTACTGTACCTAATAACCTTGCTCTTATTCACATTTACTCTCAACTTTCTTCTTCCACACACTTTACCAAACTCAGTCACCAGCTTCTGCAGTTTCTCACATGAATCAGCCACCAGCGCTGTATCATCAGCGAACAACAACTGACTCACTTCCCAAGCTCTCTCATCCCCAACAGACTTCATACTTGCCCCTCTTTCCAGGACTCTTGCATTTACCTCCCTTACAACCCCATCCATAAACAAATTAAACAACCATGGAGACATCACACACCCCTGCCGCAAACCTACATTCACTGAGAACCAATCACTTTCCTCTCTTCCTACACGTACACATGCCTTACATCCTCGATAAAAACTTTTCACTGCTTCTAACAACTTGCCTCCAACACCATATATTCTTAATACCTTCCACAGAGCATCTCTATCAACTCTATCATATGCCTTCTCCAGATCCATAAATGCTACATACAAATCCATTTGCTTTTCTAAGTATTTCTCACATACATTCTTCAAAGCAAACACCTGATCCACACATCCTCTACCACTTCTGAAACCGCACTGCTCTTCCCCAATCTGATGCTCTGTACATGCCTTCACCCTCTCAATCAATACCCTCCCATATAATTTACCAGGAATACTCAACAAACTTATACCTCTGTAATTTGAGCACTCACTCTTATCCCCTTTGCCTTTGTACAATGGCACTATGCCATATATGTATATATATAGTCTTTCGTACTTGTTCGTCGTTTGCCGCGTTAGTCTAGTAGCCATAAGAAGAAAGGCCTTATTCGCCGTCATCCATTCTGTCGCTGTCATGTGTAATGCACCGAAACCACAGCCCCCATCCACAACCAGGCATCACAGACCTTTCTGTGGTTTCCCCCGGCTGTTTCATATGCCATGGTTCAATCCATTGACAGCACGTCGCCTCGTATATACCACATCGCTCCACTTCATTCTATCCCATGCACACCTTTCACCTTCATGTATATTCTCTCCCCTTAAGCACCCAAAATCTAACAATTCTGATTTGGTTTTCCCTTCTCTTTGTCTCCTCCACTTCTGAAACGTTATATACCCTTTGTCAACCTCTCCTCACTCATTATTTCCATATGTCCAAACCGTTTCAGCACACCCTCTTCGGCTCTTCTTATTACCACACCTCTCTTATCCTATAATTATTTACTCGTTGATATATATATATATATATATATATATATATATATATATATATATCATCTCTGGGAATAGGGTAGAAAGAATGCTTCCCAAGTATTCTCTGCGTGTCGTAAAAGACGACTAAAAGGGGAAGGAGCGGGGATTGGAAATACTCCCTTCCAGTTTTTACTTTTTCGAAAGAAGGAACAGAGAAGGGGGCCAAGTGAGGATTTTCCCTTTTAGGCTCAGTCCTTTGTTGTTAACGCTCCTCACTTACGCGGGAAATGGCGATATATATATATATATATATATATATATATATATATATATATATATATATATATATATATATATATATATATATATATATATATATGTGTGTGTGTGTGTGTGTGTGTGTGTGTGTGTGTGTGTGTGTTCAAGGAGAGGAAGATGACAAGAGGAAAGGAGGAAGGAGGTTAAGATGACGTGGGCGCGCCTCGCATGAGTGATGTCTCTTTGTGTACCAGCGTTACCTCTGGTTGTCTAAACCCGGTAGAGAATAACATGGCCTCAGTTCGACTGTGGGGTCTCGCAGTTCAATAACGGTAAAGCTTAAAACGTATTGGGTTATTTTGACTTGATATCACATATCAATGTTTTTTCATAGCCGAGTTTTTGAAGACCTTTGGGAGGTAAGGGATTGATTCATCGCATCGCTCGCTGCTCGATGACGAATAACTTCTAGAAATTACAGAACAAAAGTTGGGAAACTTTGAAACCTAAATCAGTCAGTTTTGGTGAGTTATTGACGTAACTACGCCCGCCTTGCAAAAAAACACACAAAAACTGCGTTCCAAGTTAGTGGCTATCTGATGTTGTCTGTGGAATACATGCATCAAGAACGTTAAGACACGAGGCTACGCTTGTCTAAATCTCTGTCCCCGTACCACACCCTCACACTGTAGGGTACTACGTACATGCACCGTAAATGTGAATATGAATTCCCGGCAACATGGCTGGTTATATCTCCGCTGATGGTGGTAGGAGAGGCGGTGAGTCTTTGTGCAGACGCTCGAAGTTATCTGGCAGCTGCCCAGCGGTGAGGTTAAGAAATCAGCGGAGAAGAAACGCTTGCTGTCCCGAGAACCACAGTGACGTCATGATAGCCCCGAGGGCAGCGTGTTGCCTAGCGGGACGGCCATAGCTTTCTTGTAGCCTAAATCATTTCAAAAGAGAATAACGGTTGTGATGAGTCAGTTTGGGTTAATTCACAAACTATCACTTGACATTTGAATTTCTTTTTTTCGCAAAGTGACGAAAACTGTCGTTGTTGTCATCGGTGATGGCGTCCGTGCATGGCGTTCGCCCAGCGAGGATGCCTGAGCTCATGGCGGGGTCGGCCGTGAGTGACAAGCTGCCACTACGTGACTCCGCCCGGGTCCTCCACCAGCACCTACTCGGCGCCCGCCAGCCTTCATCCTATTCTGAGCATAAACATTAGTGCCGTTAGACGGGCCCAGAGTTGCATGATGTTAGCGGTATTATACATTGTGTTGTCTGTGTGAAAAAAAGGGCGTTTTCTGCTTCCCTAGATGATTCAGGACCGCTGGTCGGCTGCTAAGGCTACACTGGTTATCCTTTGGCGGAGGCTGGGGTAGCAACATACGGGTTCTGTCATTGGGATATATTGCATGGCTGCCACGTTTGACCAACTCGTCTGGAAATAAAGTTTTGAATGTTTAGCTGACCGCTGTAGTTTTTTCTCTTTTTTGTGAAAATGATGCAGATCTAGTTTTGTGTCATCCGAGAACATAACTTTGATAATAAAACTATGAATAAGATAAATCTTAGGTCCACATCTTGACAAGCCGCTTGAGGGATGGAAGGTGGTAGGGACTGATGAATTTGGGAGGAGGGTCTGGGGTGGTTCTTGGAAGCGGGGTGATCAGTACGGTAGGCTGGGTTACGTTAGGTTAGGTTAGCGAAGCTAGGCTAGGTTAGGTTAGGCTAGGCAGAAAAAAAACGAGGAAAGACTATTTCATGTGCAAAACGTGTACTGCTGTGGAAATTTTATAGGAAAGTTTGAACAGAAAAATGTTCTTACTGCAAGCAGAAACTACCCAACTGTGATTTGATTCTGAAAGATGAAAAGCAAAGGGTGCATTAATTCATCTTGAAGTACGAATACGTATTGGTAACAGGTATCTTTTGATAATTTGTTTAGCTTTGATTTAAAGATTTTTAAATCACACTGAATCAAAGGCAATATTCCTTTGTCTGTACTGTCTTTCAACTTCGTATTATCGGCAGATTTTGAAATCCTACTGGCAGTTTCTGTCTGCAAGTCGGTAATGCAGACTGTGAAAAGCATGGTTCCTCGAACTGAGCCAGGTGGCACCCCCAAGTGTCACGTGACACCAGTCGGACGCTTCCCTGTTCACGACCGTTCATTGTTTCCTGTCTTTGAGCCAGTGCGCCGTCCAAATGCGCACTCAGTGGCCTTTGCTGTGAACTTTTTATTTTACATATAACTAAAGAATTTTATGAGATTCTGTAAACATGGTCTTTTATTTCGAAATTGATGTTGATGGTCGGTTGTTAGTGTATCATTTTGTAACAATCTGATGATTTTTGTGTCTAGTCATTCATTGTTCCTGGCAGTGTTGCTTAAGGGCAAAAGTTTGAAATGCATTTGCCTTTTGTTTCCTAGCTGGTGTTGTATTAGCAGACGTCCAGTCTTTTGGCAGTTGTTATTCTTGTGGTGATATGATGAGTATTTTGACATCTGGAAAAAATAAGTGTCGGCTTGCTTCCTCTGTGTTTAGAACCAATTGACTTGTTCACCTGTAATTCATCTAAATATTTGATTACTTTGTGGCATTCTCTCTCTCTCTCTCTCTCTCTCTCTCTCTCTCTCTCTCTCTCTCTCTCTCTCTCTCTCTCTCTATATATATATATATATATATATATATATATATATATATATATATATATATATATACATATAAATCAGTTAATCGTTTTCAGTACTGATGTCCAGATATACGTTTTAAGCATGTGGTATTTTTGAAGGATTTTTGATGGTAAATATCAAATCGAAGTACTTGTGAAGGGTTTCTATTTTGTTTATTGTCGGTAGTTAAGGCGCCATTTTCCTTGGGAAGTAGACCAATATTATATTCGACTTATTTTCTTGATACTAAGTTATTTAGGGAAATTCTAAGGTTAAAGTTTCTCCTCACGTTGTGAGATTGTGTAAGACGTGTATGGGAGTGCAAGGCGGGCGGCCACTACCAGCATGGAGCCCATCACCTCCATTCATAGGCATTATTGGTCACATAATCCTCTTGAGGGAGAACCATGCAGTTTGATCCTTGCCTCTGCCCCCGCACTACTCCTCTTACTACCTCGGTCCTGGGCCTGGCAGTACCAACACGTGCACTTGTTAGTACCTTGTGATGCATCTAGTACCGACACGTGTACTGCCTCGAGGTGTACATCCATTTCTTACATGTGTACTTGTTCCTGCTTAGACTTACATGTGTGGTACCTACAAGTGTACTTGGTAGTGCCTAGACTCTTACAAGTAGGACCTACACGTGTACTTTTCTACACGTAGGCTTGTATATCTAAGTACCTATGTGTGCTATTATCTGTAACCGTGTACAAGACTTGAAAGATTCTGTGTAGCAATAACAGCCTTCTATATATATGTACCTAACAGTAGATGTACAACAATAAGAAGCCTATGTGGCTGACAGTGTACAGTTTAACAATGACCACATCTTGCAGTCCCTGGCTGTGAGCGTACCTTATAACAACAACGATGAAATCTAGAACAAGTAACCATACACATCAAGAAGAGTGTGTACCCGTATGTACAGCCATGTACAACATCAAGAATAATCTAATGCTGTGGAGGCCTGGGCCACACGTAATGTTGGGTTAATCTGTCTCTTACATGTTTATGACACACACACACACACACACACACACACACACACATACACACACAAAAGAGATCGGGTCTCAAAGCGTACAACTTGGGCCAAATGATTCAGTAGTGATACACGAGGGACGCTCGTCGTGGCTCCCTATCCTTCTATAGGATGGAAAGTGTGGAGGCAAGATGAGAGAATAGGTAGAGTACCTCACGTAAGAGTGAGAAGCAGTTGGTCGGTTGTTTGGTTGTCCCGTCGACTACCAGGGTCACGAAGGTCGTCAGCGTCAGGCTTATTAAACAACGAATCACGAACACTTTTGTCGAGTGTTACAGATCGTTCTAAGACCATACACTCCCTCCCTGCCTGTATGTTGTTTGTTCAGAACCACTGAACACGGAAAGGTGAATGAGACCTGAAACCGCCAGCCAACCCCAGACTTCAGGACAACAGTCCATGCAATGTCCTGGAGCCCGGGAAGCTGGCTCACTGATGGAGACAGCCAGGGAAAGGTGGGACATCATGGTAGAGGGGAAACACCAGACTGATTGTATAAAAAAGGAGTTATGGAAAGTATGGATCATCAAACACAGAGCGAGTGATCAAGGAATTATTGTGGCTTTCCTAGAAACAAGACTCAATGGACGAGAGGAAAGCAGCGCTAGAATTGTCAGTATCGAGGCTACGTGGCTGTGAGTTGGTAGACATGATGCGGGAGTAATAGAGGAACAGCCGGTGATGTACCTACCAGATTCATTGGCACTGATAACCCCCCCGCAGGTGATCCAGACGTTATGAGTCGTCGGTTAGGAATTGAACACTCATGGTGCCCTGCCTGAGAAAAGTGACTGTGCTCTGCTTGAGATCGAGTACACTTTGAGTGAGGAGCTGCCTAAGGAAGAAAAAGAACGGAAACCCTTTAACAGATAGGATTGAGAGAGTTATGACTTCAACAGCTCTCGTAGAAGCTGAGTGGGAGTCTCGACTCCTAAAACTGAGCAAGATGTCTTAACAATAGATTTCGCAGAATCTGCAGTGGAGTCGAGGACCAGCATTAGGGTGTTAGGAGAGTAGGTCAATGGAGTAAAATGATTTGTTCAGTTTAAAATTCTTTGCTACTGAGATGGAAAAACAAAATAATACCTTTCTATAGTATAGGTGACATTAAGATAGCCTTGAAGTACAGACCTGTATCAATATTTTATGATAACACCTGAATACGTTGAAGTATCGCTTATGTAGATAGCTTATAAGATTCATCCCAAACAGATGTAGAAAAATAAAGGTGAAGATTAATTGACCTCACCTCCGATTACGTATGAGGAAACAAGTTGTAACATCAGTCTGTGTAAGGGACGCAAAACTTAAGTTCAATCTTTTTTCAGGAAAAAGTCCCAGTGGCTGATGGCAGAGTGGCTTGATAGTTGCTGCCATATCTCCAGAACTGTACAAGGAATCCTCAAGACGGTCCAGCTGATTTTGAATGCACATAATGTGTGAGATAGGTTTGGACTACCCGTGGCAGCTTTTGGATATCGCTCCGTTGTTCTTCAGCAAACACCGTTACCCACGAGATCCATCGCACATCATCACCCTCCCCAAGCCCCCAACCCACACACGCACACCATCTCGGCAACCAGGACGAGAAACAACCACTGGGTAAGGCACGTGCGACAATCAGACTGTGGCATGCATCACGCGCTTACACAGCCTGGCCTGCTGCGGATGCGAGTGTGACAGGTCCTCGTGGCCTGGGCTGGGAAGGGCCATCCCGGGCTGGATGGCTCGCTTCCTGACACCCGCTGGCAACAAGACACTCACGCCAATAAGTTTTTTTTTTTTGTGGCGAGTCTGAACACGCGTCGTACATCTGGTGTCTTCCCAGTCTGTCGTAGATGAATGCTTCGCATGCGTCTTCTTTCATAAAGAAAGTTCGGCTTACTTTCATCGCTGAATGAATATATTCTCAGAAATGAACAGTAGTAGTTTTGCTGAAACGTGATGTATTTCAGTGTGATAGGATAAAATACACGAAAAAAAGACTTTCCCTAACCTTCCATTGTTCAAGAGATGTTACTCGTTGTTTTGATAGTTTTCATTTGAAATACTTGTATTACAAAGATATTCTCTTCATATCTGGTTGGTATAATACATTCTTGGAAATGTAATATTTTTGCTGAGGTGGCGTACGTAGTACTATGGAAAGTGGGATAAAATCATGACGAAAACAACCGACTCGCTTTCTTTCGTTGTTAAAAGATGTTACCGTAATCGCTTTTCGAATGATTTTTCGTTAAAAAACTTGTATTACGATATTTCTCCTAATTGACTTGATTAGATGCTTGAATGGAAATATACAATATTTTTGTTGAAACTACCCGCGCTTCAGTGTAAAGTGCCGTAATGAATAATGGTTAACAATTTGCCCTCGGCGCTCGTTGATTCAGGCTCGGCGAACCTCAGTTTATTGGACGTAGAGTGTTTTTTCGTGAGGATTTTCTAGAATGAGTTATATGACATAAGATTAGTTACTTTATTACCCTAGTATGTTGCTCCATTACCTTCAAATACTTGGGTCGAACCTATACACGAGGCATATAGTAAATGATTTCTTGGACAAAAATCAAGGTTCGATCTATACACGAGGTAGACTTACAGACGAGTTTATAAGGTACACTATACATAGTCACTTGTTTCTGAAACCTTTTTTGTAGGTACTCTAGCCTTATAAATTTCTGTATTTGAATTCAACCTTGTTTGTAGGTACATAAAATGAAAAGCGCGCACACACCACACCCTTAAGTACGAAACCTCATACACAAGTACGAAGAAATGAAAAACACACGCAACGGTAAGTGTTTTTGGAATCGTTTTCAGTTAAATGTGACGAGAAGGTAGGAGGTCTATCCCGTCTGCAGCTGTATGTATGACTTGTGATTATAATTGTGGTCATTGTGCCGCTTCCCTACCCAACGTTCCACCTCACTTGCGCTCTAACTATGATAAACACTGTCTTAGTGCCGTAGATTGTTAGGTCATCCCTTCAGCTTCACTTTCCCCCTGCCTCTCTCCCTCTCTCCTCCTCTTCTAGGCATCCATCATCCGTCCCTGGTCCAGACTGTGGCAGGGGCGGGGTCGCCGCCTAACAACACGACCACAAACAGACCTTTCGTGGTGACGTAGCATTCCCAGAACAGTGTTGTTGGGATTGCTTTGTCGGACTTTCCATCCTCGGTCGTGAAAGAGACACGTTATGTCACTCCTTCACCTGCGGACTGTCACTGGTGGCTGTCAACCATATGGCTTTCGGACTTATTACTTGCTAGCTCGTTTTTTTGTCGACACTTGTAAACCTAACGAAACTTAGGGAAAACCTGACCTAACCACTATGGTGAGAAAGCGTCTGATGAGGAGACACTCACGGATGCCCACAGTGTTTCATATAGTTGGATACTTAAGCCTCGTGGATGCTTAGCAACCCGGCCCCGGCCATCCTGGGATGTACAGGAAGATAAAAAAAAAAGAAAAGTGTGAGTGATGGTCAAGTGTGACGGCTCCAAGGAAGAGAGGGTTTGATTGTCAAACTGAGAGAGTTCTGTTCTTTTGAAAGAGGTTCGATTCTTGTTATGTGAAGATTTAGTTGTACTGCAGTTGTCTTAGTGCTGCTCATTTTTGCACAAATGGTTCATTCATACAACTGAAGTTTTAGTCGGAACATTGATGGGCTTCACTTACTCCACTGTAGGGGTCATTTGACTTAATGATTGGATTCAGTTGTACTGTAAATGTTCATTTGTAGTGATGAAGATTCACTTGTCCTACTTGAGGAGATCGCATTGATGAAGTTTAGATATACTGAAGGGATTCATTTATACCAGAAGTGTTCACTTGTACAAATAAGCAGATATAGATATACTGAAGGTGTTCAGTTGTCCTGCAGTGGTGTTCCAGTTGCAGTTACCATGCTTGAACCACTGCTCGTGATATTACACAGTGGCGTCGTCTGCAGGACTGGCTGGCTCATATCAGCGGAGACTTCATCTATTTACCATCTTCTGTCTCCATACCGAAGAAAATTGAAAACATGAATCGAGAAGAATTAAAGGATACATTACGCCCTCTTACCCACCCTCGGGTCCAGTAACCCACAATCGCCACGCTGCTATCTGTCAAGCGCGCTGATCTTGTGGGAAAGGTACGTGTGCTCGTCATGGTCACCATCCCTGGCCATCTGCTCACCTGGTCCAGGGTACCTCCATGTACGATCTTCTCGTTCCGTGATAGTGAGATGTCCTAAGAAACAGCTTTTCCAGCCTGTTGGGTTCGGCCCTTTTCGGTCGCTCATTAGATTCGCCGACATTCCTTACCTCCTGTGTAGGTTGTTCTGCTACATTGTATTCCGCTCCAGAAAATGATGTAGGGTTTGTGTAAAGTCATACTGCCTCCGTGTAACCTCCCTAGACACAGATTTTTACTTACCTGTTTATGTATCTCCTCCAGCCGCCCCTTCGTTAATGCTGGTTTATTTCCCTGCGTTCCCGCCTCCCTTGACAGTCGTGGGTCCAGGATATCAAGCGTGTGGCAGTCGCAGCTCGTGCATGGTAATATCTTGGCGGTCGCAGCCTGCGGACTCGTGGGCCGCTCTACCACTGCCGAGACTAGTGACTACAAGGTCTACCTGGACTGTCTCTCGGGACAGAACTTGACCAGCTCATGTTGAGAGAGAGAGAGAGAGAGAGAGAGAGAGAGAGAGAGAGAGAGAGAGAGAGAGAGAGAGAGAGAGGTGGTTGTAGTAGGAGAACGTACGAGAAAGCTGAAGAGGGTGTGCTGAAATGGTTTTGACATATGGAAAGGATGATTACACATGATGGATGTGGACTGAACTGGGAGGGAGTGGAAGGATGGAGAGGTCTTGAGTGTTGTGAGCCTGAACATACAGGAGGGTGTGAGGTGTGTAAGGGAGAGAGCGAATTAGATTGATGTAGTGGATTACAAGGGACGATGTGTTGTCAATGGGCTGAACCAGGGCATATGAAACGGCCAGGGGAAACCACGGAAAGGTCTGTGGTTCCTGGTTGTGGATAGGGGGCTCTGGTGTTGATGCATTATACATAACAGCTAGAGGGTGGATGTGAGCAAATGAGACTTTTTTTTCCGTCTGCTTTTAGCGCTAACTCGCTATCGCGGGAAACGATAAACATGTATGAAAACATGAGTGTCGTTCAGTGTATAATTATTAGTAAGGAAGAGATGGAAATAGAAGAAAGTTTCTCTCCAGAATATCTCTAAATGTTATACTATTTATTTTTTTTGTTTTATCTTACATGTGTCTGGCCACTTAGCCTCGTACAGTGTTGCTACGGTCAGCGGGGGTAATGGTGTTGTGTGAAGCCCTCTCAAGCTTTCAGTTTTCGTAATTTACTCTACCAAAAGTTCTCCTTCGATACCTAGAATAACAAGGTACACTCATATCTCATATTACCATGGTAAACCTTCAGTAGAATACCGTGGAAACTGTAAACCGTCAACCCTCGAGAACTGGTGGCTTCGAGAGGCTTCGCATTGCCCCTGACACTCGTGCAAGTCACTCGTTTAGAATTACGAGCTTGGTGTAATAGGATATATGACGTCATTCACATATTATTCACGTTGACTTCTACAATCTTAAGACGTAGAGTATAACGTGCAGGTTATGGAAACTACGTTTGTCCAAGGTAGAGAGGCTGGAGGGCTAATCAGCGGGCTAGCAACAAGGGCCACCGAGCGAGCGTAAGGGTTGAGGTTCGTACCCGGTATAAACATGGTGAAGGTAAACGTTCTCAATGTATGTTTATAGTCTCTTTTGCTCTGCCATTATTAACGTCATTTGTTTCTGATGCGTCGGTAGGACGAGGACATGATCAGGCAACTCACAAATATTTTTTTTCTATGTACATTTATAGCGGAAAGTTCTTTTAAATGGAATTAAGCTTAACTATCAGTGGAATTCTTTTCCCCAATTTCTTTAATTTCTAGCACAGTACAGAGTGAAAACAGGCATGCCTTACCGTCTAGCATCCATATTCTTTCCTCAGCAGTTTGAGGATACCTTGTGATGGTACGTTGTTCAAACACCATCGTATTATCATATCGCAAAAGTATGGCTTCTTTCATTTAGTTGAATGTAAGTAGACATAAGATCCATCCTGAAGTTGGAACGTTATTAGTGAAATATTGATGAACATTTTATTTTCATACAAAACGGCGGCGGGGGAGGGGGGGGGGGGTGGAGTAACTTTAAAATCTGATCTAACCTTAGTTCAGACTTCACTATTTACATGCGACTTCCAGTGATCAAACCAGTGGCGTGTTTAGCCTCCAGAACAGTAGGGAAAATAAAATAAAAATCGTTAAAATCATGTACGATGATTTTTATAAGTTGATTACTTAGTGTAATATTTATATTATTTATTGTACATGTGCTGTAAAGTCCCCGAACATAATAACTTAGTGGCAAACCACGATGCTTTGGCATAAATTCGTGGGATATAATTATTTTCAAAAGTTTAACTTATATTGTGTAAAGGGATGTTCAGCATAAAAACATTCACAAATTGTCAGAAACAAGAAAGTTTGGCTTTAAAGCCTTGCAGACAGTAATGACTTTCCTCAATCAGTTTAAGTGACATACAAAAAAAAAGAAGGATGTCAGAACGTAGATTAGATAAGTCAGAACGTAGATTAAAGTTCTCTAAAGATGTGTCTGAAGTGTGGTAACATACTTGCATTATATTTTCGTCGGGAGAGCGTCGAAGCAGTGCATTAATTTTTTGCGGCGCGTGTTAGTACAGTTACTTTCAAACAGATGTTACCATCATGATAAATCCTTATATATATATATATATATATATATATATATATATATATATATATATATATATATATATATATATATTATCCCTGGGGATAGGGGAGAAAGAATACTTCCCACGTATTCCCTGCGTGTCGTAGAAGGCGACTAAAAGGGGAGGGAGCGGGTGGCTGGAAATCCTCCCCTTTCTTGTTTTTTTTTTTCAATTTTCCAAAAGAAGGAACAGAGAAGGGGGTCAGGTGAGGATATTCCCTCTAAGGCCCAGTTCTCTGTTCTTAACGCTACCTCGCTAACGCGGGAAATGGCAAATAGTATGAAAAAAAAAAAAAATATATATATATATATATATATATATATATATATATATATATATATATATATATATATATATATAAGAAATTTGTACAACTCTTTCCCCAAGTAGCATTGCTTCGGTTGACTTTCATTCTAGCATTTTTGAAGCGATTATACATCTGCTCAGCTTACATATGGCTGGAGAGAGTGAACTACCCTCATAGGGTGACGTCAGCGTGTGACGTAACCGGGGAAAGCCAATCACGGCGTGAAATTTGAACCCATATGGTCATTTGCTTAGGTTCCCGAGAGCTGTTACCAGGAGAGGAAGAATGAGGGTGGGGTCGGGGGTAATTAAGTATATTCACGTAGAATATAAAAGGCTCATGTAACCAGAGAAATGAAAAACAAGTGTGTGTTATATTACTCCGAAGGTTAAACTTAGGATAAAGCATCCGTGAAGGTCCGTTATGTGAAGCTGACTGTGGGTATGACTGCCACCCTGCTGTCTCTAAGAAATGCACACACACACACACACACACACACACACACACACTGCATATATATATGGGATCATACAATAGATATAGATATAATAGGAAAAGCTATTGTAAAACTGTGCTTCTTTGTGTTCCGAAGTTGGACGAAGAGATGTGTCTTGTATATGATGTATGAGGGTTGAGTATGGTGGTGGAGACTTTAGTTAGCATACAGGACTGTTGATCGTGGGTGGAGACAGAAAAGACATCGACATGTGTACAAAACTTTACCGTCAAATAAGGATTTTTGGAAAAGAGATAATCGTGAATGAAAAGTGTAAGTTGTGTTTTTGAAGTAAAATGGTAAAGTGAACCAAATAGGTGGTAAGAGCCTGAGCAGTTAGGTGAAAAAGAGTTCTAAGAAGTGAAAGAGGTATTCATAGAACACACGAATGACCGGGTATAGTGGGGCTGGGAGCTGGGAGATTCAACAAAGGCATTACCAGAACTATGAGGGAAGTGGTATTGTGACGGAAAACTAGAAGTGATATTGTTTTGAAAATAATGAACATAGCTCGGGCAAAACCTGGCCAACTCATTACCATTTTGGGTTACAAGAAAATAGAAATGCAAGAGAAAACAATGAAGAATTTACTTACGACTCTGGAGTCTCGCTTATGTTTGTGGACCTGGCAGAGAGGCTGTAGGAAGAGAATTCCACTGCTTCGCTGGTCGAGGAAAGGCCGTATATACGGGTCAGCCATCGCGTGGCTCCACACACACACTTATGTCCTGTATGGATGGGTGTTCATAGATGGGGGAAAATTTAATGATACATATGATGAATGGAATATGTAATACGAGGGTGGAAGAGTAGTCGGTGTTCTGAATGGTTTCGTGAAGTGATTGTTCCGTTGGGTGAGGGTAAAACCTGCGGCAAATAGATAAAGAAATAATTTTTATCATAGACGCCAAAATAGTACAGCAGCGGTATGGTACTGGTCGTGGATACGGTGATGGAACGGAAGGGGTCTCTGCTGTTGTTGCCTGGGGACGATGCTGCCCCTCTATACGTTGAATCTGAGGAGTTGATGGACAGATTGGTGGGTCGCTTATGTGACAAAAATAGGAGGAGGATACTGAGAGAAAATGCGAAAGTTTTCCGTTTTTGAATGGGAAGACCTTCCTTACGATTCCGTCAGTATCACTGCAGTTGAGGTGAAACTTGAGAAGAGTAAGGTATTGTGGAGTGGTGATGGATGAGGGAGGGTATTAATAAAGCATAAGAGCACCTGAATGTCTAGAAGGAGAGCCTGAAGTGGTATGAGAGCCGTGGAGATCTGGAGGAGGTGTGGTTTGTGTACCAGAACACTACATGTTGGATGACTCGTCCCACCTCTCCTGGGCGTATGTAGCAACCTTCGTTTCCTTATGAGGAATAAGTAAACCGGAGGTCAGTAGAAACGGGCATAATATGTAGGATAGTAGCATTCACGAGTGAACAGTGAATGAAGACGCAAGAAATGTGGGCAGTATTAAGATATGGTAAATGCACGTGGATGATAGGGATAAGATCTTGGGTGCTCTAAGGAGCATGTATGAGGGGGAGAAGTGAGTTACCGTTATGGCAGTAATAAGTGGGTTGGAAGATCGAGTAATCACGACTGTTATCTTGATGAGAGACTTGGGCTGTGAGGGCAAATTAGAGAAGGAGGAACGAGGTGTTGGGAATGAAATGCCTGAGGACGATTTTTGGTGTGATGTGGGCTAATTTTGTAAGGAACGACAGTATAAGAAGTAGGAGTGGTAGGAAGAGCATTTAGGTTGAGAGGGCTGATAAGGGTGTTCTAAAATTGTCCCTGTATATAGATAGGATAAATGAAGGTGGACAAACTAAAAGTATCTCTGTATCAAAGGTAGAGGAAGCAAGGGGGTGGGGAAACCCTAGAAAGGAGATGGAAGGATGGAATGTGAAGGAGGCTTTGGGCGTATCTGGGCCTTGACATTCAGGTGGGCGAGAGGCGTGCATGGGATACACTTAAACTGAATTAATGTGATATAGAAGGGGCGACGTACTGACAGTGGACTGACCCAGGGAATATCACGCAGTCAAGCTAAGCCGCGGAGTGATCGTGGAGACCTGGCGGATGATGATAAGTTTTGTTTCCGCGACAACATACGTGACAGCTACAGACTGAGAGTGTGCCTGACGCTACCTTGCTAAGGCGGTGGGGACACTTGTGGTTAATGATGATGATAATAATGAAAAAATATAGATAATATATAAACTTTATTTAATAAGTATGAGGCAAAGGTTGAATATTTAAGGAAAATGACATGACTGGGGTAGAGGATCAGGCACGTAGTCTACAAACAAATTGGAAGGTAATGTTAGCTGGTTGTCAACAGATGATTGATGATGGTCTCAGTGGCTGGGCTGGGGCTGCTTCCGTAGTGATCTGCACCAGCTGGTTGCAAACCCATGCTGTGCGTTTTCGCGTGTATACCTACAACGTGTCTGTAAGTGTGTATGAGTCATTTCCTGTGCTCCAGAGTGTTGTATACTGTGGAGAGGAACATACCTCCCTCAGTTGTTTATTTTGACAAGCATCATCTCTCGGTGTCATATATAGAAACGGTCCTGTAGGAGATACCGTTTGTCCGTTCATCATGAAATCCTGTTTCACCAGTTTTGTTGACTGTTGATAATGGACCGTATGTAATTATGACACAACGATGACGGTGAATATTGCTAGCGAAACTTAAACGTTGTGTCTGGATGAGCCACCTCGCTGTATCGTCCGCCTGGTTATATTGGGATGGGTGGGGGTGGTGGTGATCCAGGCGAGATGGCACGGATGAACGAATCTGTTCCTCGGAAATGATTCATCTGATGTGACGGTGCAGTGACGTAGCCCTTTGTATGTGGACCATTGTACTTTACAGTGTGAGGCATCCTGTTGTTCAGGATATTCACTTTTTCAGAAAGTAATCTGACTGACGGATACGAACACGCACGGATCATACCTGTGTGAGAGGAAGGCGTAAACGCGCGTCTTGACCAGTGATGAAACTAGGTTTATGTCAGAACATCTGTTGAAAAGTCTAGAGAAAATTACATATGTCAAAGTATCAAGAAGTATCTGTAGATCCTTATTACAGTGACCAGAGGGTTGTAGATCACTATCACATTGACCAGAAGGTTGTAGATCACTATCACATTGACCAGAAGGTTGTAGATCACTATCACATTGACCAGAAGGTTGTAGATCACTGTCACATTGACCAGAAGGTTGTAGATCACTGTCACATTGACCAGAAGGTTGTAGATCACTGTCACATTGACCAGAAGGTTGTAGATCACTGTCACATTGACCAGAAGGTTGTAGATGACTATCATTGTGACCAGAAAGGTTGGAGATGTTTCTCACCCAGAAGCATTCGGACCACACGTACTGTTGTCAGAGAAGTTGGTTACGACATGCGGCGTTCCTCCCAAGACCAGTAGTCCCAGAGAACTGGTAATCATCCACCAACCTGCGGCAGACTTGCTACACGTCTTGTTTATGTTCAGACGAGGGGGGGGGGGGGTTGTCCCAGTGTCACACCCCCTTAGTGTTGGTGTCCAGGCTCACGACGACACATCCTAAGGTCGTTATCGACGGATAAGTAGTTGCTGTGTGGTAGTGGGTAGGTTAGCCATTACTGGGTCTGTTCATGTCTCGGTTGATCAACACGGGGTTGGTTAGGGATGAGGTGGTTATAGGGGTTGGTTGCAGGTGGGTTGGCCAACGGTTGGTTTCTCTCGTGAGTGGGGTTGGTCCTATTGGGGAAGGTCGAAAGTGGTTGGTCGTGATTGGGTTCTTGTCACTGGGTTAGTTATGGTGAGGTTTGACGTCATTGAGTACAGACAGCAATCCACGCCTTTTTTTTTTTTTAAGTCTCCCACTTGTTAGGTGTCAAGTACAGTGATTATCATCACGGAACTTATATTTCTATATTTTCTTATTGTTATTTTCTGTAGCACATCATCATCATCATCATCATCATCATCATCATCATTTGCGAAATAATAATAATGATAATAACAATGATAATGATAATGATAATAATGATAATAATAACGATGATAATAATGATTATATTAATAATGATAATAATGATAATAATAGTTTTTCTCTACATATTAGTTATGTCGACACAACGTCGTTTGAGACTTCTAATAAGAAATTGATTTTGCACACACACACACACACACACACACACACACACACACACACACACACACTAGCCTATGCAAGGAACCCATTTTAGCGATGAACAGCTGCCTGGACTGTGGACCGGCTGCCGCGACCAGGACTCGAACGTACGTGAGTTTGATCCCAGTCACACGTATATTGAGGTATTTCCGTGCGTGTCGTAGAAGGACCGCGGGCTGGTATTGTTTGGACCAGGAGGTGTTGATGTCATGGGGACTGTAGGTAGGAGAGGCCACCTCACAACACACTAGAGAAAGTACCTTTAACAACCCGACCAGCCACACGGGACAGCACCACAAGATGTTCAAGTGAAGAACCCCCATAGTACGGTGGTTAGCAGTGGAACCCACCCATGAAACAGGTTCGCGTCCCGGACGTGTCAGCTGTCTCACAGCTAATCCAGCTGTACATCCATCCCTTTGGCGAAGCTGCTCGATGAATGGGTACCTGGCGTAAGCTGGGGGTGTGTATATTTGTAAACAGTAGGTTAAGACGTGGTATATACGAGATGTTTGTGTGTATACACAAGGTTAAGAGACGGGGCAACACGAGAGTAAAATATTCCATAATACACAGATGGTAATGAGAGTGGGGGTGGCGAGGCTGGCTGGGCCTGCCCCTCCCACTGACCTTGCCCCTGAAGTAAGAGATGCCCGGTACAGCAGAGTGGCAGCCAATGGCACCCCACAGGAAAACGTTCCAGAGAGTGCCAGCGACGGGCATGGTCGCTAAGGCGTGATCAGCCGCTGTCCACGTGGACACGCTGTATATAATATAGTCGGAGCTCCACCTGAACCTCAGTAAGGCGCTTGTGGTTGTGCGAGCGTGTTGGAAGGGCTTCTCCCACCGTGGTTTGCATTAGACCATCTCTAAACAACCACTAACTGCCCTCACCGCCCGCACCTCCAACCACAAGACTCAAGTTTCCACAACACTAAAACCAGACCTACTTCACAAGTAAGTCAGCATTATGTCACACTCTATCTAAACTTATTAATTCCTGACCCGGGATAAGTTTCTTGGTAATTCGCACGTTTTCCGGTTGGTTGAACCCATTCATCAAATAGGAAAGAAATGGATTTTGTCCCCATACTGGAAGTTACTAAATCACTTCATTCCAAAATTTTCTCCACATTGTCACATCACCCAATTATTTAAACCAGAAGAATTTCAGTCGAGTTCCTATGAAGTATCTGAAATTTTCCCATTATTTATGTATAATTAACATTCTATGAACTTAAAACCAGTAATATAGTTCCACCTCTGTGTATGACACTAAACACGACAACGAAAGGTACAACGTAAGGTTTATATATAATTTTTTCATATATATGTAAATGGTACTTTACAGATCGAGTTATAGATTAGCATTAAGGTTAAACGTCGCCTTTAAAGGTAGCAGTTCCGTATCGGGACAGTTGTGGAGTTCATGTGGCAGGAGGGCAATTTACGTGTTCAGCAGGCGAAGGTCCACATTTATGTGTTCTTAGAATCAAATGATAAACACTTGAAGGTGTTCATACATGATAAACACTTGAAGGTGTTCATACATTTCATTGTCGTTGGATGAATGTTATTGTTAACGGCCTTAATGATCCTGGTAGTAGACAGGCTTCGAGTCCCAACACCTAATCAACCCAGGCCATGCAAAATTGTTGGGATGTTTGTGCACTTAACCGTTACTTTTAATATCTGAGGACATTAATTTGTTTTTTCGGATGGAGGTCATAATTTGCCTTTGACGTCCATAACGACTCAAGCAGTTCGTAGGCACAGATCGCAAACAACCAACCTTGTCACGCCATAACGGAACCCCGTGTACAACAGTACGCACATTCATCAAAAATCTCCTTCACGCTCAGACACACGAGCCGAGCAGCGATAATGACGGAGCCTCAAGAACGTACGTGCATCCGTTACCAGATTATAATGACACAGCCGAGAACAGGCTGTCCCTCACACGAGAGCGAGCTTAGGCTTGTCCTGGCGATTCTTCACTCAGTGTTAGTGTGAGGGAGTACGTGCTCCTTAACTTACCTTACAACACAAGAAGATTTTACGAAGGGTGGTGGGCTATAGGCCCAAGTAACTAACGAATCCCGTCTCACCAGCTAAGTAGCAGTTTACTTTCCCAAAATCATATATATAGACACGCTATATATAATATATATATATATATATATATATATATATATATATATATATATATATATATATATATATATATATATATATATATATATAATCTGGGGATAGGGAAAAAATAATATTGCCCGCGCATTTTGTGCCTGTCGATAGCGACTAAGAGGGGTGGGAACGTTGGCTGAAAATCCCTCCCTCTTGTATTACTCTCCACAAGAAGGAACAGAGCAAGAAGGAACAGAGCAAGAAGCAACGTGAGGAAGTTTCTTAAGGCTCAGTCATCTGTTCTTGACGCTACTTCGTTCACGCGGGAAATGACATGCATGTATGAAAAATATATATATAAATGTACATTGGTGATATGCAGTTTTAGTGTTATATTTGTTCAGAATAAATGGAAATGAGAGAATTATTTCCTTTCTTATCGATAGCCAACGTCAGCAAGATGAGAACTACAAGAACAGCCATCACCTTCTTCGTCGCTTCCTGCTGCCTTGCTCTTCTTATCCAGTAAGTGGCTGGCAACACCCGTGGATGGCGGTAGCTTAATCTCTCTATACTTCCTGCCTCACAACTGCTCACGTCTTCTGATGTACCACTGCTCACCTACTGATCATGACATAGACTTACTGACCGGCATTCCTCTTCCTTCTCTTGTTATTGACTGCTTGGGTATTTGTGCTACGTCCCTTGTTATTTACTGCTTGGTAACTCATTATGACTCATGAAGCTTATTTGATACGTCTCTCTTAACTACTTAGCAACTGCATTACCACACCTATCATGTAAAGCTTGACGACTCTAGGTCTTAACCTTTTATTGTTTAGCGAGTCATTCTTACTGCTGCATCTTAGTCCTGGATGATATCACTCACTGTTTGTTACTGCATGGGAACATTCTCTGCCCGATCGTTATTAATGAGGATTTTGAAATTTAGTTTCGTTTTCTTTAGTGGACATTATTCACTTTCCTTTTCCGAAGATATGAAGTACATATTTACTTACATGCAGTTTCAGCTCACCATTCATCAGTAACATAAGTTCGTCTCCAACTACACCACAGGCCGTCTCACCGGCCATCTCGCAGTAATAATGGTGTACATGTAACCAGACAACTCGCACAACATCGCTCATGCTCATCTCCCTCCCTCCCCACCACCCGCGACACTCGCCACCACCTTTTAACACACTTTCTCCCCTGGCTCAAGCATGTCACCATATCGTCATCCATATACCTCATCAACACTAGCTAACTCTTAATCCACCTTCATCACTAATACTCACCTTATCATCCATTTCATTTATCAAGACTTCCACATTATCACCTTCATGATCCGCCTCCTTATCCACCTCCCATAGCATTATCCACGTAAGCTTTTCTCTTTTTCATGATCATTGTTTACCGTACTATTTTCCATTCCTGAGGCTGCCCATTGCACATCCATTAACACTAACCACTTCCATTACGTGTACAGTCCGCTTTTTTTTCTATCAAAACTATCAATTTCAACTTTCATCATCCATCAATAACATTATGTAACATTGGCATCCATCGTGAAATCTGCCTTCCTCAACATCATTTGTCCACCACAGTATCCGCGTACTTCATAATTATTCAGTACGCTGTCCACTTCAGCATGAGTATTCGCCAGTGTATCCACTTCCAGCATAATTATCTATCACAATATCACTTGTATCAAGACATACACCATTTACCTTCTTTGATCTCTGAGTTTAGAATTATATGAACGCCATGATACTTAGTATTGTTACGTTCATTAAAAAAAGTTATAATTGTGTTATATAATTTTGATCGAGATCATATTTCAAAATTTTACCAGTTTATCGAAAACAGGTTTGCCACCTGTAAGAATCAATGTTTTGTATGACATTGCTCAGTAACCATTTATATGGTTTTTGATACGTATAGTAATTAACAAACTTGATAGTTCTTGTATTTCATTGTTAACCATGTTTTGGACACGCTTGCAAGGCGTTATTCTTATCATTAGCATTATTATTATTTTCGTCAGGGAAGCGACTGCAGCCCCAACCTGCAAAGAGCGCGACCAGCCTGCGCCAAGCGACTGCACGTTCGGCGTGGCGACTGACTGGTGCCGCAATGAAGTTTGCGCCAAGGTAAGCACTCGCTCCTCGAACTTCCAGACTTACCCGACATACTGGAAGTTGATGTTGGCGGACCACTTAATACTGTTTATGAAAAAATACTTCATGAGAATAACATTAAATTATGAATGTAATTGGAAGTCATGACTTGTGTGCTTTACGTATTGTTTACAACTGTCCCTAGCCTAGTGTGACACTTAGTCGTGAAAATGAGTTTCTGGGAAGTGATGCTGGTGAACCAAGCGACTCCAACAAATGTTTTCACACCAGATAGATTGTTTACCCAGTGTTTGTTAGCTTACGATTGTTTGTAAATTAATGTAGCTCCTTCTTTGTTGCAGGGTCCAGGAGAGAGATGCGGCGGAGTCTGGTGGGAGGAAGGTAAGTGTGGGCTAGGAACCTCCTGCTCCTGCGGCATCTGTACTGGCTGTTCTAGTGTCAAAGCTGGCAAATGTTCACCCCCAATATTCAATTGTTAGGCAGGCCTTCACTACCACTCACGTACCTCCATATGACTCTGGCCATTTCTGTCGGCCGCTAACATCTAGTTGAGGTACCTGATGATGACGCCTCTGCTGCTAACTGGGACCATCTTGCCTAGGTACGTGTTGATGACGCACGCCTTTTCTGTGTGCCAGCTGCTATTATCTTGCCTAGGTCCATGCTGGTGACGCCTGCTCTTCCTTCGTCTTGCAACT